>NC_061508.1:115925868-116059005 GCF_022539505.1 Lolium rigidum | reverse complement strand
TTCTTGCAAACAATCATCTTCCACTCGATACGCTTAATCCTTTGTTACAGCAAGCCGGTGAGATTGACAACTCATCTGTTTCGTTGGGGCAAAGTACTTTGGTTTTGTTGTGCGGATTCCACGTTGGCGCCGGAATCCCTGTTGTTGCGCCGCATCACATTTCGCCACCATCAACCTTCAACGTGCTTCTTGGCTCCTCCTGGTTCGATTAAACCTTGGTTTCTTTCTGAGGGAAAACTTGCCACTGTGCGCCTCATACCTTCCTCTTGGGGTTCCCAACGGACGTGTACATCTACGCGCATCAAAGGTCCCATTTAAACTCTTCTTTATTGCGCGTGAATGATCCAGAACAAGAAGTATCCAGCAAGGTTTTATCTTGAAAAGACAGTCTTGTATAGAAATTATCAATAATAATATTACCAGGAAGCTCATGAATGAGGCATTTGAGCATTAAAGACTTCAATCTCCCCCACGCTTGGGAAATACTCTCTCCATCATGAGGCCAAAAATTATATATACGGTTGCGGTCTTTGTGAATTTCACTGGGAGGATAGAATTTAGAGTAAAATACAGGCACAATATCCTTCCAATCAAGAGAACGCCCATCCTTCAGCAGTTTATACCAATGCGCCGCTTTACCAGATAGCGACATAACAAATAATTTCTTCCTAACTTCATCCATTGAAATACCTGCACATTTGAATAGCCCGCATAATTCATGCAAAAACAGTAAATGATCTCCAGGATGCACAGTTCCATCCCCTTCATAGCGGTTATCCACAACACGTTCAATAATTTTCATAGGTATTTTATATGGTATTACTTCCTCACCTAGCGCCTCATCCACTACCGTTGCAGTAGTAGTAGATTTTCCAAATAGAAATTCAAGGGAGGATCTCTCCATAATGACTTATAGTAGCAAGCAGAAACAAAATCAGCATGTACAGTAAAAGTTTCCTTACCAATTCCACTTACCAATAGCGCTTCACTCCCCGGCAACGACGCCAGAAAATAGTCTTGATGACCCACAAGTATAGGGGGTGTATCGTAGTACTTTCGATAAATAAGAGTGTCGAACCCAACGAGGAGCAGAAGGTGTTGACAAGCAGTTTCGATGAAGGATTCACCGTAAATGCTCACGAGACAAGTATTCAGGGGGTTTTGATATTGCAGATAAATAAAGTACAAGTAAATAAAATGCGAGAGAAATAATTGCAGCGAGTGGCCCAATCCTTTTTAGCACAAAGGACAAGCCGGTTTGTTTACTTATAATGACCAAACATTCTTGAGGACACACGGGGATTTTAGCCTAGTGCTTTCGCTTCATACGGCTGATTAATCTTCATTGTTTTGATAAGTGTTGTGTGGGTGAACCTATGCTAATGCACCGCCCTTCCTAGGACTAATACATACTTGTGATTATACCCCTTGCAAGCATCCGCAAATACAAGAAAGTAATTAAGATAAATCTAACCACGGCCTTAAACTCTGAGATCCTGCTATCCCTCCTGCACCGATATACTAACGGGGGTTTAGGTTGCTGTCACTCCGGCAACCCCACAATTAGCAAACGAATACAAGATGCACTCCCCTAGGCCCATAAAGGTGAAGTATCATGTAGTCGACGTTCACATGACACCACTAGAAGAGTAACACCACAACTTAAATATCATAACATTGAATACTACTCAACAATAATTCACTACTAACATTTAGACTTCACCCATGTCCTCAAGAACTAAACGAACTACTCACGAGACATCATATGGAACATGATCAGAGGTGATATGATGATGAATAACAATCTGAACATAAACCTTGGTTCAAAGGTTTCACTCAATAGCATCAATAACAAGTAGTAATCAACACCGGGAGAGTTTCCCCTATCAAACAATCAAGATCCAACCCAAATCGTTACAGCGGTGACGAGATGCAGCGGTGGTGATGGCGGTGTAGATGGTGAAGATGATGACGATGATGATGGAGATGATGTCCAGCTCGATGACGATGGCGATGGCGTCGATTTCCCCCTCCGGGAGGGAATTTCCCCGGCGGATTCCTGCCCGCCGGAGAGCTCTTTTCTCTCTGGTGTTTTTCCGCCCCACAGAGGCGGCTCTATCAATTCTCCGTAACTCCCCAGGTCTTAGGTTTTCGGGGCGAAGAAGTACGCGAAGGAGAGGCGGCCAGAGGGGGCCGTGGGCCCCCTCCCCACAAGGCGGCGCGGCCAGGCCTGGGCCCGCGCCGGCCTATGGGGGGCCCATGGTGGCTCCTCCCGGCTCCTCCTTTTGGCTCCCTTCGTCTTCTGGAAAAATAGGATTTTCCGTATAAATTCCATCAATTGTTGATCTTCAGAAATATGGTGTCCTCGACGGTGCTTTTTCCAGCAGAATCCTGACTCCGGTGAATAATTCTCCAATGATCACGAAACATGCAAAATAGATGAAATAACATAAGTATCATCTCTAAATATGAAATATATCAATGAATAACAGCAAATTATGATATAAAATAGTGATGCAAAATGGACGTATCAAGCCCCTTCTAATTCCCCACGGTATAGCAGTGCTTACCGTAGCGATTGTGGCTTGCGGAACAACTTGAGGGTGGGGATCCCCTTCTAATTCTCCACGGTAATGTGGTCTATGATGGGTTGCATCTACTGGCGAAGGAGTTTCGTTAACTTGTCCCAAACTGTTGTCGTGGTCGGGGTCCATCCTTAATTGGTGTAAGAGGACCGGCGAGGACCCAGGGTCGGGGAATGCAACAAAGGGTGGGTGTGTGAGGTAGTAGAGGAATATGAACGGCTAGGACCTTATACCGGGCCTCACACCACAGGAAGTGTGGACGAGAAAGCTGCCCGGTTGGCATCAAGGTTAAGATCTCTTATGGGTAAAGCAACACACCTCTACAGAGTGTAATGAATCGTGACCAGTCACTCCTTGTTCCGGGATTTGGAACTGCGAACGCTGCCGGAAAGGAACTCCATGAAGTTCTAGTAAACCGGTGAAGGCTGACGGACATAGTTCTTCTGAATAAAAGCAACCTTTTGAAGAAATGGTTATTAAAACTCGCATGGTATCGGACTTTTCTGGTCTGGTATTGTAGATAGTGCATTAAACACCTCTTTCCTAATATGAACTTGTTGAGTACGCTCGTACTCATACCACTCTTAAATTCCCTGCTTAGATTCTCTGAACCATCTGGAGGAGGACAACGACAACCCTGAAGGAGCCGACATCATCGGCTATGAAGAACCAGACCTCTCTGGAGGTGTCGAAGGTGTAGACTACCTTATAGTCTACGGAACCGGGGAGGGTTCCGGAGGAGAACAAGCTTAGACCGATAAGTAGTAGTAGTATCCGAGCAGTACGAACTCTTAGTACTTAACTGCTCGTTGGAATAAATGTATAATCTAGTAAGACTCTTATATTGTAAGTTAAGTTGGGTTCACCTCGAACCCAGGAGTATTCCTCTTAGGACCCAGGAGGAGCTCCGGGATGATATGTACATATGGCTTGTAATAATAAATGAATGAGTTATGGACCTGCTATGTTCTGTTGTACTACTCTGAGGGATGTAATATTTGCGGATTGGTACTTCGTGAATGTTATATCAACGACTGGCATACTACAACATGCAGTGGTATGCAGGGTCACCACAATGGTGCCACAGTCGGACAGCACCTCTGTACTCGGTCACACGTACGGTGTTGATGACGACGTCCTTCTCCCCGTTCCAGCGGGCAGCGGCTGTAGTAGATCCTCCTCGGAATCCCGCAGCACGACGGCGTGGTGGCGGTGGTGGTGGAGATCTCCGGCAGGGCTTCGCCTAAGCGTATGCGGGAGAGGTGGTGGAGGAGAGCAGCTAGGGTTTGGGGAGAGGGGGTGGTGCGGCCAACTTATGGCTTGGAGTGGCCGGCCCCCTCCCCTTGCTCCTCATTATATAGGTGGAAGCCCCAAGAATTGTAGTCCAAGTCTTCGAATAAGACCCCAACACCAAAACTTGCCATAGGTGGGAAACCTACTCAAGATGGGAGTCCTACTCAAGGTGGGACTCCCACCTTTCCTTGGAGGGGGGTGGCCGGCCACCTTAGGTGGAGTCCACCTGGGACTCCTCCCCCTTAGGGTTGGCCGGCCATACTAGTGGAGTCCCTGCAGGACTCCGCCTTCCATAGTGATTTCTTCCGGACTTTTCTAGAACCTTCTAGAACCTTCCATAAATGCACCGGATCATTTTCAAACTTATATGACTTCCTATATATGAATCTGTTATCACTGGATTTTGGCCAAATCAGGAGATGGGCCGTAAGTGAAGATGGGCTTGAAGAATATACACGTGGAGCATCTTTGAAGCGGCCTTGCGCGAAGAGTTTGGGCTTAATTGCCTATGTATCTGTAATATTTTAGATCGCATCGTAGTTTAGATTAAAAGATAGAGTTTGACCCGTGCACGGTTAGGTGCATGTCCAAATTAGAAAGTCCCTTGGACTATAAATATGTATCTAGGGTTATCGGAAAAGGAGGACAATCACGTTCACAACAAACACAAATCAGGCGCATCGCCACCCCTTCTTTCGAGGGTTTCTCCCGGGTAAGCACCATGCTGCCTAGATCGCATCTTGCGATCTAGGCAGCACAACGTTTATTCGTTTACCTTGTGTTGCTCGTACTGAAGCGTTTTTGATGGCGAGTAGCACTTTTATCGTAGATGTTTTGGGGCTTGCATAGATGCTTTTCTCGCGCATACTTGCTTAGCTATGCCGTCCCTCAACATCTAGCTGCCCTTACACCTATCCAGGTGTAAGGGCAGCATCTTGCTTGTTCGTTACTTAGTAGATCCGATCTGTTATAGTTGCTCCTTGTCTTCAAGGATTAGTTTAATATCCGTATGGTTAGGCCTTGCAAACGGGTTGAACGATCCGGTAGTGCGTTAGGTATGGTTTGTTAGTCCTAGGAGGGATGTTCCGGGAATTAACGTAATGTTGGTTTTTAGGCCTCTTCTAGGGTTAGTTTTCCATTATCTTTCGTGTCTATTAGGCTCAACTACGTGTAGGATGTTCCGATCATACGGTGAAAACCCTAAACTGTCGTAGATTGGTTTAGCTTTGTTGTGATCAAGCAGGATCCCCATGTCATTGAAAATCCAACATGAACCATGGGGCGATCGGCTCTTTGAGCCGATCCACGAGGCAACCCGAGAGCCGATAGGGCTCGTATTTAATGTTTACGTGTCTGCCATGCGGGGAACTAATCGAAGCAATCCACACCTTCCCGACCGGGTATAGGTCAGGTGGCACGCCCTTGCAGCCGCCGGGTCGTGTGCCGGAGCATTTGCGGGACGACGTCGAGGGACCAGGGCCCGCTGCCGCCTTGGAAGCCTCCCGGCTCTTCGTGTTGCTTAACCACTGCTCGCCGGTGGGTTTTGGCAGGCAACACATTCTGGCACGCCCGGTGGGACCTCGGGACAATCTTCCGCAACAACCATGTCGTCATCCGCACCTCAGATTGCGGGAGAACTAGTCAAGTATGAGGATCTGCCTCCTGAGCATAAGAAGAGATATGACGAGCTCAAGGCCATCCTGGAAGCCGATCTCATCGGCGCTTTTGAGAAAACCCGTTCGCACGGGATCAAGTTCAAAGGATTCCAACCCGAAGGCGCGCTGGATGGACTAGATCTATCTCTCCCTTCGGACGAACGTACTGCGAGCCCTACGACAGGAAGTCAACTATGCCGTTGCTCACTCTCTTCATCGGCATGCTGAGAGCCTGGTGAATACTCTGGAGCGTGTCGCGCTCAATGTGGTGCAAGAAGTCACGAAGCACAAGTACTCTCCGTCAGGTCCTGCTCTAGGAACTCACCAAGGGGAGGTACCGCTCTACACAAGGCCACCACTGCAACACACGTTTGCAGCTCCACAGCAACAAGGTTCACCGGCGTACGTCGTCTACAAGGTGGGAGGTGATCCAGGCGACTACCAATTCCTGTATGAGCCGCCCAAGGAAGTTCCACATGGATACGTGTGCACATACGTGCCGGACTGCAACAACTGGATGACCCAAGTTACAGCAGGAAGGACTGCCACGGCAGGAGGAGTCGCTGGAGCAGGAAGCAGTTCTGGAGCGGATGCTGAGAAACAGGCGTGGCTAACTAAATATGCCACCAATACAAGTCATGAACGATCAGCTTCCGCAGCTCCTACGGTGGATGAGATCACCGCCATCATGAGAGACAAGTTCGGCATACTGCCGAAGAAGAGGATGATCGGCTATTCCAAGCCGTATCCCAACGACTACGACCTGATCCCGCTGCCACCTAAGTATCGACTCCCTGACTTCACCAAATTTAGTGGATCAGAAGGAACCAGCTCGATCGAGCACGTGAGCCGATACTTGGCACAGTTGGGCATGGTCTCAGCTTCAGACGAGCTACGTGTGAGGTTCTTCTCGCAGTCTCTCACGGGTCCAGCCTTTGGGTGGTACACCTTGTTGCTACCAGACTCGGTTCGGACGTGGAAGCAGCTGGAAGAGCAATTCCATGAACAATACCATTCAGAAACCACGGAAGCTAGCCTTGCCGATCTGACTCAAGTTCAGCAGAGATGAGGAGAGACGGTATCTGAGTACATCCAGAGGTTCAGGGCCGTCAGGAACCGATGTTATTCGGTTCGCCTAACTGAGAAGGAAGCAGTCGAGCTGGCGGTAGCAGGATTATCAGCGCCGCTCAAAGATGTGACCTTCCAAGCGAGTACAATTCACCGGCGCACATGGTTCAGAAGTTGACAGCATATGAACAGCGCCATCCAGAATTATACCAGGACAAGTACAAGTGTGTCGCCCTGATCGAGACGGACGAAGATGAAGACTCTGCAGGAGATCAGGAGGTCGCTGTAGCTGAGTGGACTCGGGGGGCAAAACCCGTGTCCTGCAAGTGGGTGAAGCAACCAGGGCCTATGAAGGGGTTCGACTTTGATTTGAGCAAAACGGAGCAAATTTTTGATTTGCTGCTGAAGGAGAAACAGTTGAAGTTACCCGAAGGCCACAAAATTCCCACGCCACAAGAGATGAACGGCAAGCCATACTGCAAATGGCATCACACGTTCACCCATACCACCAACGACTGCAAAGTCCTTCGCGGACAGATTCAGATGGCGATAGAATAAGGCCGATTGCTCTTCGGTCAGTTTGCCATGAGAGTTGACACGCAGCCGTTTCCGGAAGTCAACATGGTCGATCTCAGCCAGTGCATAGAACGCGAGCCAGGTTTCTCGTTTGATATCAATATGGCAGGGCTTGCAGATCGCCATGACGAGGATAAGCCAGAGAGTAGTCGCTCTCGTGGCAAGGATAAGAAGGAGGCCGATCCACGCGACCGGCCCCAGCATGATGACAGACGGTATTTGACTGAGGAAGAAGTGATCAGCGTGCGGTATCAACGACCACTCTCCGCGCACCTCCTTAACAAATATGAACAGCAATACGACCGACGTCGGCGCTACGACGTAGATGATAATAAATATCGTCGGTCTGATGCAGACAACATGAAATACCGTCGGTACGAAGGGTATGAGCGTCACGCTAGAGGGAGGTCAAGAGAGCAAGAGGACGTGGACAGGCATTGGAATTGTCCTTTCTTCAAACACTGCTGGGACTCAGGAATGAGCCGATTGCCTACAATCGAGAACTGCCCAGAATGTAAGCAGAAGAGGAAGGGAACAAACGAAGTTTCAGTGTTCAAGCGTCTAGGACCTCTCCCACCTCAGAACAAACGAGCTGAGTCATCCCAAGATGAAGACTTTGAATAGTCAGACGAAGAAGATAGATATCACCGACCAAGGTGGTGTCCTGATGGACTCAGCCACTCCCAAAAGCGCAGAGTGCAACGGCTCAGAAACTTGGAAGAAGCCGAGGCGCAGTACCTGTACACGTTGAGGAAAGCACGGCCTGATCTGGCCGTGAAAATTCAGCGAACACTGGAGACAGAAGCTCGCCCACCGAAGAAAGTGTGGCGACCCAAGCAGAAGAAAGCCGATGCAGGGACATCGGCTGATACAAACATGGTGTTCGTTCTCCCGTCAGAGTTTTGTGCTCCAAAAGACGAGGAAGTATCAGTGGCACAGTTTGATTGCGGGCCGCGGCCGGTTATCTTTGAGAAGCCACGAGAACGGAGCTATAGGCATCTGAAGGCCCTATACCTGAAGGGTTATATCAACGGGCAGCCTATCAGCAAGATGCTGGTTGACACCGGAGCAGCAGTCAACATAATGCCGTACTCCATGTTACGACGTTTGGGACGTTATACTGAAGATCTGATCAAGACCAACGTCACGCTAAGCGATTTCAACGGCCAACCGTCAGAAGCCAAGGGTGTTCTGAACGTGGACTTAACTATCGGCCGAAAGACCATCCCCACGTCCTTCTTCATCGTCGACAGCAAGAGCACTTATGTTGTTCTGCTAGGAAGGGATTGGATCCATGCTAATCGCTGCATTCCATCCACAATGCATCAGTGCATCATACAATGGGATGGAGATGAAGTGGAGGTTGTTCATGCAGATGATTCAGTCGATATCTCTTTGGCTGCCATGAACATCTGGGAAGCAAACGACCAAGAGCCGCTCTCTGGAATCAATCTGGACGACTGTGAGCGCATTGAAGCTACAAAAAATGGGGTGAGTCTGGTCTTATCCACTGGCTTGACAGAGTAGCAAGATCCAAGTCTACGGACGAACGTGGCAAGGCCGATCCCTGCGATCGGCCCCAAAGAATAAACAAGGATCTCACTTCAAACATGCCCCGTCATCGTAGCATAGAGCCAAGAAGTTGTAAACCCTCGTTCAACATTGCAATGGGAAAGGAGGCCGATTCTAGCAATCGGCCACAATTAGCCTCAACCTACCTTGTGCATGTGTTCATCATTGATTCGGCAGGCAATGGAAAGCTGAGATATGGGTTTGCAGCAGCCGATGGGCTGGGAGAGATCGACATTGGTCCTGGGGATAAGCCATGGCCAACATTTATCAACAAGTGAGTTGGATCACCAACTGCAAGGGGAGCCGATTCTAGCAATCGGATAAAACTATTCCCACCACCCATGTTTACTGATGTGCTATTTCGCATGGTGAGTGGCGAGAAAAGCTCGAATTGGCTGAAAAGCCGATATCTTCAATCACTTGAAGGATTCGGCTCGGGGGGCATACACGCGGAGAAGGTACAAAGCCACCCAGAGGAAGCCGATTCATGAATCGATCGGCCAATAAAAAATCGAAAATACAAAAAATTTCAGCACAGCCGATGCTCGGACATCGACTTTAGAATGGCAGGGTTTAAAACTGCCACTTGATCAGGCCTCAGTGAAGGAAAATGACTCGAAGACAGGCAATGTCACGACTGGTCAGGGCTTCAACTGCAGAGTCATCGTCAAGGATGGTGAGCCGATCTAAGCAGCAAAGCACAAGAATTGAGCCAGGAGGAGTTAAAGAGCCATTGCATGAGAAGCTTCTTGGTTCAAAGAAGGGATTTGCTGGTCCTGCTGAGCCCACGTGGCACATCGACTCCTGGTGCATAAGCTTTCCTATCTTGATTTGATGGGAGTTGAGGGTTGGCCTGTTCTTGGAAGCCGATGGTGACACATCTGGCTAGTTCTACGTGGTGGTGTACCCGGAGGTGTCCAAGTTGGAGCTTCGTCAGCAGGATGGCATGTCCTTGATGATATCATCTTCGGGGGAAGTCTACAGGAGCAGGATTACTGGACTTAATAGGATAACCAAAGACTAGAGGGGTGTTTTCCCTTCAAAGTTGTCCTAGCAGCCATCTACTTCGCTGCCGTCCTCGCCCTGACTGAGGCTCGGGGGGCAGCTGCCCCTGAACATCCTTTGCTCTTGAGAGCCGATTTCCCCACAATTGTTATAAAACGGTGGTTAACTGCCGTAATTGATGGAGGAGTCTGAAGAGGGAGCCATTATCACTGATAGGCTCTGGACCAGTTTGTTGCTGCAAAGAAATAAAGCATCACAAGGAAAGTTGTGGTCGAATGGTACCTGCAGAAGTTTTAGCTTCAGCATCAAGGTGTTCAACAATGGTCCTGGAGTTCTCCTGAAGGCATTGACTCCGGAATTTTGGCCGTTAAAGCTAACATTAAGCTCAGGAGGTTCGGATTTCTAAGATTTGAGGTCTGCACGATTGTGATTTGGTCCTGTTTGATTGGATCCGGGACTGATCTATCTTGAAATCTGTTACAAGAGACCGGTGCGTTGCCATCGGCTCATTGAGCGTTGATCAGGCTGACTATCGGCAAAGTCAGTTTGAGGGGACATCGGCTAAATTGACATAAAAGGGATCGGCAAAATCAAAACATGGAAGAAATCGACAAAGTCAAATTGGGGGAATTTCTTCATTGATAATCAGATTTCTTACATGGAAAGAGCTGATTGCTCTCAAAAGAAATTACTAGGGGATACATTGCCCCATCCACTACTCCTAGCTCTATGCTACAGATCCTATCTAGGGGCCGCTGCTGCCCTCGTCGTCGTCATCGCCGCCATCGGCGCTGCTCCCGGCCGGCTCGTCGTCGCTGCTGTAGCGACCGCCGGCAGGACCCTCATTGTCCTCGTCCTCCTCGTCAGCGTCGTCGTCGTCGCTGTCGAAGTCGCTGAGGTTGCCCGGCCAAGGACAGAGGCGCTTGGCCGGCGGCTCGTCGGAGGAGGTGTCGTCCTCCTCCTCTTCTTCCTCCTTCACCTCCTCGGAGGAGGTGAAATCACCCCAGGAGAAGCGGTCGTCGTCGCTCTCCTCCTCCGATTCTCCATCTGCGAGGAAGCGGAGGTCGCTCTCCCCGTCGGTCGAGGACTGGTCGTCCTCCGACCAGACGGAGAAGTCGTGACTCGATTCGTCCCCGTCGGCTATGGCGCGGCGGATGTTGGCCGCATGGGCCTCCTGCGGGTCCCACTCCGGCGTCGGCTCCCGGAGCGGGGAGGACCGGACGGAGAGGCTCGATGAGGAAGAAGGAGAAGACATGGTGGCAGAGAGGGTTTTTTGGCTGACGGTTGGTTCAGAGCAAGGGGATGGAGACGGAAACTGCAAGAAGTGGCTAAATAAAAGGGGATATAGCAGAGATTTAATGATTGAGCAGTTTTCGAGGATGAGGTGCCAAAACCGTCAAATCGTGCAGAGAAGTTGAGAGGGCAAGGCGTCATGATGAAGAATACTGCGACGGTTCTGCTCTGCCACGACATGACCCCTCGAAGGAAGAAAACAGGATGGTTTTGAAATTATCATTACCAAAACCAGGGGGGCATGTGTTATCACCAGATTTTGGCCAAATCAGGAGATGGGCCGTAAGTGAAGATGGGCTTGAAGAATATACACGTGGAGCATCTTTGAAGCGGCCTTGCGCGAAGAGTTTGGGCTTAATTGCCTATGTATCTGTAATATAGTAGATCGCATCGTAGTTTAGATTAAAAGATAGAGTTTGACCCGTGCACGGTTAGGTGCACGTCCAAATTAGAAAGTCCCTTGGACTATAAATATGTATCTAGGGTTATCGGAAAAGGAGGACAATCACGTTCACAACAAACACAAATCAGGCGCATCGCCACCCCTTCTTTCGAGGGTTTCTCCCGGGTAAGCACCATGCTGCCTAGATCGCATCTTGCGATCTAGGCAGCACAACGTTTATTCGTTTACCTTGTGTTGCTCGTACTGAAGCGTTGTTGATGGCGAGTAGCACTTTTATCGTAGATGTTTTGGGGCTTGCATAGATGCTTTTCTCGCGCATACTTGCTTAGCTATGCCGTCCCTCAACATCTAGCTGCCCTTACACCTATCCAGGTGTAAGGGCAGCATCTTGCTTGTTCGTTACTTAGTAGATCCGATATATTATAGTTGCTCCTTGTCTTCAAGGATTAGTTTAATATCCGTATGGTTAGGCCTTGCAAACGGGTTGAACGATCCGGTAGTGCGTTAGGTATGGTTTGTTAGTCCTAGGAGGGATGTTCAGGGAATTAACGTAATGTTGGTTTTTAGGCCTCTTCTAGGGTTAGTTTTCCATTATCTTTCGTGTCTATTAGGCTCAACTACGTGTAGGACGTTCCGATCATACGGTGAAAACCCTAAACTGTCGTAGATTGGTATAGCTTTGTTGTGATCAAGCAGGATCCCCATGTCATTGAAAATCCAACATGAACCATGGGGCGATCGGCTCTTTGAGCCGATCCACAGGGCAACCTGAGAGCCGATAGGGCTCGTATTTAATGTTTACGTGTCTGCAATGCAGGGAACTAATCGAAGCAATCCACACCTTTCTGACCAGGTATAGGTCAGGTGGCACGCCCTTGCAGCCGCCAGGTCGTGTGCCGGAGCATTTGCGGGACGACGTCGAGGGACCAGGGCCCGCTGCCACCTTGGAAGCCTCCCGGCTCTTCGTGTTGCTTAACCACTGCTCGCCGGTGGGCTTTGGCAGGCAACAGAATCTTATTCTCCGGACCATTCCGGAACTCCTCGTGATGTCCTGGATCCCATCCGAGACTCCGAACAAAACTTCGAACTCCATTCCATATTCCATATCTACTTAAACAACATCAAACCTTAAGTGTGTCAACCTACGGTTCGTGAACTATGCAGACATGGTTGAGACTTCTCTCTGACCAATAACCAATAGCGGGATCTGGAGATCCATAATGGCTCCCACACATTCAATGATGACTTAGTGATCGGTTGAACCATTTACATACGATACCGATTCCCTTTGTCACGCGATATTTTACTTGTCCGAGGTTTGATCATCGGTATCACGATACCTTGTTCAACCTCGTCTCTGACAAGTACTCTTTACTCGTACCGTGGTATGTGATCTCTTATGAACCATTCATATGGTTGCAAGCTAATCAGATGACATTCCACCGAGAGGGCCCAGAGTATATCTATCCGTCATCGGGATGGACAATATCCCACTCTTGATCCATATGCCTCAACTCATACTTTCCGAATACTTAATCCCACCTTTATAACCACCCATTTACGCAGTGGCGTTTGATGTAATCAAAGTACCCTTCCGGTATAAGTGATTTACATGATCTCATGGTCGAAGGATTAGGTAACTATGTATCGGAAATCTTATAGCAACTTGAACTTAATGACGTGATCTTATGCTACGCTTATTTGGGTGTATGTCCATTATATTATTCACTTAATGACATAACCTTGTTATTAATAACATCCAATGTTCATGATCATGAAATCTTGATCATCTATTAATCAACAAGCTAGTTATACAAGAGGCTTACTAGGGACTCCTTGTTGTTTACATAACACACATGTATCAATGTTTCGGTTAATACAATTATAGCATGGTATGCAAACATTTATCATAAACACAAAGATATATTATAATAACCATTTTATTATTGCCTCTTGGGCATATCTCCAACATCTTCCACCTCGGAAGAACTGCAGAGGGCTTCTTGGACGACCGATTGGCACCGCGCCACCGCACCAAATCGGAGAAAAACCCCCGCCATCCTTCAGCTCCACCCACTGCATCACTGTACTCCATCTCTCCCTCGCCTCCACGGCCGTCCAGGAGATGGAGAAACAGCACCGCATCACTGCAGATTTGGAGAACGCTGAGCTTATTGATGGAGATCCCTGGATAGAGGACGCCTCTCACCCACTCCTGCCATCGGAGCAGAGGAAGAAATCCCACCAGGCTACACCAGATCTTGGCCAAAATCACCGGTGCCCTACTCCTAACTACTGGCAGCTCGCCAAAACTAGACCTATCTACTATGTACAGAAGGGCCGGGCACCCTCTCTCCCCTCTACTCCGGCCGGAAGAGCCGCCGGAGAGAGAGAGAGGAGAGGTGGAGGGAGCAAGATCTCACGATTTGGGGATCGTGAGCTTCTCCCCAGGGCACGGGGAACCCTGCGCAGGGACGACAGGTGGAGGGGCGCCGACGTCTCCCAGTCCGGGGGGTCCTCCCCGGGCGCGGTGGTGTTGGGTCCCTCGATGCCGGACGGCGTGGAGACGGGCGCGGCGCGGCGGGGGCCGCCGGAGCGGGAGGAGCCGACGTCCCCTGGCTCTGAGTCGGGCCCATGGGCCCTTGCCTCCGTGGGTGCTGGTCCTGGGCCATGCTGCGTTCCTTGGCCGGAGGGGCAGGACCAACCCTATCTTCTGCTGGGCCCTCCACTTGGGGGTGGGGTGTTTGGAGATGGGCCTCCCCCAGCGTCTGGGCTGCAGGGGGCCTCGGTGGGCCTGGCCAAGGCCCAGCCCCGGCGCTGGCTTTGGATCCCTAAAGGGTGCAAGGACCCCGAACTAGGGTTTCCCACTAGACCAGAAGAGCGGGTGCGGCGCGGCATTCCCATCCCCTTCCGCACTCTCCACCGAATCCCAGATCCTTCCCCTCTCACTCGGTCCTTTGCGGAGGTGGTGGCGATGGCGGGCGGGAGCAACGGAGGAGGTGGTGGTAGCGGAGGCTACGGCGGGGCGGGCGGCGACGGCCGGAAGCGGCGTTTCGACGAGCACGGCGGCGGGGACTTCCGCTCCGACAACCAAGGTCGCGGCTCCGGCGCGAACGGTGGGAGGTCCGGCAACTACAACTCCGGCGGCGCCTACGACGGCTTCGGGGGCGGCCGCTCCGACGGCGTTGGGCGCTCTGATGGAGGAGGGAGGGCGGACGGCGGCGGTCGCTACGACTTCGACGGCGGGCGCGATGACGGTGGCGGGCGCCTCGACAGTGATGGCTACGGCAGGGGCCGGCAGGGCCAGGGAGGCGGCCGTTACCACGACGGCTCGGGGCAGGAGGGCCCCTACAACAACAACTCCGGCCGCCGGGAGGGTGGCCGACAAGGCGAGGACCGGCGTGGCCAGCAGCAGGAGGCCCAACGCGGCCGCGGGCAGCAGGGGCCTCAGCGTGGTGGCGGTGCCCAGGCTGGCAAGCCCAAGGGTGCGGCGCAGGGAGCGCCTCCCCTGCCGAAGGCCAAGGGAAAGGCCAAGGCTGCCGGTGGGTCGCTGACGGGTTCGGTGGGAGGCGAATGTTTTCGCTGTGGGCAGGAGGGCCACTTCCAGGCGGATTGCGTCAACGATCCGGTCTGCATCCTCTGCAGCAAAACCGGCCATGTCTCGGCGGCCTGTCCCACGCGTGGGAGGCCGCTGCTGCTGCAGACCTACGGCCACGCCATCACGGGCGGGGGCTTTTTCAACATCGAGGTCGAGCCGCTCCAAGCTCAGGCGGATGAGGTGCAGTTTGAGGCGGTGATCCACTTCACCTCGGCTCCCCTCACGGCGCTGCAGCTGTCGGATGAGCTCAAGAGCCTCCTCGACGACCTGTGGGACTGGCAGGTGACGCGGATGTCTGACACAGAGTACCGCGTCAGGTTTCCGTCGAGGGAGACGCTCAGGATGAGCACCAGGCGCGGCAAGATCTATCTTCCACTTAGCAAGTGTGATGTCGACATCCGGGAGGCGTTCTTGTGCCCTCGGCCGGGTCCGTCCTTCCCCTCGGTGTGGGAACAGATCACTGGCCTCCCCGGTAGCCTGATGGTCAAGGACCGGCTCATGGCGGCGATGACGATGGTGGGACGCCCGATGGAGGTAGATGAGCTAACCATCAAGAAGTGGAAGACGGAGCCCGTGAGGATGCGGTTCCAATGCAGGTACCCGGAGAGGGTGAAGGGGACGGTGCAGCTGTGCGTGAACGGCGAGCCGTTCACTGTGGGAATCCATGCGGAACTGGGGGCGGGGGGTGCGGGAGGCTCGAGTGGCCCACCCCGTCCGCCGGCTCCTAGAGATGACGAGGACGGTGATGACTTGGAGTCTGAGGAGAGGAGCACCGATGGCGAGGCTTGGAACCGGCACCGCAGGCGCGGGAGCGACAAGGAGAAGGCCAAGGGCTCTGACAAGCCTGCTGGGGGTTCGGGTACTGCCCAGCTGGCCGGGTTTGGAGGTTCGAGGAGCGCGCCGCAGCTGGGTAAGTGATACGTCCAAAACGTATCTACTTTCCCGAACACTTTTGCTATTGTTTTGCCTCTAATTTGTGTATTTTGGATACAACTAACACGGACTAACGCTGTTTTCAGCAGAACTGCTCGGTGTCTCGTTTTTGTGCAGAAATCCAACTTTCGGGAAAATCCTCGGAATTTATGCAGAAGGCCCTATTTTACCAAAATATTGACGGAGCCAGAAGGGCAAGGGAGGTGGAGGCCCGAGGGCCCCACACCATATGGCGGCGCGGCCCGGGGGGGCCCGCGCGGCCATGTGGTGTGGCCTCCTCGGCCGGCCTACGACGCCCCCCTTCGGACTACTTATTGGTTTCGACCTGAAAACGCACGGGGAGAAGTCGAAGTCGCCAGAAACCCTCCAGAGAGCCGCCACATCGTGAAACTCCGTCGCGGGAGCCAGAAGTCTCCGTTCTGGCACTCCGCCGGGACGGGGAATTGGAGGAGATCTTCACCGCCATCACCGCCAATGCCTCTCCATCGACCAGCCATGTTTCCCCCATCCATGTGTGAGTAATTCCCCCGCTGTAGGCTGAAGGGGATGGTAGGGATTGGATGAGATTGGTCATGTAATAGTCATCAGATTGTTAGGGCATAGTGCCTAGTATCCGTAGATGTCACTTTTATGATATTGTTGCAACTTGTTATGCTTAATGCTTGTCACTAGGGCCCGAGTGCCATGATCTCAGATCCGAACATGTTATTGATTCATGAAGATATTCGTTGTTTATGATCTTACTCGCAAGTTGTATACACATGTCGCTGTCCGGAACCAATGGCCCCGAAGTGACAGAAATCGGGACAACCGGAGGGGATGGTAGTGATGTGAGGATCACATGTGTTCACGGAGTGTTAATGCTTTGCTCCGGTACTCTATTAAAAGGAGTACCTTAATATCCAGATAGTTTCCCTAGAGGCCCTGGCCGCCACCGGCCGGTAGGACGGAAGATGTTGTGCAAGTTTCTCATTGCGAGCACGTACGACTAAATATGGAACACATGCCTATTGATTGATTAGTACTTGGATACCGTTTTATTATTATCCGCAAATGCCCATGCTTTGATTGTTACATGAGTTTCTCTCATCCATGCAACGCCCGTTAAATCCGTCCCCGTGCCTACGATATTTTAATCCTCGCTGTTTACTATAATCACTACTGCTGTCTTTATTTCACCGCTGCTGTTATTTCACTATTTCCACTGCCATAAAACCATTACTATCGATAAACTCTTGCGAGCAAGTCTGTTTCCAGGTGCAGCTGAATTGACAACTCCGCTATTAAGGCTTACAAGTATTCTTTGTCTCCCCTTGTGTCAAATCAATAAATTGGGTAATACTTCCCTCGAAGACTGTTGCGATCCCCTATACTTGTGGGTCATCAAGACTATTTTCTGGCGCCGTTGCCGGGGAGCATAGCTTTATTTGGAAGTTCACTTGGATTGATATTGTTCGCTGCAAATTCTCCATCATGGGTAAACCTCGCGATACTAAGATCGCCATATTACCATCCACTACAAGAAAAGGTACAACTCTTAGTACCTCTGCTTGCTCTTGATTCACCATCCGTGATAAGTAAACTTGTTTCACCACCACAAACTTCAAATGCTCGGTACTTCGCTGAATCTGAAATTTCTTCTCATAATTATGATGATGCTTCTGCTGTGCTTGATAATGATGGTTCGTTAGGATCTTTTCTAGATGCTACAATTGCTAAGTCTAGACAAATTGAAAATACTCGAAACTCCTAATGAAAATGCTGCTACACCTGTTAATTCACACGAGTCTCGTTGAATATTCTAGTGATGATCTTGATGAAGATTATGTAGAGCTTGATGATGATTTTATTGAAAAATGCAATGCTACTACTGATGCAAGAAAAATTAAAAAGTTGCTTGCAGAACATGCTGTTAGATATAAACCATCTCCGATCCTAAATTTGCCACATCTCCTATAAACATTAGGGATAAAGATTATGATTTTTCTCTTGATCTATCTCATATAGCTATTGTTGAGAAAACACCCTTTTGTGGTACTGAAAAAGAAAGTGCTTGTTGAACACTTGACCGAGTTATCTACTCTTAGTGGCGTGTTTTCTGATGATGTCAAGATGCGTACTTATTTTGTCGCTAAATTTTTTCCTTTCTCATTAAAGGATGATGCTAAAACTTGGTATAATAATTTGCCTCCTGGTTCTATTAAAAGTCCAATTGACTTGCGTGATGTTTTCTTTCGAAAATACTTTCCTGCTAGTGCTCAACATGCTGCTTTGCAGAGAATTTATAATTTTGACCAGGAAGATGGAGAGAAATTGCCTGAGGCTTGGGCGAGATTTTGCTCTCTTATTAGAGCTCAGCCCGATCATGATTTAGAAAAGCATGATTTACTTGATATATTTTATAGTGGACTAACTATTGAGTCTAGGGCATACCTGGATAGTTGTGCTGGTTGTGTTTTCGGAAAAGAACTCCGGACGACGCCGAAGAATTATTGGCTAAAATAGGCCGGAATCATGATGATTGGTCTACACCGAACCAACCCCGACACCGATAGTGAAGAAGAGGGGTATGATTAAATTAAATGATGAAGATATGAGGGAAGCCAAGAAGTCTCTTAAAGAGAAGGGTATTAAACCTGAAGATGTGAAGAATCTACCTCCTATAGAAGATATATGTGAGACAATTCCCCCTTCATCCATGATTGAGGTACACTCTCTTCAACACTTTACTAGGGAAGATATTCCGTATTCAAAATCTCCTGCTCAATGCTTAGATGAATTTGATAATTATATTGTTAAGCAAGAAAACTTTAATATGAGAGTAGAGAATCATTTAATGGAAAATTCCCGGGCTAGTAGTGAATTGCATGGTATTGTGGAGAGAACCTCCAATGATGTTAAGATACTTGTTAAACATTTTCAAATGGTTCAAACTCAAATTGATCAACTTACTAAAGTGAAAAATGACTTGTTGGGAAATAATTCTAAAGAAAAACATGCTTATGAGGTAACAACTAGAGGTGGTGTTTCTACCCAGGATCCTCTATATCCTGAAGGGCATCCCAAAAGAGTTGAACAAGATTCTCAACTAATTAAAACTAGTGCTCCATCTAAGAAAAAGAAAAAGAAACATAAGAATGTTGTAGAATCCTCTCGAACCTGTTAATGATCCTAATAGTATTTCTATTTCGATGCTGAAACTGAAAGTGGTAATGAACATGAGGAAGATAACGATAAGAATGATACTCCCGATAAAGAAGAAATTGAAAAAGAACCTCGAAAAGCCTCGCTAAAAATAAAAAGTACACTAAAGAAGATTTTATTACTGAGAAACATGGTAATGAAAGAGAACCTTGGGTTCAAAAGCAAATGCCTTTTCCTGCTAAGAAACTAAAATCAAAGGAGGAGGAACATTATAATAAATTTTGTGATTGGATGAAACCTTTATTTTTGCAAATCCCTTTGATCGATGCTATTAAATTGCCTCCTTATTCAAAGTATATGAAAGATATTGTTACTAACAAAAGGAAAATCCCCAATGAGGAAATTTCCACTATGCTCGCTAATTACTCCTTCAATGGTAAGATTCCAAAGAAGCTTGGAGACCCGTGTATACCAACTATTCCTTGTTCCATCAAGAATAATTATGTTAGAACTGCTCTATGTGATTTGGGAGCAGGTGTGAGTGTAATGCCTTTTTCTCTTTATAAGAGACTTGATTTAGATAAATTGATACCAACTGATATATCTTTGCAAATGGCTGATAAATCTACTGCTATTCCTGTTGGTTTATGTGAAAATGTTCCTGTGCAAGTTACTCAAGCATCGCTTGATATTAACTGATTTCGTTGTGTTGGAAATGCCTGAAGATGATAATATGTCCATTATTCTTGGAAGACCCTTTCTTAATACTGCAGGGGCTGTTATTGATTGCAATAAATGCATGGTTACTTTCAATGTTGATGATAAGGAACACACCGTCTATTTTCCCAAGAGGATTGATAAAGTATGTGGAGTCAATAGAATTTTTAATGTGAAAACTATCAAAGTGGGATCCATTGATTGTCCTATATATGAGCCTAAAGAAGAATATCAAACTCTTGTGATTGGATCCATATCAATTCAATATAAGGTAACATGATTGATTTGAGGTTTATTTCTTCTTATGTCATATAAAATTTATTTGGTAGCAAGACTTGATCAACCTTGTTAACAAGTATATTTTATTGCATAAAAGAGCTAAACAACATTTCTTTCTTTCTTTCTCCCTCCACTTATTTTACTTGCTGTAGCACTTTTGTTTTGCAATATGCTTTAGTCATTTAAGATTTTAGAAATTATTTTCATGCGCAGTAATCATTAATTTAATACCCAGAAATGTGCATTTTTCGAAGTTCTCTAAAAATTACAAAAATTACACCGTTGGTCCTATTTTTCGACGAGGCACTCGGGAGCACCAGAGGATGACCTGTGGGGCACCAGGGGTGCCACACCATAGGCCGGCGCGGCCAGCAAGGGGGCCGCGCCACCTTGTGGTGTGGGCCACCCCTTGCCCCACTACATCATCTCTTCCTCCCAAGCATCTTCTCTCTCCCGAAAAAGCTCGTACCAAGTTTCTCTCACTCGTGTTTCTGCTCAAGAACTCGCGATTTTTCGATCTCCTTGCTCAGCCCAGATTTCCGTCCGAAATTTGGCACATTTACTCCTTGGTATGTGACTCCTTTGATTGTCCAATTAGAATTTCATTTGGTTGAGTATATCTTGAATATTTTGCTGCTGTAGATAACATGTTTAGTGAGCTTGCATGCTTGTTCTAAGTGGAAGAGATTAGTTTTGATGCATGTTTAGTACTCTAGCAAGTTCCTATAGTAGTTCCCTTCAATTACATACCTTGAAATCAAATTTTATAATGATTGTTGAAAAATTTCAGAAAATGGAAGGAAGTATGCACCAACTTAACCAAGAAGAGTTGGAGGTGCAGCAAGTCATGAGAGTTCATCGTGAAGAGGAGTATACCCCTCTTATTACCCATGCACGGACTTTATGCGGAATGCGGGAATCCCGCAAGACGTTCAAACACTAATTTCCAATGCAGGATTGGGAGATTTTGCTCGTTGGTGAACCTCACCAATATGCTAAACTAACGGTGTCGGTTGTGCAGGATTTCGAATTTCACCGGTCTCAAACTGACCCCATGGTCCGGTATAAGATTTATAACAAAACTATCGACTTGCCTTTCGGTGATTTTTGTACGGCGATTAGAGTGCCGCGGTGGGGATCTCGCGAGAAGATCGGGGAACACCGCGGGAGCTCTCAAATCTTTATGCGAGGATTTGTAATGGGAGGAGCTTCTCCAATGATAGTGGTAAGATTAGTAGCATTCAACAGCCAGCCATCCGCTACTTTGCCTATTTCATTACAAAGTGCGTTCTTGCGAGAAGGTCTGGAGGTAAGTTATCTGTCCAAGATTTGGCCTTCTTAGCTGCTGCTTTGCAACAGGATAGGACTTATAATTTGGGTGCTTTAATAGCTTGTAGACTTGCTACTAACCGTGAGAAGGGAGGAATTTGTGGAGGTCTTATCGCCTCTCGCTTATTAGCTATGCATGGTGTAGGACCTCACCATTTAGATATTCCGCTTTCTATAGAGAAACTTGATGTTGGCTCCATGATCAGACATGAATTTATTTCAGATGCATCTAATTTGAACAACCTGCATTATAGGATAACTTTGTATAAGAAAAGTTGGAGTATAACTAAGAAAATTGAAAAATTAGTACGCTTGCCCGCACCTGCTTTGTTTAACCTTGATGCCAGGGGACGGGTGGTCGATCACGAGAAAATGAGCTAAACGCATACATAGAAAGGGAAAGCCGTCGTGCAAGGGAAGATGTGGAGGAGGCCGAGGAGCACCCCGACTCTTCATCCGATGCAGCGAGCTCCTCATATCAACATCATGGGCATGTGGAACCTCCACGATATTCTTCTGCGCAGGGGCCCTATTACCACTCCATGTATGATCCACCGGCGTGGAACTCCGACCCTCGTTGGGAATGAACTCCACTTAGGCCAAAAGCCTAAGCTTGGGGGGAGGTATACCGGCATCACTCATTCTTTGCATATTATGGTTGCTGGATACTTGTACATATTTGTTTAGTCTCTAGAGTGGTTTTCTAATGAGAGGGAGATGATATTTGGGGAAATGCTGTCCAAAAACAGATTCTGTGCTGTTACCAAAAAAATTCGTACGCACAGCCAGAATGTTATTTTGAGTTGCCAATTTTTGAGCATGTTCCCCAGGTTGTTATCTAACTTTCATTAGTTGAACACTTTTTGGTCTGAGCAATGGAAGATTTTTGTTAATTTCGATTTCTGTACTGCTGTCGGGATTTGGCAGATTTCTGTCATCCTGCTTTTCTGTGTTTCTGTTAGTTTGCATTCTTTTGTTTTCGCTTTGTTTCTTTCCTAAAACACAAAAAGACCAAAAATATTTCTGTTGTTTCTCTTCACCATTTGTTTATTTGGTTCTTTGCTCTTAGTTTACTTTATTTGCTATCGTTGGTTTGCTATGAGAAAACCCAAAAAGATTTTGCCTTGTTTGCTTGTTTTCTTTCGTTCTTGTTTCTAATTCGAAAACACCAAAAATATTTGATGTTCTTCTTTGTTTTGTAAAGTTCATCATGAGTTCAATGGTCTTCGGTGGCTGGAGCGTGGTTTTCATTTCATATTATCCAAGCTACACAAGTGAAAAGGCAATAATGACGATCTACGACAATCTGATTGTGGTGAGAGGCTGGTATGAACTCTATTTGCTTTCATTTTTGTACATATACTCATCCATATGAGCATGCTTAGTTGGTTCATGTGAGGTATATGTTATTTGAGAAAGTCTAGTAGTTCATGATCTCTCATGTTTAGCTCCGATTTATTAATATGAGTAGCATGTCATGGATGTTTGCTTGCATTGTTTTATTCATAAGTAAGTATGGCATTGTGGTATCCTCCTCTGAATAATTCATTTATATCGACTTGGCACGTGCTCACGCATGCATATGACTGAACAAAAAGTCAATTAAGCCTCGATGATTTATATTGCTTCAGAGTTATTGTATCACTTTTATGCCTCCGTTAATTTATTTTGCCGCAAGCATGATTATGACAGTTCTCGCTCTCTCGATTTGTCGCTCCCTAGTCTTTTGCTAGCCTTCACTTGTACTGAGCGGGAACGCCGCTCGTGCCTCCAAACACCTGAAAACCAAGTTGTTCCAAAGTGTCCACCATAAATACCTATGCATGGCATTTCAAACCATTCCAAGTAAATTCTCATGCGCTACCTTTAAAACTTTCAAAATGCTTCTCAATTTGTGTTAATGTTTCATAGCTCATGAGGAAGTATGTGGCGTTTAGCTTTCAACCTTGTCATTTACTTTTGACGGATTCTCATATGGACTAGTGGCACATCCGCTTATCCAATAATTTTGCGAAAAGAGCTGGCAATGGGATTCCCAGTCCCAAATTAATTAAATTAAGTAGACACTCCTCCATGGTTTGTGATTGTTGGACGGCACCCGAAGGATTCGGTTAGCCATGGCTTGTGTGAGCAAAGGTTGGGGGGAGTGTCATCATCATAATAAAACTTAAATAAAAAGGCACTCCTTCATGGTATGTGATTGTTGGCGGGCACCCGAGGATTCGGTTAGCCATGGTTTGTGAAAGAAAGGTTGGAAGGAGTGCCAACCAAAAATAAATAAAATGGGAGCCGCTCTTGTGAGTCCGGTTGATGAGGTAGTTAGTGTACCCATTACCATTCGTTGACAACAACAAACACTTCTCAAAATAATTTTACTCCTGCTTTACAAATGAAAAGCTCTAGCGCATGTTAATCCATGCTTCCCTCTGCAAAGGGTCAATCTTTTACTTTTATGTTGTGTCTCCATTCTTTCTTTGAGCACTATCTTGAGAGCACAAGCTTGTCATTCTTAGTATAATATGCTTGTCTCAAAATATGATTGATTGTGGTATAACTTTGATGCTTTTATCTTTGACAATCACTACTTCTAGTCTTTCTATGAACTCAAGAGGTGCCTCGGCATTTATGTTTTGCCGATCAAATACGGGCAAGCGAGATACCACTTTATCATATTCTCTTATGAACATTGCAATCTTGCTTACATACATGATTCATGATGCTTATTATTAATTGTTGGTACCTCTCCATGATTGACATAGCTGTTGGATGATCTTATTTGCATATGTCTCATTATGAACTGCTTAAGTATTAGCCATAGCATGAGAATATATACATCATATGAGCAAATGTGTTCGTGAAAGTTCTTTTATCGCTCAGTTGTTAACTGAATTGCTTGAGGACAAGCAATAAGCTAAGCTTGGGGGAGTTGATACGTCCAAAACGTATCTACTTTCCCGAACACTTTTGCTATTGTTTTGCCTCTAATTTGTGTATTTTGGATACAACTAACACGGACTAACGCTGTTTTCAGCAGAACTGCTCTGGTGTCTCGTTTTTGTGCAGAAATCCAACTTTCGGGAAAATCCTCGGAATTTATGCAGAAGGCCCTATTTTACCAAAATATTGACGGAGCCAGAAGGGCAAGGGAGGTGGAGGCCCGAGGGCCCCACACCACATGGCGGCGCGGCCATGTGGTGTGGCCTGCTCGGCCGGCCTCCGACGCCCCCCTTCGGACTACTTATTGGTTTCGACCTGAAAACGCACGGGGAGAAGTCGAAGTCGCCAGAAACCCTCCAGAGAGCCGCCACATCGCGAAACTCCGTCGCGGGAGCCAGAAGTCTCCGTTCTGGCACTCCGCCGGGACGGGGAATTGGAGGAGATCTTCACCGCCATCACCGCCAACGCCTCTCCATCGACCAGCCATGTTTCCCCCATCCATGTGTGAGTAATTCCCCTGCTGTAGGCTGAAGGGGATGGTAGGGATTGGATGAGATTGGTCATGTAATAGTCATAAGATTGTTAGGGCATAGTGCCTAGTATCCGTAGATGTCACTTTTATGATATTGTTGCAACTTGTTATGCTTAATGCTTGTCACTAGGGCCCGAGTGCCATGATCTCAGATCTGAACATGTTATTGATTCATGAAGATATTAGTTGTTTATGATCTTACCTGCAAGTTGTATACACATGTCGCTGTCCGGAACCAATGGCCCCGAAGTGACAGAAATCGGGACAACCGGAGGGGATGGTAGTGATGTGAGGATCACATGTGTTCACGGAGTGTTAATGCTTTGCTCCGGTACTCTATTAAAAGGAGTACCTTAATATCCAGATAGTTTCCCTAGAGGCCCGGCTGCCACCGGCTGGTAGGACGAGAAGATGTTGTGCAAGTTTCTCATTGCGAGCACGTACGACTAAATATGGAACACATGCCTATTGATTGATTAGTACTTGGATACCGTTTTATTATTATCTGCAAATGCCCATGCTTTGATTGTTACATGAGTTTCTCTCATCCATGCAACGCCCGTTAAATCCGTCCCTGTGCCTACAGTATTTTAATCCTGCTGTTCACTATAATCACTACTGCTGTCTTTATTTCACCGCTGTCTGTTATTTCACTATTTCCACCGCCATAAAACTGTTACTACTGATAAACTCTTGCGAGCAAGTCTGTTTCCAGGTGCAGCTGAATTGACAACTCCGCTGTTAAGGCTTACAAGTATTCTTTGTCTCCCCTTGTGTCGAATCAATAAATTGGGTAATACTTCCCTCGAAGACTATTGCGATCCCCTATACTTGTGGGTCATCAGTAAGGTCGCGGACCAATACGGCTCCAACTTCAAGACCTTCCCGAGGTTGGCTGGCTTGGGACGCTTTGCCATCCTGGCGGAGGTGGACGACGTGGACGCCCTGGCGAAGGAGGGCGGCGGGCTACCCCCTTCCCTTCCGGCCACGGCTATGGAGGAGGTCTCCCTCGTGTCCAGAGAGACGGCGTCCCAGGTCACGGACATGGTCGGCCCTGAGCTGAGGAGCAGTCCTATGGTCGAGCCGGCGAGCCCAACCTGGACTTCTTCAGCTCGGGTGGCTGACGCGCCGGCTGTCGCGGTGGCGGGGTCTGGTGCGGCGAGGGATCAGGGACCAAGGCCTGCGTTGGACCTCCACGGCGAGGTGACGGCGGCGGTGTCCCTGGTGCAAGGTAAGCGGACCAAGGTGGTACCGGCCTCGGTGAAGGGCCCGGTCAAGGCGACCAAGAAGACAGCGATGCTGGCGACGCCGGTGAGGAAGAGCTCGAGGACGGCCGCTGCTGCGGCGACGTCCGTGATGAAGAAGGCGCAGAACATGGCGGCGACGAAGAACCTGGAGCTGCCGCCGGTGACAGGTACGGACGCGGACTTCTCCCTCCTCCCTTCCCTCCCCGACTCTCTCCTCTCGTCGGTCGTCTTGGACAGCGCCATCGTTTTCGCCCCTGGCAAGGGTACACCACAGGAGGCCCTGCAGCTGATCAGGGCGAAGGAGCTCGCCCAAGCTTCTCTGGCGGCGCTGACGGCGCGCAAGGCTCAGGAGGCGGTGGATCGGTTGGCTAGGGAGGCCTCCGACCAGGGTGCGTCATCCAGGGAGGATGCGGCTTCTGGTGAGGGCAGGGAGACCACACCGGCGGCCTCGGACACGTCCGGACAGGGGTCATCGGACGATGATTTGACACTGCGCGATTTGAGGGCACGCGCACGGGTGCGCCGCCCTAGGCTAACGGTGCGCAAAAGGCGCGGGGTGGCGGTCGATGCGTGCTTATGAGAGCCCTCATCTATAACATTAGGGGGTTTGGGGAGCCGGGGAGGCGCGGACAACTCAAATCCTACCTTCGACAGCATCGGGTTGACATTGTCGCGCTCCAAGAAACTATTAAGGCGGACTTCTCCGCTGCCGAGCTCCGCAGCTTGGAATTTGGGGGCCAGTTCGGGTGGAGCTGGGTCCCCGCTCAGGGGCACTCGGGGGGCATGCTCTTGGGCTTTCGGGACGATTGCTTTGAGGTTGGACAATGGCAGAAGGGGAACTTCTTCATTAGTGCCTCGATCCTCCAACGCAGCAACAAACTCAAATGGTGTTTCTTCTTGGTCTACGGACCGGCTGATCACCGTCGTTCCGACGAGTTCTTGGGGGAACTCACACAGGCCGTAGCGGCGGCCCCATACCCGGTGGTGGTTGGGGGCGACTTCAACCTGATCCGCGCAGCGAGTGACAAGAGTAACGCCAACATCTCTTGGTCCAGGGTTAGGCGGTTCAACGAGGCTATCGCTACTATGGCTCTTCGCGAGGTAGAACGGGCAGGGGCCCGTTACACTTGGATGAACAAACGCCTCCGCCCAACTCAGTGTGTACTAGATCGGGTTCTAGTATCGCCGATCTGGGAGGCGGCGTTTCCGCTTTGCTCGCTCACAACGATCACGAGGGTGGGGTCTGATCACTCACCTCTTCTGCTGAGCAGCGGCGAAGATGCACCTATTTGCCAGTCGAGGTTCTTTTTTCAGACTTGGTGGCTCGGGGTGCCGGGGTTTGGGGACCTACTTCGGGAGAAAATCCGCGGTTTCATCTTTGACCACGGGCCGCACCGGTGCTCGGTCGAGAAGTGGCAATTTGTCTCGCGGAACTCCAGGCAATTCCTCAAAGGGTGGGGGGCCAACTTGGGTAAAGAGAAGAGGGACTTCCGTACCAACCTTTTGCGCCAGGTGGAAGAACTTGATCGGGTGGCTGATGCCAACGGTTTGGATGAGGAGGGATGGGGCCTCCGCTACTTCCTTGAGGACCAACTCGTGGCACTGGATCGGGTGGACGAGGAATACTGGCGCCAACGGAGTAGGACACAGTGGACCTTGAAAGGGGACTCTTGCACCGCTTTCTTCCACGCGATTGCGAATGGTCGCAAACGCAAGTGTTCTATTCCCAGGCTTATCACCGACGTGGGCGAGGTGGAGGAGCCGCGTGCCCTCATGGAACACATTTATCAGTTCTACCAGGGCTTGATGGGGGCCAAAGGGGAAGAGCGGGTTTTTGCCCTAGGCTCCGATCTTTGGGGAGAAGATCAGAAGATTTCGGATGAGGAAAACTGGGGGGTTGAGGTCGCATTCACCGCTGAGGAACTCGACGAGGTCCTGGCTAGCATGAAGCCGGACTCGGCGCCGGGACCGGACGGGCTCCCGGTACTGTTCTTCAAGCGATTCTGGGGAATCCTGCGAGAACCAATCCTTCAGATGCTGAATGATTTCGCCCTAGGGAGGGTCGACATCGCCCGGCTTAACTTTGGGATCATCTCTCTTATTCCCAAAGTTAAAGGGGCAGAGCGGATCACGCAGTTTAGGCCCATAGCCTTGATCAACGTCATTTTCAAATTTGTGGCTAAAGCGTACGCCATTAGATTAGCACCGCTAGCTCATAGGACGGTGGACCGGAGCCAATCTGCTTTCATCAAAGGGAGATGTCTGCATGAGGGTGCCCTGGCTCTCCATGAGATTGCACATGAACTCAGAACGGGAAAGCAAGAGGGCTTGCTGCTCAAGCTGGATTTCGAGAAGGCCTATGACAGGGTCAGCTGGGATTTCCTGCAGGAGATTCTCCTACGGAAGGGTTTCTCGGCACGGGTGGTGCACCGCCTTATGCAATTGGTCAAGGGGGGCCAAACGGCGATTAATGTGAATGGGGAGATTGGTCCATACTTTCGGAATGCGAGGGGCGTCCGTCAGGGGGACCCACTCTCCCCGATTTTGTTTGATTTCATTGTGGACGGGCTAGCGGCCATCCTGGCCAGAGCTAACCTGGCGGGGCATATTGAGGGAGTGGTCCCGCATCTCATCCCTGGGGGGGTGACACATCTGCAATACGCGGATGATACTTTGGTTCTGATCAGGCCAACAGGCGCAGGGATTGCGAACCTCAAGGTTATCCTGTTGTGTTTTGAAAATATGTCAGGGCTAAAGATCAACTTTGATAAAAGCGAAGTGGTGGTGACCGGGGTCCCGCTGGAACTTCAACGCCAGGTGGCCCATATGCTCAACTGCAAGCAGGGTGAATTCCCCATCAAATATTTGGGCCTACCGATTAGTGACAAGGCGCTAAGGGTAGCGGACTGGAACTTCCTGCCAGAAAAAATTGGGCATAGAGTGGACCCATGGCAGGGGTTGTTCTTGGCTTCGGCTGGGAGGTTGGAACTTACCAACTCGTGCTTGTCCAGCCTCCCGCAGTTCGCCATGAGCCTTTACTTGCTATTCGATAGCACCCATAAGGCCATGGACAAACTGAGGGCCCGCTTCTTTTGGGAAGGAGTGGGCAACAAACGCAAGTACCACATGGTAGACTGGGCTACGGTGTGTAAACCCAAAGCGTTTGGAGGATTGGGAATCCTCAATACCAAACTCATGAACATCGCATTGATGCTCAAATGGGTTTGGAAACTCTACCTAGACGCGGACGGTCTTTGGGCTGACATTATCCGCGCTAAGTATCTTCGGGGGCGGGACCTCTTTGACGATACGGTCCCCACCAGAGGCTCCCAGTTTTGGAATTCCATTCAGAAAATTAAATGGTACTTCAAACTGGGAGCCAAACACTTGGCGCGCAACGGGAGACGCACCAGGTTCTGGCTGGACTGGTGGACGGGGAGGGGCCCTTTTATGGCTAGATTCCCGCACCTGTTCAGTTGCTGCACGGACCCGTTCATTTCGGTGTTTGATGCTAAACCACCGGAGGGACACCCCGGGGAATGGGCCATCGAGTTTCGGCGGCAATTTGGGACGGCTGAGACGGTCGAATGGGACAACCTCCGGCGGGAGGCCATGCATGGGTTGGCTTTCGGGCCTTGAGGAGGACAGGGTGTCTTGGTCCCTTGACGTTTCAGGGGCCTACACCACTAGGTCGGTATATCTTGCACTGACGCAGGGAGCGACAGTCACCTGTTTTAAAGATGCTTGGCGCACTAGGGTTCCCCCGAAGATTCGTGTGTTCCTTTGGCAACTAATCCGTGGAAGGCTGCCTTCGGCTGAACAAGTTGCCAAGCGCCACGGACCCTCGGATGGGAGGTGCGCTCTTTGCCAGGAGGTGGAAGATTGTAATCACATCTTCTTCTCTTGCCCCATCGCCAAGCTCATGTGGGCGGGAGTTCGGGAACTCCTCCACTGCGACTGGAACCCCGCGGGACCGGGGGAGTTCATTGCAATCGCCCAGGGCCTATACGGCCCCCTTCGTAGGCTAGTTTGGTTCACGTTCGCGGCTATGTGCTGGACGCTTTGGAACATGCGCAACAAACTAATCTTTGAAGGCAAAATGATTGGGAACCCTGCTGATGTTTTCTATCACATGCTCATTCATATGCAGTCTTGGAGGGTTCTGGTCAAACAGAAGGACCGGGCGATGCTGGACGCGGCGGTGGACGACGTCAGGAGACTCTACGCGCGACTGCGGGCTGAGTAGCGGAGGACCCAGGCGGCAACTCGACCAAGGACTTGCTTCAGCTTCCATCTAGATTGGTTGAGACCCTGTGTTGCCTCGTTCGGCTTTGTATCTGCTATGTAGGATGTCTTCTGGACCTGGGAGGGTCGTACTTGTGACGCCTTGGGCGTGTTATGTGTGCGTGAACTGTATCGCTTGACATTGTATGTACCTTTGCCTGGAGGGCTTTATTTATAAAGCCGGGCCGCGAGGCCTTCTGTTTAAAAGAGAGAGGAGAGGGGCCGGAGAGGGGGCGTCGACTATCAAGGGGATAGAGTAGAGAGAGGCGAGAGGAGGAAGAGACTGCTCCCTTACATGGTCTGTATGGAACTTATTCTATATGGATATTGTCATCTTTGCAGCCTAGAGTGTGTCGAAATGCAGGAGTAGTTGTGTTTTTTTTAGATGCATGCATGTTCATATGTGGATTGCCAATCAATCTTCAAAGTTGATGATTGCTTCAGCAGGGGCAGCGACGCGTGGCTGGTGAGGTGGGAACCTGGAAGAAGACGGGCGCACACAGACAGAGCCGAGAGATAATCTCTCGTGATCAGGAGATACGATCCTAACTAAAGGATCTCCCACTCCATTTTAACATCTCAGACTCGAGACACTACCTGGATAAACTAGGGTCAGCTCCATGATTGGTCGGTACGGACGCGAAGGGAAGCTCACACGGAGCATGCCCATGTCCTGTCCTTATCTGTGCATCAGCGCGTGCTTGGCAACTTCGCGTAGCTCGGCGCGCCCGGAGGCGTCCATGTGTCCAGCTCCAGCGCCCAACGGCTCGCGGTTGGAACGCTCCTGGTACGTACATAGTACATATATGTACATCGCCGCCGCGCGCACGCCCGTGGGGGGCATGCCAGCCTGCCGTGCCGGTGGCCGGCCGGCGCCAACATGACAGCGCAAGGACGTACGGTGCGCAGCGCAGGCAGGTATATATGGACTCGCACGGCGGCACGGATAGAGAGGAGGAGGTAGGCTTCGCTGTATCTGCGATCAACCTGGCATCTCATCTCATCCGGACGTACAGTCAGAGATTGTACGAAGTCAAGTTCTAGACAGACATGGAGGACTACGGTTTCTTTGGTTCCTCGTCGTCGTCGGCGGCGATGGCGGGGGATTTGGAAGGCGTGGCGCGCGTTTACGAGCACGTGGAGCCGCTCCTGCGGTTCGCGCGCGCCGAGCAGGTGGAGGAGGAGCTAGAGGCGTCCGTCGCGCTGCTAGACGCGTGCGTCGCCGCGCGGGACGGGTTGCGCGCCATGCGCGCTTGCGCGTTCGACCTCGAGGTTGCCCTCCGGCGCGGGGACGCCGCAGCCGCCCAGAGCGCGGCGGGCGCCTACGCTCGCCTTGCCAGGAGGGCGCGTGCGGACGTCAAGAGGCAGCGCCGTACGAGGCACGACCTGCAAAATACCGGCAGCGTTCACTCGCTGGAGGAGGCAAGGCGGGTGACCGTGACGGTGCTGGAGCGCGTCGTGACGGCGGTGTCGCGGCGGGTGACCGTGTCCGCGGGGCCGAGCAGGTGGTCGGCGTGCATCCTGGCCAGTGCGTTCATGAAGAGGACAAGGGTGGCGTGCGAGGACGCCGAGAGCTATACCACCACAGCCGTCTTGCCGTCGCTCGCTCTGCGTAAAAGGTCGTCGGCGTCGCGGGCGCAGAGGGAGCTGAGAGCGCTGGGCGACACGATCGAGCACCTAGAAGACGGGCTGGAGCTCCTCTTCAGGCGCCTGGTGCAATGCAGGGCATTCCTGCTCAACATATGCAGCTCTTAGGTTTTGATCAGAGGATGATGGTGTCTACTCAAATTTTGGAGCTAAGACTTAGGAAGTTTCTTTGAGCCATTGGTGATTTTTCTCAGATTTCGGATGTAGTTATCTGCGTAGGATCACATATAGCAGCAAAGAAAATGAAATGGCTCGCAATTCTGATATACATTATCAAAGATGTTTCTTCTTCCATTATCTTTTTTCGTTAAGAAAAATATATTAATGTCGCGAAGATACCAGTTATAACTTATAACCAGCCTCTGCAACAGTGTAGTGTGTTATGGCCATACAAATGCACACAACTAAAAAAGAAAGAAGAATTACTGAAAAGAAAAAAGTTCCACTACATTAATCAATTCCGTATAACAGCAGACCAAACACCACAAAAACAGTACCACAACATCAACTCCAAAAATGACACATCAAAAAAGAGAACATTGCACAAACACCATCATCGTCCTGATCAATGACCATAGATTTTCACCCTGAAAAAAATCCACACTCACGAAACAATGCCTTGTCAAGGTTATTGTCTCTTTTCGTCAACTAAAGCTCAACAAATCAGTCTTAATGCTTAGGTGTGAGTGAGTGAGTATGTGTGGCATCACGCTTACGTGTGTGTGTATGGACGTGGGTGTGTATGGATGAGTTTCATGGGTGTTCATTGGCGATTCACCGGAGTGAATTCCACTTCTTACCTTTTTTACTTGTGTTTTCTAAAGAAATTAATAGGGGCACGAGGAGGGTAAAGAGGTGGCACTAGCGTTGGAGAATAAAGATCGCCAACAATGAATTCAGATGGAAAGATGGAAGAAAAATGGTCTTCCAACCCACCGGCTTCGTCTTCTTTTCTTCCTTCTCTCCAACCAGTTTGAATGCATTCTAGGCATTTCGTTTGAAGAACTCTCATAATTATTTTTTTCACAGTCACTCAGGTGCCTCCTTCCCACAACAATGAGTCCCCTTAAGGAGCTAATGTTATTAGTCGGATACAGGGAGTGCTAGTGACTACAATTAGCCAGTTGGGTGGTCCAGATCAAGACACGACATGGTGATCTTGCCATTGACTAGATCCAAAGATGGTGATCTTAATGACTTAGTCAAGAACTTCTGTACCACGTAGCAAGGGTGAAAACCTTTTCGATAAAGGGTGCTTCATTACTCAAAAGGTTTTAAGCATTACACCCAGCCTCTGCATAACTAAGATGCACACAGCCGTTCAAAGAAACAAAAGGATGAAATCAAGAATGTTCAAAGTTGAAAAAAGTAAAACACTATATAGTCCCGGTACAACCTAATTAACCTCAAGACGCCTATTATGCTGCCACCCATGTTGGGAAATAAACTCCTTCGCCGTATTCTCCAATCGTGTAGACACCTCCGTACAGAAGTCACGATCCTCCAAACGTTGTAGTGGCGACCATGAACGGAGCAAAGTTGTAGCGCGGTAAACAACCTGCAAAAGAGAAGAATTTTTGTCATTAAAAACCTTGTCATTTCTACATAGCCAATGCGACCATACAACAACAATCGCGCCCATCCTGATAAGCGTTTTATACCTAGGGTCAACACCATTTAGCCAATTGCCGAAAATATTTGCAACGATACGGGGAGGATATTAGGTAGAACCTATCTGAATGATTGACCATATAGACCTAGCAACTCGACAGCTGAAGAAAAGATATTTTATTATTTCTTGTTCATGACAAAAAAAAACACATTTCGTGCAGCCATGCCAATTGCGTTTGGCAAGATTATCTTTAGTGAGAATCACACCCCGACAAAGATACCATGCAAAGACCTTTGTTTTCAATGGTATCTTCATCTTCCAGATAGATTTGTTATTAACAATCAGTTGACAAGGTATGATTAAGGCTTTATACATGGAACTTACCGAGAATTTATCATTCTTGGTAAGATTCCAATGAAATTCATCGCTCCCCTGAACCAATTGGACTGAAGCTAATCTCGTTAGCAATTCATTCCATGAAGCCAGCCTAGGATCAATGAGATTACGCCTGAACGACATAGAGGGTGGAGAGGTTTCCATTACCTTCTGTAAGGTATCTCCCTTATGTCGAACAATATTGTACAAAGCTGGATATTGTTCTCGAAGAGTAGTTGTACCCAACCATTTTTCCTCCCAGAACCTTATCTCAGACCCACTCCGAATGGAGAAGGAACCGGATGGGAAAAAATGCTTTTTAGTTGACATAATGCCAGCCCAAAAGTGAGAATCTCCAGGTTTCCATATAACCTGAGATATTGCTTTGGAGCCCACATACTTTTTCCGCAAAAGTTGTTGCCATCGACCATCCTCAGTTAACAACCTGGCCAGCCATTTTCCTAGCAAGGCCCTGTTTTTAACTTCAAAATCATGAACTCCAAGTCCACCTTGATATTTTGGACGGCAAACAACACTCCATTTGGTTAACCGATATTTTTTTCTTCTCATTATCCCCTTGCCAAAAGAATCTTGATCGGTAATAATCCAATCTATGTAAGACTCCTTTGGGAAATTGGAAGAAAGATATTATATACAGTACCATATTCGTCAGTACTGAATTTATGAGAACTAATCTCCCTCCAAGGGATAATAATTTACCTTTCCAACTACTCAGGCGTTTCTGGAGTCTTTCCTCCACAATTTTCCATTCGGCCAGCGTCAGCCTCCGATAATGAATCGGAATGCCTAGATAGTAATAGGAAAACTCCCAAGCCCACATCCGAAAAGCTCATCGTATAGGTTGGCATCATCTTTGGCCTCACCGAAACAAAATAATTTACTTTTATGGAAATTTATATTGAGACCAGACAATTGCTCGAAAGCTGAAAGAATTAACTTCAGATTCATTGCTTTGTTCAAGTCATGATCCATAAATAAAATTGTATCGTTGGCATATTGAAGAATAGATAAGCCTCCATCAACTATATGAGGAACCACCCCTTCAATTTGGCCATCAACTTTAGCCCGCTCGATTATAATAGCAAGCATATCCGCCACAATGTTAAATAACATTGGGATAGGGGATCGCCTTGCCTCAAACCTTTCTTTGTCTGGAAGTATCTACCAGTGTCGTCATTGACTTTGATTGCAACACTTCCTCCAAAAACAAAGTTATTAATCAGAGCACGCCACTCATCGGAGAAACCTTTCATCCTGAGTGTCTGCTGAAGAAAAGACCATTTAACCTTATCATAGGCCTTTTCAAATTCAATTTTAAGTATTACTCCATTCAACTTTTTACGGTTGATACGTCTCCAACGTATCGATAATTTCTTATGTTCCATGCTACTTTATTGATGATACCTACATGTTTTATGCACATTATATGTCATATTTATGCATTTTCTGGAACTAACCTATTAACAAGATGCCGAAGAGCCAGTTCTTTGTTTTCTGCTGTTTTTGGTTTCGTAAATCCTAGTAAGGAAATATTCTCGGAATTGGACGAAATCATCGCCCAGGGTCCTATTTTTGCACGGAGCTTCCGGAAGACCGAAGAGGGAAGGAAGTGGGGCCACGAGGTGGCCACACCATAGGGCGGCGCGGCCCGGGCCCCGGCCGCGCCGGCCTGTGGTGTGGGCCCCTCGCGCCGCCTCTTGACCTGCCCTTTCGCCTACTTAAAGCCCCCGTCGCGAAACCCCCAGCACCGAGAGCCACGATACGGAAAACCTTCCGCAGACGCCGCCGCCGCGAATCCCATCTCGGGGATTCAGGAGATCGCCTCCGGCACCCTGCCGGAGAGGGATTCATCTCCCGGAGGACTCTTCATCGCCATGATCGCCTCCGGAGTGATGAGTGAGTAGTTCACCCCTGGACTATGGGTCCATAGCTGTAGCTAGATGGTCGTCTTCTCCTAATTGTGCTTCATTGTTGGATCTTGTGAGCTGCCTAACATGATCAAGATCATCTATCTGTAATTCTATATGTTGTGTTTGTCGGGATCCGATGAATAGAGAATGCTATGTTATGGTGATTATCAATCTATTGTTTATGTGTTGTTTATGATCTTGCATGCTCTCCGTTATTAGTAGAGGCTCTGGCCAAGTTTTTGCTCTTAACTCCAAGAGGGAGTATTTATGCTCGATAGTGGGTTCATGCCATTGACACCTGGGACAGTGACAGAAAGTTCTAAGGTTGTGATGTGCTGTTGCCACTAGGGATAAAACATTGATTCTATGTCTAAGGATGTAGTTGTCGATTACATTACGCACCATACTTAATGCAATTGTCTCGTTGCTTTGCAACTTAATACCGAAAGAGGTTCGGATGATAACCTCGAAGGTGGACTTTTTAGGCATAGATGCAGTTGGATGGCGGTCTATGTACTTTGTCGTAATGCCCTGATTAAATCTCACTATATTTATCATATCATGTATATGCATTGTTATGCCCTTCTCTATTTGTCAATTGCCCGACTGTAATTTGTTCACCCAACATGCTTTATCTTATGGGAGAGACACCTCTAGTGAACTGTGGACCCCGGTCCTATTCTTTACATAGCATACAATCTACTGCAATTGTGTTTTACTGTTTTCTTGCAAACAATCATCTTCCACTCGATACGTTTAATCCTTTGTTACAGCAAGCCGGTGAGATTGACAACCTCACTGTTTCGTTGGGGCAAAGTACTTTGGTTTTGTTGTGCAGATTCCACGTTGGCGCCGGAATCCCCGTTGTTGCGCCGCATCACATTTCGCCACCATCAACCTTCAACGTGCTTCTTGGCTCCTCCTGGTTCGATTAAACCTTGGTTTCTTTCTGAGGGAAAACTTGCTACTGTGCGCATCATACCTTCCTCTTGGGGTTCCCAACGAACGTGTGAGTTACACGCCATCAACGGTGCATCTCATGAACCGTTTCATGCAAAGTGACAACACCATCTAGGATGTATCTACCTTGCATAAAAGCATTCTGAGATGGAAGCACCACATGATCGGCCACCGAATTAAGTCTAATAGTCGCAACTTTGGTAAAATTCTTGAAGCAAACATTCAGGAGACAAATTGGTCTATATTGTTGGATCCTTTCAGTATCAATCACTTTTGGTAAGAGAATGATTTTGCCAAAATTGAAACGAAACAGATCAAGTTGTCCCTTATGAAGTTCACTAAATAGTTCCAAAATATCTCCCTTAATTATATCCAGAAGTTTTGATAGAATTTAGCAGGAAAGCCATCCGGTCCTGGCGCCTTATTGTGCTCCATTTGAAAACCCGTTTTTCTTATCTCTTCCTCAGAATAGGGAGATGTCAGAAGCGCATTTTCTTGTGGAGACACTTGAGGTATATCATCAATCCTGGACTTGTCCATAGATATATCAGATTCCTCATGGGCGCCAAACAGACCTTTATAATACGATGTAACATAGAACTTTAGCTGCTCATGACCTTCAATCACACCCCTTCCTGGACTAGAGAATGAATGAGTTTCTTTCTGTGTCTACCATTGGCTACACTGTGAAAGTATCTCGTATTTGAATCTCCTTCCAACAAAAATTGAGCTTTGGATCTTTGATACCATTTGAGTTCCTCCTCCCTGAGAAGACCAGCTAACTTTGCATTGAATTGACTTTTAAGTTCAATCTCATGCATAGTCAATGATCGTACTTCAGCGAGTGCCTCTAGATCATCTATTTTTGATGATAGACTAAGTTTCTCCTTTTTTAGTTGGCCAGTCATGTGCTTAGACCATCCTCCAAGATATCTACGCGTGGAGCCTAACTTATTATTCCACCTTTGGATTGGAGTGTTTCCAGCAACAGACTTGTCCCATATAAACTTAATCATATCCGAGAAATCTTCCCGTTGTAACCATCCAAGTTCAAATTTGAACGGACGTGTACGCGGAGGAGATGGTTTCCCAGTTGAAATTAAAATAGGGGCATGATCCGACAAAGCTTCTATGCGAGGTAGGACCCGTACTGAGACAAGAGGGTATTTTAATTCCCAATCTGAGTCCATCAGTACACGTCTAACTTCTCATAAGTAGGCTCTGGGAAGCTATTTTTCCAAGTAAATTGCCTCTCAACCATTGAAACCTCTCTTAAATCCAAACTATCAATGACGGCGTTGAATAAAAAAGGCCCATGTATATCAAACCGACCCCTGTTGTTCTCCTGTGGGTATCGTAGCAAATCGAAATCCCCCCAATAATGATTGGGTGCGGATTGTCCTTTGCTAGATTAACCAATTCACGGAGAAAAGCAGGTTTTGCCGTATCCTGAGCATCCCCATAGACGGAAACCAAGCTCTATATGAAATTATCAAATTTGTTCCGGATGTGGAGCTTTATATGAAAGTCACCTCCAGAATTATCCAAAATTTCCATAGTAGAAGTTCAGACTCCGACTAATAGGCCACCCGAACGTCCTCGGGGTGGGCAGGATACCCAAGCAAAGTCTTTCCCGCCTGAAAGGCGATTTAGAAAACTTGTTGAGTAGTTCCGCTTGCCCGTCTCCGAAATGGCAACAAAATCTAAAGTATGTTCCCTAATGCTATCAGCGATGTGCAATTGTTTAGCCAAGTCTTTTAGACCCCTGCTATTCTTAAACATGCCATTCATTTGGAAAGCAAGGGTGAAAACCTAGGTCTAGCTATCTGAACTTCGCGACAATGGTATTATGCAACATTCCCTTCCCGAAGGTGTTTTTTGTTGTTGTTCACTAATACATATTGCCCAGATAAAAATCCAGGATTTGGCAATACGACATTGAAGATGTGAGTTCCATTCCCCGTTGGAGGCTTCACGTTGAAAACAACACGTAGTACTTCTCTACATATCATCGATTTTTTTTTGATAATGGATGCTTTATTACTTAGAAAAGCAATTACACCCAGCCTTTGCATAACCAGATGCACACAGCCGTTTATATGTCTCGAGTCGAAAGTCGGAAAACAAAAACTAGGCGAAATACATATTGAAGCGATGAAACATAAGACGCCTAAGGTATGGGTGGGGCTTCAATCCGTAGACTATGCTGCCACCCATGTAGGGAAAAAGTATCCCTCGCCGCAGCCTCCAACCGAAGATACTCACCACACCCTTATTTCATGTACTTTGGCTCGAGGCCTTCGTGAGGAACTACGTGCTCATTGGATTCTTCCAACTGAATTGGCCTTTAGAGAGAACCACAAGGAATGGATTATTACTTTACTGAAAAATGCCCCCAAAGATCAGAGGCCCAAGATTATTTTCTTACGGTGGCGTTCCTGGCATCATCGGAATAATATAGTGCATGAAGATGGGAAAGCATCAGTCTCAGCGTCTGTTCCGTATCTTGTCAACTACCACCAATCTGTCGTGAGGGATGGCGATGGAGACGGCAGAGGTACAACCTCCTGGAACCCTCCGGCGGCCGGCACAGTCAAAGCCAATGTGGACGCCGGGTGGGACTCCTCGTCGAAAATGGCGGGGATTGGCATCATTATCAGAGATCATCAGGGTCATCCCCTTGTTACTGTCTGGAAATCTGTACCATCTTGTGGGAGCGCGGAGGAGGCTGAGGTCATCGCATGCCTTGAAGGCCTTCGCCACTTAGTGTTCATGCGTTGCTGGCCAGCTTCACTCGAAACGGACTGTCTGAGGGATGTGCATGCGATAACAAGCGACTTGGAGGAACGTTCGGCATGTTGGACTTCCATCTTGGAAATCCGTGAACTTCTGAAGGTCTTCCAGGACATATCTATCTTAAAAGTAGACAGGGTTTGTAATGGAGTCGCTCATGTTTTAGCTCAGCTAGGTAAATCTGGCCTCTCTGATTGCTTGCGGGATTCAGCGCCTGACTGCGTTCAGGACCTGATCGTGTTAGATTGTATGAACATTGTGTAACCCTTGGGCAGCAGGTTTCTTACGTACTCTTTTCCTTACCAGGATACCTAAGGGGACTGGAAGGTTTTTAATGAGGCAGCCTGCTGCTGTATTAATATATGTGTTCTTACTTCAAAAAAAAAATTGTACAATGATAAGAAATTTCAGTGGCCAATGTTATGTCTTACGTCCCTCTAAATATTTTTTTTAAGGGCTTTAACTAAGAACGAGATGACTTCATTTAGTTCAGCGGTTGATGGATATTGAACTTTCTGTCGATTCACATACCTTTAGATGGACTACATCCAATTAAGTCAATGTACCTTCAAATTAATATATGGACACACTAGGTACTATCGTAATTCTATTTGCAAAGTAAAGCTACCACTGAAAATTATAATCTGTATGTGGTTCCTCAACCAAAAAGTACTTTTGCCTAAAGATAACTTGGCAAAGAGGAATTGTTAGGGTGATGAGAATTTAATTTTTATGATAAAGGAATTTTTTTTTTGAAACGAGTGATAATGATAAAGGAAAATAATGCAGCACTTGTTTATATCTTGCCAATCTATCAGCTCGAACTAATACCACAAATTTATTCAGTAATTTGTTGAATGGTGTGGACAATAAGAAAGATAAAGTTTAAATCATTGTGAGTTTGTGCTTGAGCTATCTAAAACATGTGCGTTGTTTGTAACAAATCAAGAGATACCTTTTTTTTGCAGGTTTTCACTCATTGGATCCATAATATCCTTTGGAAGCAAGGTGCAACAACTTGATATCAGAATATCATATTAATGCAAATACACTTCACTTTATTTGTTTTTTATTAGATGGCTGATTCATGTTTCATCGTTATGTGATCCATGAGTGATACCAAGGACGAGGTATGGCATGAAAGAGCTTCCTCTCTCGTCCGTACGTACCAATCAGAGAGCGCCTATATAGTTTATCACAGTGGTTGACAAAAATCGCGTCCGCACATATGCATGTTTGGTGTTTGTTAAATGGAGAGGGCGATCTTTGGGGATCATCTCGGGTTCTAAACAAACTTCTTGTCAGATAATACGTTCTAGCTAGTTGCTGGCCTGATACGATGTGTGTGTCAATCCAGCGCGGCTGCTAACGATAGCAGATTTTGTTTGCTGTCTTCTGTGTTCTTCCTAGCACCTACCTCAGCCTCAGGTGATACGTGTCACTACGTGAACCGAATTGCGGCACTATACTCAGTGTTGTTTTATTCTACGAATTAGGATGCATGCATCAGCCTGACGACAGACTGACTGGTATGCTAGTACAAATTACGGGATATTTCTGGGATATAAACATGCACACATATCGGAGGTCCTCTGTACATTATAGTTCCACGATCTTGGAAGCTACAGCGAATTGAAACCTGAAGTTTCTCACAATCTGCTTTCCCTTGGATGCCACACAAAAAATTCCAGACAATCTTGCATCATTAGCAGCACGACGAGTACTGTCTGCAGATATGCATATAGTGTGTTTCAATTTATCTGAGCGGCGGCAACAAAGATGAAGCAAACCTTCGATGTGCCGTACTATGAATTGAGTAATTTGATCAGAGACGTCTGAACCTTGCGTTTTTGGCAGATGAATATAAATGGCCGATCCTGCTTCGGATCGCAGGAACATGGCTCAACACTGACGAAATTTCCATGAACTTCTGCTATCTTGTCTGATCAGGCCACGTTCATCTGAACCCGGCAACGCATCAACCATCACCCGAGCGTGCATCAACCTCTGCATGCTGGCAGCGCAACCAACATGACAACCCAGCTATGTTGGTTAGCCATGCGTTACTGAATTTGGACAACTAGCCAAGGACATCAGCATTGTCTGTGCCTGCGGGTGGTCATGCAATCATATGCGGATGGAGATTCCTGCTGCAATGTTGTCCATTTTGCTCGCCTCAGGAAGTATTCTAAAATCTCAACTTCACCAAACAGCAGTTCATATATCCTTCGCTCCGCTCGTCAAATTCATCTTCAGTTCATTTCAAACACCAAATACAATCAAGAATCAAACAAATTGATTTCCTTCAGGTAACCACTGCAGTGGTTGTTTGTTTTTGGCACTTCCTTCTACCCCAATAAACAGCATACTTTCCTGACAATGTCAGTTCACATTTCACACAAATATCTCAGCCAGAGAACTGAAACTTACTATTCACTGAACATGCACATAGATGCTTGTCTTTCATGAGGATGACCATCAAAACCTGCATCACGCTCTGTAAACTTGCCTGATCCAAAATCAACCTAAACACTCGTGCAGTGTGTCGTGTGACCAACAACTGAGACATGCCAGCCATATAAACCCACTCATTGAGGTTTGCAATGCTAGCCAAACATGGAAAAGCATATCACTTAACTAAATAATCCAGATCATATGGAGGTTAGTCGGATGAGATTCTTGCTGTCGACTGCTCCATTCATCCACTATTGGTTCAGCCACTCTGATATAAATACAGGGAGAACCCCAAGGCTTGAGCATAAACAAACTGCAGCTCGTCTTGCCAAACATTCTCCTCCATCTACATACAGAAGAACAAAAGCATCAAAGCTTCACTCTCCAAGCATGGCTTACCATCAAAGATCTTCAAGCGCGCCTTCGAGCCCACGCTCAAACAAGCCCGAAGTCGAGCAGCAGTTGCAGAGCCTGAGCACTACCATCTCTTCGCCATTGGCGACCATCGATACATCATGCGATGGTTTGAGGAGACTTGAAGGCATGTACAGCTCCATCGAGGAGATGATATGCACGCCCAGCCACCAAGTCAGCCTTTGCCAAACTCAGCAAAGGAATGCAGTGGAGGCAGAGCTTGGACGGTCAGTCGTCTTGCTCGACCTCTGCAACGCCATGCTCGAGAGTTTCATGGAGCTGAAGATGACTGTTCAAGAGCTCCTCTTGGCTCTCAGGAGAGGAGAAGATGCATGTGCTCAAGTCAAGGCCTACATCCGGCTATCCAAGAAGGCACAGAAACAGTTCAAGAAGATCAGCAAGAAGACTGTTTCTGACAAGGACTGTAGGGCGGTGATGCTTATGGCAGAAGTGAGAGAGATGACCATCTCTCTGCTTGAATCCACGTGCAGGGTCCTTTCAAAACAAGTCGAGATGCCCAAGACATTCCAGAAGAGCAAATTCATGTGCGAAGAGGAGCAATTGCGGGCACTAGAGAGCAGCATCGGTGATCTTGAGATCGGAGTGGAACTTCTATACAGGAGATTGATCCAAAACAGAGTTTCGCTCCTGAACACTCTTAGCTTGTAATTACCCTGAGCTCTAGTACCCTGCGGTTGCAATCCACCTTTTAAAGGATCAGTCAATCATCCTAACAGTTTTGCATCATGTACACTTGTGGATATGTATAGAAAGTGCAGTGAAATGAAAAGTAAAGAAAAGGCGTTTTGTCAATTTCATTTTGTGAATTTGTAACATATGCAAGACTCGAATTAGAGAAATTACAAGTGAGAATCCTAGGAGCTCTCTCAAGACCTATGCATTCGAGGTCGTCAGATCGCGCTCCAAGGATTTTTTTCTGCCATTGGATCTTCATCACTTTCTGCACAAGGTCAAATGTTCCCAGGGGATGCTAATCTAAATGACTTGGTTTTCACAATTTACACATAAATTACTGCTCCTCACTCAGTCACTCACACTTGCTCTAACTTGCGGCAAGCTCTGACATGCTAAAACATGCCAGTTCCAACCCTCAAGCTCTAAGCCTCTAACCATGTGGTTAGCACAATGATTTGCGAGGGGAACACCCACTGCTGATTGACTAGAAAGATTCAAGCCAACACACATGCAACTAATAAGCAATAATACTCAACAAACAACCCAGCAAAGAACCTTCCTCACACACATTACAATGATAATAGGAAGTACAGCATTTGGAAGTTTTGATTCCAATAGCTGGCAGTGTTAAGCACGTTTGGGAAGTTCTGAAGTTGGAGAAAGTTGGAACGTGCAGGTCTGACAACCCCTTTTGCCGCCTATGATTTTTCAATAGAGAGCATATATTATTATCGCGAAGATACAAATTACATCCAGTCTCTACAACAACGTATTGCCCTAGCGGAAATACAGATACACGCAGCACAAAGAAAAAGAAGATATGATAAAAGGAAAAAAAAACCGCTACAGAGATCTATTCTTTGAAGTAGCAGTAATAACATCACCTAGACACCACCAGAAGTCCAGTTTCTCCAATAGTTTTTCTCGATCATATATCTTAGGTTTCACCTTGAAGAAAAGTCGTTGCACCCAAAAACAATGCCTTGAACAAGGCCATTGCTAGGCACAACCAATTAAGACCAGACCTTGGATTTTCACTCTGGAAGGTAGCACTCTGAGGTGAAGGTGGAGCCCAGGCAGTCACTAGAGATGGCGGTGCTGCTGTCTGCTTGCTGCAGAGGGGGCTTTGCGGACCCTGTATGGGCTCGGCTCGGCCCGCCGGGTCCTGGTGTGCTCCTGCTGGCATGTCCGGTCAGCTACCGCGACGGTGGAGGTAGTTCCCTCCCGCGCAATGGCGGCGCTGCCGTCCCCGACTACTGTTGTGCCCTCCTATCCCGTCGTTCAGACCTCGTGACGGTGTCCGAAGGGAGACGATGAGGTGGCATCAAGACCGGTGGCGCACGATGGTGGGCGGCAAGTTGGATGGCGTGCTTCGGAGCGGCCGGGTAGTGGTTTTTGGGGTCGGGAGAAATCCCTATCGGCTCGTCCGACACCGACGCGGTGATGCCTGCGGGTGCCGCCGGTCCTTACTAAAGGGCGTTGGGTGTACCCCTTCTCCACTCCCCTCTGAGTACCGGGGGAAAACCTAGGACCAGTCCGGGCAACATCCTCGTCGTCGTCGCATTCCTTCTTGAAAGTGTTGCTTGGTACGCGGTGGTTCGAAATACTAGGGTGGTGGGACAACGGAGGGTGCAGCGGTTGCGGGTCATCTTCGCCTCATCGGTATGGCGTTGTTGGCATTTTTTCTTTTCCCTTTCTCTTATTTTTATCTTTTGGGCAGTTCTTTGTGTTGAGGCATCATCAATTGTACCGTGTGGTTGCTATATTAATATAGCGGGGCGAAAGCCTGTTTCGTGGAGGAGGTAGGACTCTGAATTTCTCCTGTGTTATCGCCCCCACTTCTGAAGCCGATGCTCCAAATCACAGATCACTAAGCCAATTCATCATTGATAAGAAGAGTCGAATCATCATTGCAAGTCATAACATTCTCCGCTAGCTGACCTCACCATGGCCGAGAAAGGATACTCCAAGCATCGCTTTCTCTGAAATCAAACGGTCAGAAAAAACATGGTTGCGAGTGACTGAATATCATCCAGTCTAGCAATCTCCGGCATGTCGTCCATTGAAGTTCACCGGCGGAGCCTTCCGAAACACGGCACTCCCACCGGATCGATGGGGACAAGCGATCTTCATCTTGTCTCGAGAAGAACCATAGGACCACCTCCATCATTTGCGAGACCAACAGCTTCCACGCTGTTATTCACTACTGCTAGACCAACAGAGAAGAATAAGGCGGCACAGAGCACTGGCGCTGGCGTGGCCGAATCCATGGTCCTCCTGGGCCGATTGGGCTCAAGTGGGCCTAGATCTGGCCCAGATCGGACGACGGCTACCACACGCCACCCATTCCTCAATACTGACCGCCGGAGTGCATCAGGCCGTGGCCATGCCGTCCGGCGTCCCCAGCATGCACCCCACCGCCTCCGGTGATGCGCCACCGCGGAGCCCTCTCCATACGTTCATCCTTCGACGGTCTGGGCGCCGCCACCACCACCGGAGTTGGGCAGCAGCGGCGGCATGAGGGCGGGGAAAGGGGGGGGGGGGGGTTCTTCGCCTATGATGCATCAGGAAAGATGAGATTATTTTACAGCACGACGAATCCTCGAACGAGCCCGAGCAACTGTCTTGCGCCGTGCACCAGAGCATGTAACACACCCCGGATGCTCGCCATACCCCTTAGCGTAGTCATGTCGGTCGCCGGGGCGCCGGCCACCGGCACGGCCTGACTGTCTGGCATGCCTTCCGAGCCCGCGCGCAACGACGACGATGTACCTACATACACACGCACGCACTATTGAGCGTTCCAACCGCGAGTGGGTGCGCTGGTGCTGGACACATGGACGTCTCCGGGCGAAGCTGCCATGCGTGCACTGGCAGATATGGCATAATCCGTATCCGTATGAGCTGCCTTTCTCGTCCGTACCACTGGAAATCACATCGGCACACACTTGTACTACTACATGTTTAGGATTTGTTAAGTGGAGCGGGAGATCCTTGGGGATTATCTCGGATTCTAAACAAACTTTTCGTCAGATACGCTCTTGTCGCTGGCCTGATACGATGTGTGCGTCAATCCAGTAAGGCTGCTAATCATAGGAGATTTTCTTTCATGTGATCGGTCTTCTTCCTCCTCCTCTTTTTCTTCTTCCTAGCACCTACCTCTCTCAGGAGTCAGGAATCGGGCTATACGTGTCGCTACGTGGATCGAACCGCGGCACCATACTTAATTAGTGTTGTTTTATTTCTAGGATCAGCCCTACGACAGGACCGACTGAGTGACTTGGTGCTGCCGATTACGGTTATGTACTTCTGTTCGAGAGACACTAGTGGAAAACAGGGCTTTCGTGGGAGTCTTTTGTCGCGGACGCGCCTGCACCCGCGACAAATGGCCTGGCCACGTCGCCCAGAAACCATGTGGAGCGGGCAGGATCTTTTGTCGCGCCCTTTTGTCGCGGGCCATATCTCGACCCGCGACAAAAGGTGTCTGAGTGTTGGGGCTTCCTGTCGGCATCCCTTTTGTCGCGGGTCGTAATACGGCCCGCGACCAAAGGGCCATGGCTATATATAGACACGCAGCCAGCCCCCCCCCCCCCCACCTTATTTTTTCCTTGGTGGTGAAGGTGGAGGTGTATGCTAGCTCATTTTTTCTACATGTGCACAAGAGGTGTTTGATGGAATGCTTGTAAGAGGGATGCCACTTGATTTTATTTGATAAGATTTCTCCTCTTTTCGATCATAAAAGGTTAGCCACTATTTTCTCGTATATATATATACATAGTCCGTACAATACTAATTTTAGAAAGGTGATTGCATCTGATACATATATAATTGTACTTATGATGCAGATGAGTCATCCATGGATGTACGGTAACCGATGTGCCCCGCTTTCAGAGAAGGCGTGAATTCTTTCCTGCTTGTGGCCGAGGCCAACAAGTCGAAGCAAGGTTTTATGTGCTGTCCATGTCTAAAATGTAAGAACGAGAAGGATTACTCTTGCTCAAGAGACATTAAGAGCCACCTGCTTCGGTTTGGATTCATGTCCAGCTATAATGTTTGGACCAAGCACGGAGAAGAAGGGGTTATGATGGAAGACGGCGATGAAGAAGAAGATAATGATGACCACTACCGATCTATGTTCTCTGAATGCAATGATACCGCAATGGACGACAATGAAGAAGAAGGAGGTGAAGAACAGGCATCAGATGATCCTGTTGATGATGATCTTCGTCGGGCCATTTCTGATGCAAGAAGAGACTGTGGCACGGATAAGGAGAGGTTGCAGTTCGACAAGATGTTAGAGGACCACCACAAATTGTTGTACCCAGGTTGTGAAGATGGGCATAGAAAGTTGGGTAGCATGTTGGAATTGCTGAAATGGAAGGCAGAGGTCGGTGTGACTGACTCGGGATTTGAGAAATTGATGATAATATTAAAGAAGCTGTTTCCAAGAAATAATGAATTGCCCGTCAGTACATATGAAGCAAAGAAGCTTGTCTGCCCTCTAGGATTAGATGTGCAGAAGATACATGCATGCATTAATGACTGTATCCTCTACCGCGGTGAGAAGTACGAGAATTTGAATAAATGTCCGATATGTGGTGCATTGCGGTATAAGATCGAGAAAAGATGACCCTGGTGATGTTGAGGGCGAGCCACCCAGGAAGAGGGTTCCTGCGAAGGTGATGTGGTATGCTCCAATAATACCACGGTTGAAACGTTTGTTCAGAAACAAAGAGCATGCCCAGTTGTTGCGATGGCACATGGAAGAACGTAAGAAAGACGCGATGTTGAGGCACCCCGCCGATGGTCGGCGGTGGAGAAACATCGGGAGAGAGTTCCCGGATTTTGCAGGTGAGGCAAGGAACTTATACTTTGGTCTAAGTACAGATGGCATGAATCCTTTTGGGGAGCAGAGCTGCGATCACAGCGCACTGGCCCGTGACTCTATGTATCTACAACCTTCCTCCTTGGTTGTGCATGAAGCGGAAGTATATTATGATGCCAGTGCTTATCCAAGGCCCAAAGCAACCGGGCAACGACATTGACGTGTACCTAAGGCCATTAGTCGATGAAATTTTGGAGTTGTGGGCCAAACCAGGTGTACGTGTGTGGGATGAGCACACCGAGCAAGAATTTGACCTACGAGCGTTTCTATTCGTAACCATCAATGATTGGCCTGCTCTCAGTAACATTTTAGGACAGACGAACAAAGGATACAATGCATGCACACACTGTTTAAATGAGACTGAAAGTAAATATTTGGAAAAAAGCAGAAAAGTTGTGTACCCGTTCAATCGTCGTTTCCTTCCGCGCAAGCATCCCTTAAGGAAAAAAGGCAAGCATTTCGATGGCGAGGCAGACCGCCGTCCGAAGCCTATCCCCCGTAGTGGTGCTGATATATTTGACATGGTCAAGGATTTAAATGTTATCTTTGGAAAGGGTCCAGGCAGTCGACCTGTTCCGAAAGACGCTGACGGACACGCGCCCATGTGGAAGAAGAAATCTATTTTTTGGGAGTTATAATATTGGAAAGTCCTGGACGTCCGCTCTGCAATCGACGTGATGCACCTGACCAAAAATCTGTGTGTGAATATTCTAGGTTTTCTGTGCGTGTATGGAAAGACAAAAGATACAGCGGAAGCACAGGAGGACCAGGAACGTCATAAAGGACGAAACGGCAATCATCCAGGGCAGTTTGTAGGGCCTGGCAGCTACGCTCTTACGAAACAAGAGAAGGAGATCTTTTTTGAAGCCCTATTCAGTATCAAGGTTCCGTCTGGTTTCTCGTCGAATATAAAGGGGATAGTAAATATGAAGGAGAAAAAATTCCAGAACCTGAAGTCCCATGACTGTCACGTGCTTATGACACAATTGCTTCCGGTTGCATTGAGGGGACTTCTACCAGAAAATGTTCGACTAGCCATTGTGAAGATATGTGCATTCCTCAACGCAATTTCTCAGAAGGTAATGGATCCATAAACTTTGTCAGGATTACAGGAAGATGTGGTCGAATGTCTTGTCAGCTTCGAGTTGTTGTTCCCACCATCCTTCTTCAATATTATGACGCACCTCCTCGTTCACCTAGTTGAAGAGATTATAATTCTCGGTCCTGTATTTCTACACAATATGTTCCCCTTCGAGAGGTTCATGGGAGTCTTAAAGAAATATGTTCATAACCGAGCTAGGCCGGAAGGAAGTATCTCAAAGGGCTACGGAACTGAGGAGGTCATTGAGTTTTGTGTTGACTTTCTTCCTGACCTTAAGCCGATTGGTGTTCCTGAATCTCGGTATGAGGGGAGGCTGACTGGAAAAGGCACACTAGGAAGGAAATCAAGGGTGTGCAGGGACAAGATTTCTTTCAATCAAGCACACTACACAGTTCTATACAATTCCATCTTGGTGGCTCCGTACATCGAGAAACATAAGAATGCTTTACGAGAAATAAACCCGGGCCAGCCCGAGTCCTTGATTACACGTGAACACATGAATACCTTCGGCAGTTGGTTGCAAAGACATCTCATTAATGACCGATCTGCTGTGGAGCAGCTGTACTTGTTGGCCAGGTTACCATCTTCAAACATATGTACATTCCAAGGGTACGAGATAAATGGGAATACATTTTACATGATCGACCAAGATAAAAAGAGCACCAACCAAAACAGCGGTGTCCGCTTCGATGCAAAAGACGAGAATGGGCAGACCACCACATATTATGGATACATAGAGGAGATATGGGAACTTGACTATGGTCCCACTTTTAAGGTCCATTTGTTTCGGTGCAAATGGGTGAAGCTCAGCGGTATACATATTGACGATAAGTACGGTATGATAACAGTGGATCCCAACAATCTTGCGTACCTGGACGAGCCATTTGTCCTAGCCAGCGAGGTGGCTCAAGTTTTCTACGTGAAGGACATGTCTAGCAAATCAAGAAAAAGAAATCAACAAAAGAATACATCAACCGAGGAGCCAAAGCGCCACATAGTTCTTTCGGGGAAAAGAAACATCGTGGGAGTGGATGACAAGACAGACATGTCAGAAGATTATAATAAGTTTAAAGAAATTTCGCCCTTCACGGTGAAAATTGACCCAAGCATCTTACTAAATGATGAAGATTCTCCATGGCTACGGCGTAGAAGATCACAACACTAGATGGCGATGTAATAATGTATTCTTCATATATAGTTCCCAAGACAATCTCTACATTTATGTAATAATGAGAACCCTTTCCCCAACACTGTTAGAGGAGACGGAGTATTCTTTCGCGAAATGTATTCTTTCACGGGCTTGCAGGGAAATTTTTCCGAGGAGCAGCTTCCGAAGATGTCGTAGGGCGTGTGCACCAACGACATCTTCGAGAAGCTGCGCCACGGGAGATTTCCCAACCCTTTCCTTCATCCATGGGAATGAAACTGTGCTTGGCTTGTTGATCTGCATGGCAAGGCGTATTGATGCTCCTTTTATAGGCACGGCACCGCTTCTACTTTGTCTTGTTCCTTCGACAGGCGTCGTGCGCTACATGCTTTATCTCATCGAGCAGGTGCGTCCACCCACGCTTCCTTATCCTCGCCGACAGCTTTAGTCCCGGTTGCGGCCACCAACCGTGACAAAAGGTTACCGACACATCCTTATCCTCGCCGACAGCTTTAGTCCCGGTTGCAGCCACCAACCGTGACAAAAGGTTACCCGCACATCATCCCCCGGATAAGGCCCTCCTAGATAAGCCTCCCCGCATTTTGTCCCGGTTTGAGCCTCCACCCGGGATGAAAGTTTCGCGCGCCACTTCGTTCCCGCCTATTTTCTTCCCGCATTCCCGCCATTTTTCCACTATATATATGTAGGCTTGGACTCATATCTGCAAACCTCATCACTCTCTCCCATGGCTTCCATCGTATGTCTAACACCCCGGAGGCGGAGGCGCTTTGCGCCTCGAACTACCCCTGCCCGCCCGGCTACCGCGTCCCGACCGGCTGGTTGCCGAGCGTCGGAGGCGTACCGGTCCCTCCTATCCCTGTAGGTGTGCCACGCGAGATGGCCATCACGAACCACTACTATTTCGAGCTCACGCCCGAGCTGCGGAGGAATCCCCAGTGGCATCCCGACTACAGCCCGACTTGGGACAGCTTCTTCATCAATCGGCGTGAGAGGGCGGTTGCCAGGTACGAGGAGGACGGCCCGCCTCCTTCGAACTTCAACGAGGCTGGCCGTCGGATGTGGTGGCGCGGCCGGACTCTCCAGAGCGTCATGGCCTATCGTGGCCCCCGCCTGCGCTACCCTTAATCCTAGCCCACGCGTGGTCATCCGCCGAGGTTCGACAACCGCGACCCCGATGCTAGCGACGATGACTTCGGCGACTATGATGACTACAGTGGCGACTATTATAGGACTAGGCACGACTATGATTGAATGGCTCCAGCATTCGAATCTGGCCATGTATCTTATTTTTCAGTTGAGCTCTGTACTTTAATTTCAGTTCAATCGTAATAAATTTCGTGTCAACCACTTTATTGAACAAAAACAACCGACAACGACTTTATAAACTAAATTTAAACTAATAGAACCGACAACGACTTTATTGAAATTACAATAAAATAGATAAATTACTAGTCTAGTCTCTACTCGTCGTCGGAGGTTGTCTCCGTCCAAATGTCATCCCACCGAGGGTCGTTTTCGGTCCAAGTTGTATTCGGGTTCTCGAGCTCGAAGGCGGCGACGACCCGATGGTGGCGCCTGTTGGACCTGCGTTGTGCCCTAAGGTTAGAAAAGAACGCGTCGGTGTTGTCGACATCGTTGGGGAACTGCGCCCTCCACTGGCGCATCAACTGCTCGTCGCGCTCGGCGATGGCGATCCTGCGCTGCACCTGGCGGTGCCGGCGACGGTCCTCGTCGTCGACGAGGCACGGCGTTGGCGCGAGGAACTCCGCCTCCTCTAGCGATTCAACATCCGGGAAGTTCATGTCGTGCCCTGGCCGCCGAAAGCGCCACGCCGCCGCGTCGTAAGCGCGCGCCGCCAGCTCCGGCGTGTTGTACGTGCCGAGGGTGAGGCGGAAGCCACCGGTGCGTATCTCGGCGGAGAACCTACCGCTCGGACGCACTCGAACGCCACGGAAACCGGACGCCCCTCGACGACGTGGAGGCATCCCGGAGATGAATGAGCGGAGGCGGTGGCGACGTGTGGTTGCACCCGCACTCGTCGCTCTATATAGCGCACGCGGGGCATGGCACGTGTAAGCGGTGGCTACACGTCGCACGCCGGCGTCGGCGGGGCGAGGCACGTGGTAGCGGTGGCTACACGTCGCACGCCGGCGTCGGCGGGGCGAGGCACGTGGACGCGGTGAAACGTTTGATATGATGCGAGATGCAAATAGTTATATGGATGTCATATTCATGTTCATTGGATTTTTCTGATCAATTTTCATATATAAAACTTTTCTATTTGAGTTACCATTTAAAAGTTATTGAAATAATAGTTTTATTAAGTTAAAATAGATAAAGCAGGGTTTATTTTTAAAACAGAAAAAACAGCTCCAGGGGCTGATCCACGTCCAACGGCTCCAGGCCGTTGGATTCAAACGGCCGGAGCCGTTGGATGCACATGGCGCGGATCAGCCGCCTCCCCCTCCCACCCCTTTTTGTCGCGGGTCGAGCCACGGTCCGCGATAAAAGGACCCCCCTTTTATCGCGGGTGGTGGCACGACCCGCGATAAAAGGGGGGCCTTTGATCGCGGGCCGTGGCTCCACCCGCGACAAAAGGGGATAGGTATAAATACCTAACCCCGCGGGCGGAGCCCCCACCCGCGACACCCCGGAGGCCATCCCTTAGAAAAATTGCGCCGCCAGGCTGCCAAATTTTTCTCCGTCGCTGCCGGCCATCTCTCTCGCCTCCGGCCGCCGCCTCTTCGCCTTCGGCCGCCGCCTCTTCGCCTCCGGCCGCCGCCTCTTCGCCGCCCCCGCCGCCTCCGCCCTCTGCGCCGCCTCTGCGCGCGCGGCCTCGATCTACTCCGGCCGCCGCCGCCCCTGGGGCACCCCGGCCGCCGCCGCCCCCTCAGCGCCACTGCAGGTAGCCGCCACCCTCCGCCGCTCCGCGCGCGCTGCCGCCGGTGCCGGCCGGCGCCATGCCCCGGCTTTTTTTTTCTTTAAGTTTTTTATTAAATTTTTTATTAAGTTAGTTAGTTTAGTTTAGTTAGTATTAGTTAGTATTAGTTAGTTATTATTAGTTAGTATTAGTTAGTTATTATTAGTTAGTATTAGTTAGTTAGTATTAGTATTAGTATTTAGATTAAATTTAGTATTAGTTAGTTAGTTTAAATTTGTGTACATAGTTCATTCGAATTTTGTAGTTACTTAGTTTAAATTTTGTATTAATTCAAATCTTGTAATTAGTTAGATTAAATTTTGTATTAATTTAAATTTTATATTAGTTAGTTTGTAAACAATCGACGCAAACACTCTCGCGAACAACACTCGCCAACACCGCTCTCCCTCTCGCGAACACTCGCCGACACCCCTCTCCATCTCGCGAACACTAGCCGACACCCCTCTCCCTCTCGCGAACAACCGACGCGAACACTCGCCGACACCCCTCTCCCTCTCGCGAACAATCGACGCGAACACTCGCCGACACCCCTCTCCCTCTCGCGAACAACACTCGCCGACATCCCTCTCCATCTCGCGAACACTCGCCGACACCCCTCTCCCTCTCGCGAACAACCGACGCGAACACTCGCCGACACCCCTCTCCCTCTCGCGAACAACACTCGCCGCCACCGGCCCTCTCCCTCTCGCAAACACCTCTCTCTCCCTCTCGCAAAAACCTCTCTCTCCCTCTCGCCGCCACCGGCCCTCTCCCTCTCGCAAACACCTCTCTCTCCCTCTCGCGAAAACCACCGACGCCGATAGTGTTAGGGTTAGGTTAGTGTTTGGTTATCTAGGGTTAGGGTTTGCTTAGTGTTTGATTAGGGTTAGGGTTAGAACATGTAGTTATCGATTTAATTTTTTGCAGAAACAATGGATCCATTCGAACAGGACTTCGAACAGGAAGACATTTTCGAGAACATAATCCGTGATGGTGATGGAGAAGCCGGCGGCTCCGGTGATCATGGAGAAGCCGGCGGCTCCGGTGATCATGGAGAAGCCGACGGCTCCGGTGATCATGGAGAAGCCGGCGGCTCCGGTGATGGAGAAGCCGACGGCACCGGTAATGACGAGGTATACGATCAGTTGAGGCATTAATGGAATTCTATATGTACATATGCATATAAATTAACTGATTTTTATTCTCTTAGGCCTCCGAAGATAAGTTGGAGAAACGAGGCCTGGCAAAGAGACTGGGCAAAAAAGACCACTTCAACATTGAAGCTATATCACCGGAAGGCCAACCTGTGGCACCCGCGAGTGTCAGAGTGACATTTAAGAATAAGTGCGGAGTTGTGGTTAGAGATCATATCCCGATCACTGTTAGAGAATGGAACAAGACCAAGAATGTGTCCGAAGATCAGGTTGCCGATAGGTACAAGAACACACTTTTTGACGACCTCATGTCACATTTCACTTTGCCAAATTTGGGATCGGACTCTGAGAATGCCAAGCAGAGGGCACTAGTGAAGAAATGGGCTCTTAAGAAGATGGGGGAACTTTTCCGAGCGTACAAGAACCGGTTATGGAAAGCTTATAAGGCCGAGAAGAAGCCTCCAGTATTCGAAAACTACCTAGCGAAGCAGGAGCATAATTGAGAAGAATTTGTGAAGTACAAAGAATCAGAGGAGGCTGTGAACCTGTCCAAGATAAACAAGAAGAATGCAAGCGAGAAGAAATATCACCATCATACGGGGCGAGGGGGCTACGAAGTAGCCATGCCTAAGTGGGATGCACAAGAGGCTGAGATGGAGCAGAATGGGATCACTCCAGAACCCACGCGAGAAGGATGGGACATTAGGGCTCGAAATTGGTTCCTCGCGCATGGTTGTGAGTATGATATGAAGACAGGGAACATTGTTGAAAGTGACAGCAGGCTTAGGGTACCCAGGGAAGAATGGATTAAAGTGACGACAGAAATAAAGGCGGGAAAACTAAAGTTTGTTCCCGATAGAGAGAAAGACTTGCTGACGCTTGTCCTCGGTAATCCTGAGAAGGGAGGACGAACAAGAGGCTTCGGCCCTAGTGTTCCGTGGTCGCTTGGGTTTCCGGCCGACGCGGAGACTTATAGAAGCCGAGCGAGAGCTAAAAACGCGAGCTGGAGGTGCAGAATGACCGGATGGCCGAGTTCCAACGCCAACTTGACCAGCAGCAGCGGGAGATTCAGCAGCAGCAGCGGGAGATAAATGAACTAAAAGGACAGCGCCAGCCAGATAATACCGCTGGCATATCTCAGCGACGAGACAGCAGCGTGGCCGACTCGGAGGCCCCTACTACACGGATGATAGATGGCGGTCCTGGCGACCCCGTGGATGGAATCAAGGAGCAAACACCTTGTGATCTCCTTGTGGTGTTCAGGAACATGTCTGTTAAGGTGGCGGTCGGCTATGTCTTACCTGCATTTGGACCTGAAGGTGAGCCGGCAACATGGCATGACAATGAGATTCCAGCTGGCTATGCTCGTGTCGGGGTGGATTCAGTTGTACCGTCGTGGGAGACATTGGAGCTCGAAATCCCTGGAGGTGATGGGGGGCTTACACTCAGAGAGGTGTTGGGAGAAATCATTCTCTGGGAAAAGAAGAACATCAGGCTGCCAGGCTGGGTAGCCCCTAGTACCCGCCGTCCGAGCAGGTCACCATCACCTCCTCCGGATGATCGCAGGCCACCATCACCTCCTCCTACCGATCACATGTCGCCACCATCACCCCATGGGTACGACGTCGACCACGACATCTGTAGTCCATCTCCATCTCCAGCGCCGCCGCCTCCGCCCACTAAGACTCGGAATGCACCCTACCGGAAGCGTTTCAAGAGTCCTATCCGCAAGATGTCGCCCCTCCCAAAAGTACCAAAGGTTCCTCCCCCCGTCCTTGGGATCTTACCGTCGAGGAAAATGCGGCCGCTGTTGCGAAACACAACTATGATCATTTCCATAAGCCAAAACCTCCAGCCGCCAGAGCCATACACCGAGAAGCAAATAGCATATGCTACTTCTTTTCTGAACACACCATCGCAATATGACTTACACGAGAAGAAGGATGACTATACACGCCACCTTGCGAGGGTAATTGATGACAAGAGGGAGAATAAAAATGCTAAGAAGAAGGATGACAAGGCTAAGAAGAAGGATATTGCTACCACGAGCAAATCATCAGCTAGAAGTGCAGCCGAGAAGAAGTCAAGTTCAACAACTGCACCCCTCAAGACCAAGGAAACGACAAAAGGAAAAAAAAGAAAGGAAGTTCCCCTCCTCGGAGATCAGCCCAAACAATCGATCCCAGCACTCAAAGTGTTTAATGTTCCCAAGCTGTACCAGGAACAGGGTGGTTTCGATATGGAAGAAGGCTGCAAAGCTAGCGGCTGCTCGTGATGTTACCGTGGAGGAATTGATGTCTGCAGCAGATGCTGCAGTACCCACTGCTGATATAGTTCCTCAATTTGTCTACGGGGCCGACTTGGTCAGCAAAGAGCAGCTGCATAAACTGCCAACACATATGCGGAATTTGCATCGGTGGTACCTTGATGCATGCAAGGAGAACATAAGGTTCATCGTGGCGCATATACCACGTGAATATTACTACCGAAAGGAGGAGATCCATATTGAGATAAATGAACTCGGCAGTTATTCAATTTAGATGCCCTCGACAAATCTCTCATGAGTTGCTATTGCTTGTAAGTTGTTAACTACATATAAGTTCATTTTCATTCAGTTCATATTCGTTTTCATTGCATATACTCATTATTTCTTATGTGTTCTCTTATGCGGATCGAAGATCAGTGAATGCAAAAGTCACAATATTATCAATATTGGGTTTGTTGACCCAGATAAAGTAAATGTTCAAACGGTAAAGTATAACCGCGAAGAAACGGGGGGAAACCTACTCAGGTTTTTGGGGGAGCAATATTTCTATGATTCAATATTGTTTCCTTATAACTACGAGTGAGAGTCTTAATGATCTTTTATGCACATTCAATTAATGATTTTTTCTTACTCGATGTTAAGTGTAATTCCTGACGTATATACATAACATGTGCAGCTTCCACTAGATACTACTAGACATTAAAGTTGATAAGGGAATAGTTGAAGTAAGAGACCCACTGAGTAGAGGCATGGACGGGTTCCGCGACTTGCAGAAGTTGCTCCAAGTGTAATTTCCTTCATCACCGCGCTATATCTTTTGTGAGATATCAATTAATTATCCACTCATTCAATCATTCTTTTGCTTGGCAGGGCTTGGACAGCTTTCAAGAACCATCATAAGCAGAGTACCTGGGCAGAGAAGCTAACATTTACTCATGTACCGTGCCCTCAGCAGCCACAAGGGACGAATCTATGTGGATACTACGTTTGCGAGTCCATTCGCATGTTAACCACTGAGAAGCAGAACAATAATAAATTCAACGTAAGCAATAACATTCACAACTTTATTTATTTTCGTCAATATTTCGTTATCAACATTGATATAGTCATACTCATCTCATTTTCCTATATAGGTCGACTACATGCGGGACACACTCCAACCAAAGGAACACCTACTAGAAATTGCGGAGGAACTGGCAGGACTTTTGGTTAAAGAAGTACTAAACAACAAAGGCTTGTTTAGTCCAAATAGAAGCTCTACCTCCAAATAGACGGTCGTTAGTACCGCTTGTCGATCGTGAGCTAAATGTATATATATGTGTGTAAGGGGAATCTACATGTAAAGGGGAATCGACTTTTGCTTCCAATATTGGTTTGATCGATCTATATATATATATAATGAATGAACGTGTACCACTTCTAGTAGCGTACAAATATATGCAACTTTTATTTTCGAATGAAAAAATGAGGTGGCGGGGGGTGCTACACCCCTCAAACCCTAAAGCAGCAGCGTTGTGCGCCCGCCACGTAGAGGGCCTTTTGACGCGGGTGGTAATACCACCCGCGACAAAAGGGCCTGTCCCATGCGCGCCCCGCGGCTGCCACGTGGTGGACCTTATGTCGCGGGTCGTAAGAGACCCGCGACAAAAGGTGGACCTTTTGTCGCGCCTCCCTTGTCGCGCCTGGCCGCCCGCGACAAAAGGGTCATACGACCCGCGACATTAGGCCTGTTTTCCACTATTGAGAGGTTCGATGTTTCTGTTTGATTGTCATCTCAGTTGTGTATTTTCCTCTTTGCCAAACAAAGTATCCTGCACGTAGATAGTAAGTGTATCTGGCATTCTGGCCTTGGAAGTTTCAGGAAACATGAAGTTGCAGCTTCTCGCGCGCGACCTTCCCTTGACGCACGCCACCCAAATGTCTAGACTATTTTTCATCATTAGCAGCATATGGCGATCGAGCAAATACGAGGGGCACTCCCGGACATTCCTGCAGTTGTGTGCCTTGATTTTTCAGAGCGACGGCAACAACGAGGAAGCAACCTTCGATGGGGTTGTCCAATGAATTGAGTCGTTTGATCAGACATGCACTTCTGCTCTATTGTCTGTTCTGGCCACGTTCATATGAACCCAACAATGCAGCAACCTGCACTTGAGCGTGCACCTTACTCTGCTGGCCACGCATCCAACATGACAACCCAACTATGTTTGTTCGCAGTGTGTTGCTGAATTGGACAAGAGGTGTAGAAGGACATCAGCGTTGTCTGTGGCGGCAGGTGGCCATACAATCATGAGAAGATGGAGATTCCTTCTGCGTTCAAATATCCCAATTCCCAACCTCCTGATTGGTTGGCAGAGTCAGAAGTATAAACTGCACCAAGCACCAGTTCATAACTTCATATATCCTTTGATCCCCTTCGTTTACTACATCTTCCATTTCGTTTCTGTAGTCTTCCATGATCCGGAATCAAACGTAACATTCGTGCAGTGTATTGTGCCACCAGTAGCCGAGACATGCCAGGCACATAATCCCACTCATTGAGCCCTGCTGTGCTAACCAAACACGGACAATCAATAACTCCGGGTGGCTCCTGTTCGAACGGATCACTTAGCACAATAATCCAGATCAAATGGAGATTAGCGGATGAGATTCTTCCTGTCGACAGCTCAGTTCATCACGCATTGCTTCAGCCTCTGCGATATAAATACAGGGTGAGCCCCAGACCCGAGGCACCAACAAACCAAGCTCGTCTTTCCAACCATCCTCTTCCATTAACATACAGAAGAAAATAGCAGCAAAGCTTCAATCTCCAAGCATGGCTTGCCATCAAAGATCTGCAAGCGCGCCTTCGAGCCCTCGCTCGAACAATTCGGAAGTTGAGCAGCAGCTCCAGAGTCTGAGCGCAACAATCTCAGCAACCGTTGACATCGATACAACATGCGATGGTTTGAAGAAGCTTGAAGTCATCTACAGCTGCATCGACAAGATGATATGCACTCCCGGCAACCAAGTCATCCTCTGCCAAACCCAGCAAAGGAATGCTGTGGAGACAGAGCTTGGACGGTCACTCGTCGTGCTTGATCTCTGCAACGCCATGCAGGAGAGCTTCATGGAGCTGAGGATGAGTGTTCAGGAGCGCCTCTTGGCTCTCAGGAGAGGAGAAGATGCATCTGCTCAAGTCAAGTCGTACATCCGGCTAATGAAGAAGGCACAAAAACAGTTCACGAAGATCAGCAAGAAGACTGTTTCTGACGACAAGGACTGCAGGGTGATGATGCAAATGGCTGAAGCGAGAGAGGTCACCATCTCACTACTCGAATCCACTTGCGGGCTTCTGTCGAAGCAAATTGAGATGCCAAAGTGCTCCCTTGTCTCCAAGACATTCCAGAAGACAAAATTCGTTTGCCAAGAGGAGAAATTGCGGGCACTGGAGAGCAGCATCGGTGATCTTCGGACCGGAGTGGAATTTCTGTACAGGAGATTGATTCACAACAGAGTTTCGCTTCTGAATATTCTTAGCTTGTAGATACGCTGAGCATGTATGCTCTACCGGTTCTCTGCGATTGACATCCGAGTTTTATAGGACAGGTCAATCACCACAAATTTTTGTACTGTAGATGATATGTATACAGCTTCAAATGTGTGAAAATATGTACTAATTGAAACTTCATTGCTGATGATATACAACTTCATTGAACCCAGCCTTTGTCAAACCCAGCAAAGATGACATACAACTTCTTTTTCATTTCTGGAACCTGAATCCCTAGGCTCCCGTGTTCCTTTGGTTGGAGAATGATATTCCATTCAGAAAACTGATATTTTGTTCCAAGTTGATCACTTTGCCAAAAGAAACTTGACCTATAAAAATCTAACATTTAGTGGGTATCTCTAGAAAAGGTAGCATAAACATCAGAAGATTAGATTTATAAGAATGTAACTAATAAGCACAAGTCATTCTTCATATGAGAGTAACAACCCAACTTTCAATCAAAGTGGATCCCAGTATTTATTAAGTAATTTTATAAAATAGATTGGGACACATAGGTATAAGAAAGGAAGGAACCAGTTTCACAACCAAAAAATTATTTGTACTGATCCTCTTCCTCTTTTGACTTCCAATTTTTTTTACACGATCTTAAGTCCGGATAGTTGTTCAAAGATACATAAAAAAATCCACGTTCATGGCTTTCTCCAAGTTCTCCATGAAAAGAATAGTATCATTAACATACTGAAGGTTTTTTTTCGATAAAGGATGCTTTATTACTTAAAACTTAATTAAGCATTACACTCGGCCTCTGTATAACTAAGATGATTGCTCCAAGTTTAGTAAAAGGAAGAAAAAAAAAGAGAAATACAAGTACTCATCAAGAAATTTTAAATCGCCCATGGAGATGGATGACAAATTCATAAATAAAACTAACATCCATGTTGGATGAAAATATTCCTCGCCGTGTCCTTCAACCATGTAGACACCTACGTAAATAGGTCTCAATTCTCCACACGTTGTTGAGACCACCATGAACGGAGCAAAATGGTGCACAGGTTGATCACTTGCATGATAGAAGACTTTTATCATTAAAAATCTAGTCATTTCTATATAGCCAAAACGATCAAATACGGCAAACGCTTCAACCTAATAAGAATTACAACCATAATAATATAGTCAAGGATAGACACCCACTTTCACAAGATGTGAGACAAGGCACCCACCTGATGTTAGTGTTTCAAGGTATTTCAGCGCTGATAGCACGCTATAGCGTTTCTAGACAGCCCGTGCTACATCATTCCAGCGCTATAGAGGTCAGAAGGATGTATGCCACGACCAAGTTGCCTGTGGAGGAGAACCGGATCATGTTCACCGACTTGAGCATCATGGATCCGGACCAAAGGACCTGGTTCAGAGAAGTAGCGAGCCATCATTAGCGAACATGATCGCCCACATAAATCCTATTTTGCTTCATTTCGTTCAAACTTGTATTACTTTTGCATCTTGATTAGCTATTATTTATGTGCACTTTGTAATTGACTAAATTAGCCCTATTTTGAAGCATTATTTTCGTTGTTTGTATGGCCACTTTGTCTCATGTATTTACCTTTTTTTGGTGAATTTGGTTGAAAAAATAAAATTCTGCTTAACGGACAAAATGTGTCGGGCCGCTAGGCTACTCCAGCCCAAAGTGATATATACGACAACAACGGTAATTTCGTATTCACGGTCCAATCCACTACTTCTGCTCCGGTGCTTCTCCCCTGGAAAAATTATGGGTTCGTCAAACACAACAACAGTGGGGATTCTTCCATACATGTTCGTAAGCGGGCGCACGATCGTAATTTCAGTGTAGGTCCACCATCCATTAAGCCCTGTACAGACCCGGATGGTCCGTGTTGTGTTGTACCTCGTTTTGTACGCATCTACGGTCATGTGCGTGTGCCGAAATAGAAATGTCCTATAAAGATCTTGCTGACGTGACCTCTTTTTTTTTTTTGCTTACATGACGTATATATACCGTATCAATACAGATGGTATACATGAGCTGGATATGGATTTCGGCGGACCCAATATAGAAAAAAAACAACTATAACCCTTCAACTTAGTTTAGGGAGGAGCACCGGAGTAGCCCTCCCAATCCACATAGGTACAACCGATCATTTTTCATGTCTGTATTAAATCAGGCAGCTGACGGTACCCTAAACATATGCCCCCGGGAGTAACAGAGCCCTAGGATTGGAAAATTTAATTGCAGAGGCATTGCTCGCCGATAGGGCAGGACAAGTTTCCCTTGAGCATTTGATCCGTATGCAGCAACAAAAGTCCCTTGTTCTTGGTCACCCTTCTCTACAAGCAATGATCCTTGTGAAAGCATGGTATATTTGGTGGGAGAGGAGACTGTACCTGAAGGAAGGAAGATTACAACCACTGTAACGAGCAGCCATGTCTATTACAGTACTAGCTTCAAACTTTACAACTGTTGCATCGTCAAAGAGAGGCAACATGAAGAAACGGGGATGGTTAAACTAAATGTTGATGCTTCATTCTTTGAAGTCACCGCCTCGGGAGCCACTGGAGCTGCCCTGCGGGATGACCGTGGCATGTTTATTGTTGCTTCCAGCCAGGTACTAGTGCAGGTACTGGATGTGGAGTCTGCTGAGGCGTTAGCTCTCCACCATGGACTCCTTTTTGCGATGGAGATAGGATGTAACAGAGTGAAAATAAATTCAGACAACCATGCAATTATTGATGCAATGAACCTGGGTGGTTACTCAATGAGCCCAGCAACAACGATTCTAAATGATTGTGCTCAGCTAGTTCAGAGATTTTATGAAAGCAACCTTTGTATACTGTTCAAGAGATTTAAATGGTGTAGCAGACGAAGTAGCAAAACATGCTAATGATGCAGGTCCTGCTAAGATGATCTCCTCATTTTATTCTTGCTAAACTTGTATCAGACTTAACTATTATTGAGTAAAATAAAGGTTGTTTCCCAGTGTCCAAGAAAAAAAAAAATTTAATCAACCCACAAGCCACCAGGCCCATAGTTCTAGTGGCCACGGCCTGGCTGGCTAGCATGCCTCCCGTGGCAGCACGCGGCATGTACACGAGCGCCCGCGCGCAACGACGACGATCTACAGCCAATGGTTGGGCTGCAGCTGGACACATGCATCCCTCCTGGCGTGCCAAGCTAGGCTTAGCTGCCATGCGTGTGCGCAGATTTTTCATGGTTTCTACGCGGAAAGTGCCATGTGCACATGAGCACATATCCTCATTGGACTTTTGGATTTTTGAAATTTTTTAAAATCTCGCTCTTTTATGTTTTCAAAAATTATGGCATTAAATATGTAGATAGATTTAGACACGAGGAGTGTAGTCAAAAAAGTCCCATTAAAAAATACTTTGTATTTTGGAAAATACAAAAAAGACAAATTTCTGACTATAAATAGTAGTACAATTGTACGTATATTTTGTCAGTCTACTGTCAGAAATTTATCTTTTTTGCATCTCTCAAAATATAACGTATTTTTTGACGGGACTTTTTTGATTCCAATCCTCGTATACACATCTATCTACATATTTAATGTCATAATTCTTGAAAGCAGAGAAATATGAGAATCTGAAATTTTCAAAAATTCAAAAGTGAAGGGAGCACTGACTCCCATGTGCACAAAATCCTTGAGCTTCCTTTCTCGATCGTGCATGATTTCTAAACAAACTATTTTATCAAATACAGTACGTTCTTGTTGCAGACCTGATCCGATGTGCGCTCAATCCAGCGAGGATGCTAAATTATTGGACATTTTGCTTACTGTGTTCTGTCTTTCTCTGCTTCCTAGCAGCTGTTTCGGGAGATACGTGGCACTGCGTGAATCAAACTGCGGTATTGTACTTGTTTTTATTTCTGGCATGCATGGCTGATTGGAATGCTACTCCCTCCGTTATTCTAGATAATAGGGTTTACCTATATCTTAGTTCGATTGAGATTTTCATAAGTATCATTCACCTGAGACAGTTACAACTCGTAATAGTTGCACCATAGAAAAATGCATGCAACTGAAAACAAATTGCACTTTTTCTTTCACCGTGGTTGCATTTTTTGGGGGTGACTGAGATATAACAAATTCTAAGTCAGGTCGACTAAGACATAGTACACCCGCTAAATATAATACTTTTAAAAAGTTCAAATCAAACTCCCAAAATACCTTATATTTTAGTAACAGAGGTTATAATGTACATTACGGGACATTTCTGTGATATAAGCATGCACACATATAGATCCTCTGTACTCTATAGTTCCCTGATCTTGGAAAATTGGAACCTGCAGCTTCTCACAATCCCCTTCCCCATGATGAATCCTAGTCTGCAGAAAAATACAAGACTTAGTTATATGGACACTTATGTGTTTTGATTTAGGGCATCTCCAGCGGGGCGACGCATTTCGGACGCCCAAACGGACGCGTTTCAAATGGTCGAAATCGACCGCGCGTCCGTTTGCTTCGGGGGCGGCTCCAGCGGCACGATGCATACTTTTTTCCCATTCATAAAAGTCATAATTTACATTAATAAAAAACATAAAAAGACTTTTAAAAGGCCATAAAGGCGTGCTAAACTAGGTACTGCCTACTGCTCGTCGTGGTGACGAGGTCGATGAACTCCGGCGTCGACCATGGAAGCTGGTAGGTCGGCGGTGGAGGAGGAAGGGCAGGTTGCGGCAACTGTGGCCAGGCCGTCGCCTGCGCAGAAGGCTGTGGTGAAGGTGGCCACGGATCTCAGGCCGGAGCAGCAGCCGGCGCGCCGTTGTTGGAACGCGTCGGCGTGGCCGGAGGAGTCGCCAGCCTCCCCTGCGCGAGCGCCGACTCGCAGAGCTGTATTGCGAGCCAGTCCCACATAGTGAGCTCGTTGAGCTCCTCGAGCTCGCTATTGGCCAGTGCCATGGCAATGGCCTCGTCCTCGGTAATGTCCGGCGGCTGGGTCTCCGGATCCCACGCCGGCCCACCGTCATCGTGGTCGTAGTCTGCGCGCTCCGCCTGCTCGTCCTCATCCGTGTCCTCCTGGTCGTTCTCCTTTTCTTCCACGGTGATCTCGCGGTCGAAGTACTCGAGGTCACCGAGGTAGCCAGCGCGGCGGTGCGCGTCGAACTCTCACGTCCCGAACGAGATCCAGTTGTAGGAGTTGAGCGCGTACGCCGGATCTTCTCGGAGATCCATCGGCAAGATCGCTCGGCGGCGGCGCACCTCATCTAGGCAGGTTTGCGTCCGGCCATGGCACCGGCCGATTTTCCTTCGAAAGGTGGCGCGCGAACTCGATGCGGACGTACTACTCGACCCGTGGCTTCTTGCCGGACCGCGAGCCACTAGCCTCGTGGTCGTTCTTGGTCTTGCTTAACGGCCAGCATTTCTTCCCCATGGCATCGTTCGGTTGGATATTTTGGGCTCTGGCAATGGTGTGGTCGGGCAAATGGGCGCCGGGAGCGTTCCTTTAAGAGGCTCGAACGTCATCTCGCCTTCAATGTCCTGCCACTGCGACGCTGCCCAGCAGCACACGCTCGCGGAAGCCGAGGCGCGCCATTAACGCGGCCTTGGAAAACTACAGCGCGCCGCCCGTAAGTAATGCCGCGGAAGACGAAACATCTCTGCCCCTGCCAGGCGGGCCCGTGCGAGGACCGGGCGGACGACCGCTGCGTCTGCAGAGACGCAAACCTGACGCATTTTTTGGCCACGTTTCCGTCGCTGCGGACAGCCCGGTCACTATGTGTTGTCCCGCTGGAGATGGTATCAGACGTACTTTTGGCCGGACAGACGCAAACGGTCGCTCAGCGTCCGTTTGGATCACCCGTTGGAGATGCCCTTACCGCAACAACGAAGAGGAACTGAGGAAGCAACCTTAGACGTGCCACCCAACAAAATGGGTCATTTGAACCGATATTTCTGAAACCTCGGGTTTTTAGCAGTTGGGTACAAATAGCAGATCTTGCTTCGAATCTCTGAAACATGGCTCAACACTGACGAAATTTCCATGCAATTTCTATTTTGTTTGTTCTGGCCACGTTCATCAGAACCCAACAATGCATCAACATGCACTTGAGCGTGCACCTTTCTCTGCTGGCCACGCAACCAGCATGACAACCCAGCTATGTTGGTTAGCAATGTGTTACTTAATTTGTCTGTGCATGCAGTGGCAATGCAATCATCAGGGCAGATGGAGATCCCTGCTGCCTTCTTGTCCATATAACTAACTACAGGCTACCTTCTCAAATATCAACCTAGTGATTATAAGTAGTATGTAGAGTCCGAGAACCTACACCACCAAAGAAAGTTCACAATATCCATTGCCCCCTTCGTTTTTCACAGTGAAGTTTTCATTGAAGCAATTCCTCTTGTATTTTATTTCCAACGCTGATGCTGCTACATAAGCACTAGAACATATCCTAATGTCGAAGAACCAGCAGAGAACCAAACTAGTGACCCAACATTAAACTATACACTCGTGCAGTGTGCTGTGCCACCAATAACTGGGACATGCCAGGCAAATAAGCTCACTGATTAACACCTACTGCCCTAACCAAAAACACATAAGCAACAGCATTGTCTGAAAGGACCTTGGCTGGCTCTACTCCAACAAATCAATTAACACGATAATCCAGATCAGATGGAGGTTAGCGGACGATATTCTCTTAGTCAACTTCTCTATGCATCATGCCATTGCTTCAGCTTCTAGTCTCCATATAAATATAGGGAAAACCCCAAAGGTCGAGCATCATCAAACTGCAGCTCGTCTTGAGTCTTGACAACCATTCTCCTCCAACTACATACAGAAGAAGAAAAGCATCAAAGCTTCAATCTCCAAGCATGGCTTACCATCAAAGATCTTCAAGCGCGCCTTCGAGCCCACGATCAAACAAGCCCAAAGTCGAGCAACAGCTCCACAGCCTGAGCACAACAATCTCTTCACCATCGGCGACCATCGATACATCATGCGATGGTTTGAGGAGTCTTGAAGGTATCTACAGCTCCATCGAGGAGATGATGTGCAGGCCCAGCAGCCAAGTCAGCCTGCAAAGGAAGGTGGTGGAGGCGGAGCTCGGAAGGTCACTCATCTTGCTTGACCTCTCCAACGCCATGCACGAGAACTTCATGGAGCTGAAGATGAGTGTTCAGGAGCTTCTGTTGGCTCTCAGCAGAGGAGAAGATGCATATGCCCAAGTCAAGGCATACATCCGGCTAGCCAAGAAGGCGCAAAAGCAGTTCAAGAAGATCAGCAAGAACACCGTTTCTGACAACGACTGCAGGATGCTGATGCTAATGGCTGAGGCAAGAGAGATTACCATCTCACTACTCGAATCCACATGCAGGCTCCTGTCGAAGCAATTTGAGATGCCCAAGTGTTCTCTTGTCTCCAAGACATTCCACAAGAGCAAGTTCGTGTGCAAAGAGGAGCAAATGAGGGCACTGGAGTGCAGTGTCAGTGATCTTGAGTCTGGAGTGGAACTTCTGTACAGGAGATTGATCCAAAACAGAATTTCGCTTCTGAACATTCTTAGCTCATAGAGCTCTACCGGGGCACCCAATTTTTGCAGGACCTGTCAATCACCACAAAGTTTTGTACAGTACATGATATGTATACACCTTCAAATGTGAAATAACATATACTAGTTGAAACTACATGGTTTCTTCCTTGCAAACGTAACTTGCATAGTACCTCCGGCTCGAATTAATTGTCGCAACCCATACATTCAAATGTGCCATGTCCAGTTTACCTCCGCATCAATTAAATGGGGCCAGAGAGTAGTATTCTTTCTCAGAAAGGGAAAAAAACATATCCTAATGAAAACAGAGGAATTTTAAAACTTTTCAGTCGCCTAGAAGATCAAGAATTGCACCATCATCCTGTCCACGGAACTGAGCAACAGGGTTTACATTCTTTTTCGTAAAGGGGAGGAACCCCAGCCTCGAAATCAACCAATACAGTCATTCTAAAATTAACAGGGACTTACATGGCAGCGTTAAGAACAATGTTTCTAGAATTATTTTTGCATCCCAACACTATTGTTAATTTTCCACAGCACCGACGAACAGAATGATGGCAGGAAAGCAATTGTTCAGAAAGATCATATGATTACATACTTACATGCGCATGTAAGCTAAAATCAAGAGAATTTTACAAGTTTATCTCTATCTCAGACTCCAGAAAATGGCACCTTAGACCATACTGGGGTACTGGAACAACAAAGCCACCAGCCACCAGCCACCAGGCATTAGGCAGCTGCTGCTGCCATGTTTGCGAAGGCTGAAGCTGCTGCTCCTGCTGGACCAAAGGAATTTATTGCTGCCATGTTTATATTTCCCTCGAATACTTCCTCTGCACCAAGTCATCTTCAAACCCTGTCTGGGCATTTTTTCAGGTGAACCTGACTCCATGACACGTGGATGTGCATGGCTTGTTTTCTTGGTTGTGGTTTCCGACCTTCTATGCTTCTTAAACCTTGAGCTGAGAAAACACAGTTAGGAAATCAATGAGATAAGATGAGCTGATCCATCAAGCAAATTGATGGGGAAAGAGTGTACGAGTAGGAAAATGTTCGATGTTTTGGATCAACTCCCTCAGCCACAAGCTGGAAAATAACTGGGATTATTAGTTCCATACAATAATCGCTATTCATCAATTTACCGTGCTAACTGCTAAGCAAATAATTTTGCAGGGATGCATGGGTTGACTATCAGTATGAGGCGTGAGGCATAATGGGGACCTTTGCATGCAGGAAAGCAAGACGAAAAACTAAGAACAAAACTGAGAGTTCAATTGTCAGAAAATTAAGGAATATGCTTGTTCATGGCAGGTATCAGCAATTGCCTATTAGTAGTGCACCTGCAAAGGTTGCATGATGAATACATACCAGTTGGTCTCAGTGCTAGAGTCGTACTTACATGACTCAGGCCCCAAGTCATACTTACTCGGTCTGTCCAGTCAAGCTAGTCTACTGGTCCAGTTAGCCCCTCTGCTAGTCAGGACAAACCCCTTTTTTATTTAAACTAGTTAGTATTTAAGAAAAAGAGAAAACTAGTTGTGCTCTTTACGAATCCTATAGATAAGGTTAAACAAATGAATCGTACTCTTCCACCCAAGGCCTAGTAGCACCCGGAAATAACGTCCAAGTGCCAGCCTCTCACTCACAAGCTAATACTCCTGCAAAATAGTTCCCAGAAATCAAGCCATGAGATGCTTAACATAGAACACTCAGTTCAGTCTACAGTCACCATCAATCATTTATTATTGGGCTAAGTTTGGAGGTTTTAAATTTCCAATCTACGTCAGTTCTCCAGGCATTGGTCTTCAGACTAATAACATTAACAGCCTGACATTCCTCAGATACATGTTTGAACGTAAAGAACAAACTAACAATCAGACTATAAACAAGGATCAAATAAGATGCTAAACTTTCAACTGAGCTCTCAAGAATAGACGTCACATCTGGTCTGCAGAGTGCAGACCGTGGGTATTGAATCCAGACCCAATGCACCTACATATAATTAGCACTAGTGTCAAAAGAACAAGATAAAATTATACCTGATCTCACTATTAAGATCAAGAAAACCATTCGCGTGGTTGTCGTATCCGAAAAGCAACTGAATAGACATACAACAACTCAACTAATTTCCAGAAGAAAGATACAAGCAAGGTGCGTACAGTTGCCACATAGATATGTAGTGGGAGTGGGAGTCATCAACTGTAAAGAACAAGAATTGGTATCTACTAGTTTCCAGATGCAACCAATCAAAGACATAGATTACAAACCAGTGATGAGTCAATAGACAATTAAGACTTCAGGTAAGAGATAATTTAATCTTGGAACTAGCTACTTACTGTCAAAAGAATTTCACTATCCACCCAACGAAACATATTACGGATAAGGCAGCAGCGCACTGTCCAACTAAAACAATCCACAATTGCACGTAAATCTCGTCCTATCATGTTCCCCTTAACCACGCAAATGATCACCGGACAATTAACGCCACACGACTGGAGTAGCAACCATGGGACCTAAGCCACCAAATTAATGACTATCTAGAGAAGAAGGAAGAACGAAATCAATAGAGATAGAGAAGAAGAAGAAGAAGACTCGTGGTGATTTGGACGAAGTGGCTCCTACTCGATCCCGAGTGTGCGCCGTCTTCGCCTGCCAGGGACACAAGACGGTCTGGGGAGCAGAAGAAGCAGCGCAATGATGACGAAGTGGTGGACTGGGAGGAGGCGCAGACAGGCAGAAACAATGAGGGGATCTGGAGCTAGGAGGAGGGAGAAGAGCGGCTCGCGGGGCTCCTTAATTACCTCGATTCGGCAGGCAAGGATCCTTGTTTGCTCCAGGCGCCGATCAAATTCGCCCGGGGTCAGGTATCCACCCCGCGGCCCGCGCTCGCTCACCGATTCATGCCGCTGCCCGCGCGCGCGTCGCCCTCGACGTTCCCAACTCCAAATTCTGAACGCTGTGCCGCGCCGCGCGCCCTCCGGATTTCGCTCGCCGCGTGGAAGAAGAATGCGACGGCGGCATGTGTGGGAGAAGAAGGCGGCGGCGGCGGTGGCTCGTGTGGGATAATTAATCCGTCGCATTGGCTGTTTGGTGGGTCCCGCCCGGCAGCCGTTTTGCCTAACCTCTACAGTTAAAGCTAAACCACCTACTTTTGCAGTTAAAACTAAACCCGAACTTGGTAAATCCTGCATTCTGGTCTACTATAGTCTACATTGGAGTAAAATTAACTAATTATCAAGTCATTTAATATTTACTGCTTTGACTTGTAAATAAGGGGCATCAATAATGGTTGATAAGACTGTCTTATCTTATTTTCGCCACGTAATATAGATTTAACAAGAAAACATGATGTACAATGGATTATTTTTTAGTCTTATCTCTAGTAATGAGACATCCCTAAATAAGTGGTGAAACAGATTGTTGCTAAGACATGATCTCTTAGCTAAGAGAAGACAAGCCTCTTTTTCCTATTTCTCGCTACTCCACATCATCAATTATCCTAGGTGACAATGCTAAGATATAACCATTATACATGTCCTAACCAATCCAAGATATACTAAAATTACTAGCATCCAATAGAGAGGGTAGCACTACTTCGTTTTCTACATTATTATTGATTACAAAGCTAAAATATAGAGTAATATGGAACAAAATTTTAGTCCAAGATGTAGACTGAAAAAACGAAGAGAGTATGGCTGAGGGGAACAGATCGGGCATCGCTAAAGCCAAACCCGACAGGAATTCTGCGAGCTAGATCAGGCGTTGAGTGTGCTCCAAGCGAAGATAGTTAGCTTTGGGATTCTTTATGTTGCATATAATATTTTGACATATTGCAGGTTCATTTGTCTTGTTGCTATACCTTGGCATGGGAAGCATGTGTCCCAGTTGGCCCGACCTGGGCTTGGGTCAACCCGACCATACGCCCAGGTTGGGCCTAGACATGATTTTTAGGCCCGATAGCTAGGGGCCTAGGCTGGGCCTAGCCTTGGCCTCACAAATATGTGAAATGGGGAAGAGGCTGGCCCGGCGGGCTTTTCCTTCGATGGGTCAGGCTTGGGCATGACCTGGACATGGGCATGGGTTTTCTGCAACGTGCTTTGTTAGGCACGTCGATCCTGGCATGAAGGATGGCCAGTGATACTTGTTGCAAATACACAAGCCTCATGTTGCGATGAATCTAATTGTATGCTACAAATGTTGTGTTCATGCTGCAAGCATTGGTGTCCATGATGAAGCGTGTGGTGCTCTTTCTTGAGAATTTGTTGCAACCAACATAATTTTATGATGATACTGGTGATATAAAAGTAACGTCATGAATTTTGCGTGGTTTTGACACACCAACAAAAATAGATGTTGTAAACATAACAAGGATGTTGCGCGAGTGAGGGTATGCCAGAATGGGCGAACAACCTTGATCTTAAATTTTAGGGGGTTCGGATAGCAGCGAGACAGCTGATCCGGCACTGCTCTTCCATCCGGACGACGATATTTTGACATGGATAGGTAATGCCCTTGTCCCTTTATCCAAAAAAGGCTTATCATTTTCGTTGCTCCCGAAAACGCTCAAAACGTATCACTATGAATGCCATCCAACTTGATCTCCTAGCTCGCTTGAACTTGCTTTGTAAATACGAGGGGATAGAGGAAGAGGAGTCTTGATCATTTAATTTACAGACAATCGGCGTTCGGAAAAATTCAGCGTTCCATTTCCATGGCTAACATGCTTACATGCATGATGCATCGTGTGTGTGCGCTCTAGCTTGGATCGTGTCACGTGTGTGACATGTGTATAGGAAGGAGCGGTATATTACTCCCTCTATTTTATATTAGTTATCGTTGGATATATCTATACACACTTTGTATACTCCCTCAATTTCAATGAATAAGGTGTGTCATCTTTTTCATGTTTTTTTTATCAAAAATTACTTCAAATATATCAAGATTGTTAGTATAATATTAGAAAGTGTCTTTCAGTACGAATTCAACAATACTAATTGCGTGCTCCCTCCGTTAGGGACTATAAGGCATGAGGGCCAAATCTCTAAGATCAAAAACTTCATAACTCACTTCATTAATTATTGCATGCACCAATAGTTTTAGATGAAGAAAAGGGAGAAAAAGGAACATGCACATTTTTGTATGGATTCAAGCAAAGAATGAGGAACATGGACAACTTCTATTTAAGAACGAAAGGGAAATGGTAATTGAAATCACATTTCTCGGGGGATAGAGAACAATAAGTAAGAGAGCGGATATTCATTTCGGCTCACGGGTGAATATAAACCGCTATGTGAAAACATATTTCAAAATATAAAAAATTCTAAAATAAAATTGTGCATGTACGTCTAGACATTTAATATTCATACACAAGTTTTCGGGAAAAAATATTTTTTGTGTCCTATGCCTTTTCTACATACAGCGCATAAAATGTTTGTTTTCCTCGAAAACTTCTGTGCGATCCTAGAATGTCTCAATGTACACATCAAATTTTATCTTGGAATTTCCTTTTTGTTAATTTTTTTATAATAGATTCATATGTACATATGTGCCAAAGCACCTCCTCCATGAGGGAGGCCTTATAATGTCTGACGATTTTAGAAAGTTACAGTCTTATAATCCCTAACGGAGGGAATAAAATATAATCAGGATTTTGTTGCTCAATTTTTTCGGTTAAAATTCGTTTTAAAGTAAACGCATTATTCATCAAAACAGAGGTAGTATATAGATAATTTGGGTCAATGAATATAAAACAGATGAACTAGTTGTTACGACATTTAATCTCTTTCTCCTGGAAGGAACATAAGAAGAAGGACCACGTGGATTGATCCGATAGGAATAGGATTCAGCTGTGCACTGTGCAGTGTACGTACACGGCGGCGCTGGGATAAGTGGCCTCTGCTCTTTTTACCCTTCAACGATGCGCAATGACTATGTACTTAATTAAACAGCATCTGGTATACTCCTACCTTCTATAATTACTGCCTGCGCCCGTGCGCTGCCATTGGCAGGTAGAGTACATGTGGAAGAGTCATTCAGTAATAAATATGAGAGCAATATAAACTAAATATACAAATGTTTTACACAATACACGGCACACTAATTATTTGCTCGACATCATCATCGAAGAGCGAATCTTCAATATCCAAGTCTTCGGGAAAAAAACATTGCGTGCTCAGGCTCAACGAACGAATTCATCTCCAAAATACCAGATCAAATCCTATGCCAAATCCGAACTAATCGACTAAAAAAAACGAAAGCAAGAAAAGGGAATAGACGGCGGTTGCACACGATTCTGAGTGACGATGAATCAAGGGAGGGGCGGCGACTTCTCTGTTGACACAGCTGATTCGAAGCTCCTACAGTTCCGGGGGCCTTGACATGGAGCTTCGTGTGACTTCCATGGCGGCCACTATTTTGCTTGGATCCGCCTAACCACGGATCTGCGACGCCTGCGGCGAAATCGACGTGGCGGGAGGCATAATGGGAGCGGAAGGCGGCGCAAAAAAGAAGGGGGCGTTGATACGCGTAGATGCACACGTCCGTTGGGAACCCCAAGTGGAAGGTATGATGCGTATAGAAGCAATTTTCCCTCAGTATGAAACCAATGTTATCGAACCAGTAGGAGCCAAGAAGCACGTGAAGGTTGTTGGTGGAGGATTGTAGTGCGGCGCAACACCAGTGAAACCGGCGCCAACGTTCAACCTGCACAACACAATCAAATTACTTTGCCCCAACGTAACAGTGAGGTTGTCAATCTCACCGGCTTGCTGAAAACAAATGATTAAACGTATCGAGTGGAAGATGGTGTTTGTTTGCAAAGAACAGTAAAAACAGTACAATGTATTCAGATGTAAAAGAATGGACCGGGGTCCACAGTTCACTAGAGGTGTCTCTCCAATAAGATAACTAACATGCTGGGTGAACAAATTACGAGGCGGGCAATTGACAAATAAAGATTCAATACATATCAACGATGATTACTATGTGATTTAATCAGGGCATTACGACAAAGTACATAGACCGCTATCCAACATGCATCTATGCCTAAATAATCCACCTTCAGGTTATCATCCGAACCCCTTCCGGTATTAAGTTGTAAACAACAGATAATTGCATTAAGTATGGTGCGTAATGTAATCAACACAAATATCCTTAGACAAAGCATCGATGTTTTATGCCTAGTAGCAACAGCACATCCACAACCTTAGAACTTTCTGTCACTGTCTCAGATTCAATGGAGGCATGAACCCACTATCGAGCATAATTACTCCCTCTTGGAGTTACAAGTATCAACTTGTCCAGAGCCTCTACTAGCAACGGAGAGCATGCAAGAACATAAACAACACATATATGATAGATTGATAATCAACTTAACATAATATTCTATATTCATCGGATCCCACCAAACACAACATGTAGCATTACAAATAGATGATCTTGATCATGTTAGGCAGCTCACAAGATCTATAACAATGATAGCACAAGCGGAGAAGACAACCATCTAGCTACTGCTATGGACCCATAGTCCAAGGATGAACTACTCACGCATCAATCCGGAGGCGGGCATGATGATGTAGAGCCCCTCCGGTGATGATTCCCCTCTCCGGCAGGGTGCCGGAGGCGATCTCCTGAATCCCCCGAGATGGGATTCGCGACGGCGACGTCTCTGGAAGGTTTTCCGTATCGTGGCTCTCGGTACGGGGGTTTCGCGACGGAGGCTTTAAGTAGGCGGAAGGGTAGGTCGGGGGCGACGCGAGGGGCCCGGACAACGGGGCCGCGCGGCCGGGGCCTGGGCCGCGCTGCCTCGGTGTCCGGCCACCTCGTGGCCCCACTTCGTCTCCCTTTCGGTCTTCTGGAAGCTTCGTGTAAAAATAGGCACCTGGCGTTGATTTCGTCCAATTCCGAGAATATTTCCTTACTAGGATTTCTGAAACCAAAAACAGCAGAAAATAGCAACTGACACTTCGGCATCTTGTTAGTAGGTTAGTGCCGGAAAATGTATAATAATGCTGTAAAGTATGTATAAAACATTCAAGTATTGTAATAAAAGTAGCATGGAACATAAGAAATTATAGATACGTTTGCGACGTATCAGGCGTCCAAAATCATCGGGGGAGACGACGGCAGAATGTGGGGACCGGGAGAGCTGAATATTCAGCGCGCCAAGGGTTCTTAGGGGGCAAAGGATGCGAGTTTTTATTTGAGGAGGAAACCATAAAAGGTGGTTATTATAAGGGTTTGTCTTTTTGTGGGATCTGTTATAGTTGCTCTAAAAAGCACGCGTGTAAGGGTCTCAAATATTTAAATAGGGAGTGACTGATTTTAAGTCAACTGAAAATTAACTTAATTCATAGTATGTCATCGAATCTCAGTTGCAACAGAATCTATGTTGCAAGCGAATTCCAGCGGTTTTTAGACGGAAGAGGTAAACGAATCTCAGTTATATCCCATGTTGTAAAATATTGCAACATGATTCACAGCTGGGTAATTATTTTTTAATTGTAATTCTATATGTAAGTGAGCAACTTATAATGTAGCTAAATTGCAATTCATGGGTAGCACGAATCACAGCGCATATATATAATCCGATGGTCTGAAAGTCGAACTAAGGATTAAGTCTTAATTCTCGGTTGAACAAGGAACTAGCAAAACCGCTTCAAATATTAGCTACACTGTTCTACATTTGCACCATTATCGTGGACACTTATACCTTAGCGAAATTAGTTTTGTCGCCACGCTGACCAAATTAATACTGTTGTAATTCTCTCTCTAAACCATTCTTCTCCTAACTAATCTCTCTCTCTCTACGCATACCGTGCTAACAACCTCTGACACGGCCGTTTCTCGTCCCTCTCTTTTAGCGTGCAATGCGCTGCAGTGTCTGCGTGTATTTAATCCGGCCCGGCTACACTGCACAGCAACGCGATTCGTAACACACCTTCTCTTCGTCTCCTCGTTGATCTCTTCTAGCTTCTCCCATCCTACACCATATAGCCACACGCCGCCGCGCACCCATCTCAGCACACCGCCGCGAATCCGCCACACGCCCACGCCGCCGCCGCCGCAGCAGCAGCGGCCGGTGAACGCCGGCCAACCGGGTGAGTTGCTCTCGTTTGTGGTGATCCGAAGCGTTGTTTCCGTTGATCTCTGCTTCTCCGGCCCATCCTACACCATCTCACCACCCGCCGCCTTGCATCCTACCCCACAGTACCCCGTGACCCCGTCTCGCCACGCACCGCCGCGCGCGAATCCTCCACGCCCACGCCGCCGCAGCGGCGGCCGACGAACGCCGGCCACCGGGTGAGTGGTTTTCTGCCGCTGGAGCGTGGTTTTCCTGGTCATCTCGACCGCATGGTTTCTCGGTTGCTAGCTCGAGCGCGGTTTTAATTTCTGGTGATCGAGAGCGCGGTGTCTCTGCTGATCGATCGATTGACTGGCTCTCTTTGGTGGTGATCCGGAGTGTGGTTTGTGCTGATTCCATCTCGATTGCTCGTATGTTTCGCTCGATGTGATATCCACTCCCGTACGAATCCTTGTGCTATTCGTTGAGTAGCCTTTGATCCATGGCCTGAGAATGAATCGCGTACATCGTAGATCCGCACCACACGAACTAGCTACGTAGCTAGCTCCTTTGCGTCTGTGAGTTCGAATCCAAAACAAAGCTAAGAAATGCCTTGAGGTGGTGCTTGTAGATCGATCCAGGGCCATGGCCATGAATGCAGCTAGGCTCTCATACGTGCGTGCTACTAGATCTGTAGCAGATGCCAGATGAAGTAGCTAGCAAGCTTTGTGTGCGTGTAAATTTGATTTCAAATCCACCAGAGCTTGCTAGCTTAATATTTTCGCGATCGCTACACAATCCGCGCATGCATCCATGAAAGGCTTGACACGGCCGCCGGCCGGGATTTTTTGTTTGACAGACAAGAGAAGAGCACGACGAGGAGGCGGACGCCGACTTGACGACAGCCGGCATGGACATGGGACGCGCGACAGCGGCCGTGCTCTACTGCACAGAGAAGGTACGTTTGGCGTCGATGCCTATATATGTATGCCGGCATGCAAGCCAATCGATCTACTGTACTAGCTAGAATGCTAGATGCATGGACTAGAGCCAATTAACGAGTTGCACTGCCGTAGGTGGGCTGGTACTTCGGCTGGAACTGGGCGATCGCCCTGCCGTCATGGGCCACCATTTTGAATGTTCTTGGTAGGTTTCTCAACACTTTCTCGACTGCCGTGAAACTGGAGTGGCCTCATAACATTGTGTGGAACTCAACTGGGCCTGATCAGGTTTGCACTCTTGCAGGGTATGGTTCTTTTGGTGCCATCTGCGTCCTGCCACTGTAAGTATAGAAATTCTTCCACTTCTAAAAACTACAGTCTCCTGTGGAAAGAATTTACTGTATGTCCTTGTTGCACAGCCTAGATGTTTTAACTAAGCATTGTCGTGTTAAAAATCAATATAGGCATTTCAAGACAGTACCATTTCAGCAGTATCATAGTTCAACACAAAACAAACATGTCAGAAATGAGACCTTACAAATTCATTACATCACCCCCAAGATACCACGGTTAACTAGGAGTACATCAGTTTACCCAAACACCTCTACATACACAATTCAACACAAAATTTAAGCAGTAAAGTTTCATTGTGCTCCCCGCGGCTGCAGCTACTTTGCATCTTGTTCGCATGGCTGGCCTGCTTGCTGTAGCTGCTTTGCCCCTTGTGCTCATGGCTGGACTACCAAGAGATATGATTGAGCTTTTTCGCTTGGTAGCTGATGGTGTTTCCTGTACAAGAGCAACAGATTTCACCTTGCTTTAGCAACCCTTTGCCTTGTTAGCCTTGCTTCTTGTCTTCGCATTTCTTAGTAGCACCATATTCCAGCTATATTGGTAGGCACTTCATTCATCCAGTTACAGACCTGTGATTTTAAAATATGTAGAAGATGTTAAAAACCATACTTTCTATTAGCTATTTTAGAGCTCAAATTATTCTTATCTTGGTTTACAATCGAGAGTTCGCCACTGGTACTACGAACTCAGGAAACATCATTTATGCATGTATGTCAAATGTGAGAATCAAGAGTGCAATTATCGTGATTAACCTGTTTAATTGCATCCAGAATTACTAATTGGTTGTATTATGCTATTTAAGATTATTTTGTACTCCCTCCTTCTGATGAAAGATCCATCATAAAAATTTCTTGGGTTTAGTTTTTTTTCATCTATGAACATAGTGGGTTGAAAATATATGCCTAAGAAATTAATATACGATATGCACCTTGTATCATTGGATCTTATTTGCTAAGAAATTATGTTATACATATTTAAGTCTGGTAGCAGTGATTTTAGCTTGCATAGACTAAAAAAAAATCCCTTGGAGCAAAAAACATTATGTAATATTACACAGTAGATAGGCCCACCATTCTGACTTCACCCCAGGGCCTCACAAAACACAGGACCAGCCCTGGTCTTAGTTACTACTAAGTACTCCCTCTGGTCGTCTTTAATCGACGCGGGATTACTTCTAGACATGTACGTAGATAGCGTAGTGGTCGCGTCGATTAAATCAGGTCAGAGGTAGTAGATGGTATGTGCAAATGTGCAATCATCCCTACTACTCCCTCCGGACGGATAAAATTGACGCGGAGTGTTAACAGGAAGTAGCTTATCTACGTACTACGGCTGCGTCGATTAAACAAGTCCAGGAGGAGTACTACAGTACACTAGTTTTCAAACTGGCGATTTACTAACCCATCATAGTGTTCCTGCCAAAACATCAGCTCAAAACAATATCGGCTGTCAATTCTGCAAATCCAGAGGATAAAACAAGAGAGAATCCCATGAATACTGGCCATTGATTTGTGTACATCCAATGGTTCAAATTGCTCATATGTTCTGCCAAGTCGCTTCTCGATTCTTCTCAGCTGAACTCCCGCGCGCCACCTCCTTTCTGGTCATGCGATGTCCTCCTCCGCTCTCAATCTTCCAACTTGCAGCCACCGGCTCACCCGCACCTTCCGCCTCTGCCCACAACCACAATATCATGTACCACCTGTAGCTGAGCAACCTCAGCGCTGCTCATCAGTCATCACCTCTTCATTTGTATCTGACTACGATCATGCATTGCTCCCAAGAATCTCAACCTGAAACCTGGGCCACCTCCTGCGCAGGTAACGGCCACCAAAGAACCCTAAGCACAACCATCCTCGTCCCCAAGTATTTACGGTCCTCAGCCCCTGCCTCCCTAACCTGGCCCTCCGCTCCTCAGCCACTTTGTACAATGGTAACAGTAAGCGTTCATGCATACCATGTAAAAGTAGTAGGACTTTCCTCTGAATCATCCACTTGGTTCTGGCTACAAGAACATATTCCCCTTTTAAGATTATACCATATACTGGAGTACCATTCAATTGTTCTGTCGGAATTTATATTTACAAAATGTGAAAAGACTTGACCAGGAATAATTCATTTGAACGTCATGCTCTTCTTCCATACAATCTAAATCTTTTTCTTTTGTTTTCCATGTTAGAAAATAATGTCGCAGTTGACAGTTTTGATGTCTATACATTTTCCTATAGGGTGTACCTATTTTGGAATCTTTAGTCCTAAGATTCAAATGTAATACCAACCATCGATTGGTATTGATCCAATGGTCTAGGTAGCAGGGATTCACGTCTATAGTTTACAAACTGAACCTTGCTGTTTCTACAATCTCCTGAAACTATCTTCATCAACGCTTAAAAGAATAGTCCGTGAAAAATGGTTCGAGCCCTGCGGCGACTACATAACCCCACGTGCGCTGCATCTCGATCGATCCCCAGAACGAGCACATCCACTCCTTGTCAAACTCTGGGAGACCCTATCCTCGCAGGCTCTCCCAACTGCTAAGCCATGCGGCTCTCGAGTCTCGATGAACTACTTTCAGTATTACCTCATTGGTACCTCAGATCAAATCAATCCCTTTAAACACCATATCACCTATCACTGTCAATGTTCTTGGCACATAGTTGTTATTGCAATTTTTAATGCCTTGAACGAGTGTGTTCGAACTTTCAAAATTGGACGAGTGCTGGAATCCTAGTCAACATAGTACATTTTCAGCAACTCACTAGACGCCCAAGAATATTGTTTGCCAAAGTCACTAATGAAGTAACTGTGGTTAATTGTGTCCGAATCTCGAAACTTTTCAACACAGAACCCAGTCATGTCTACCAGTGATTTTCGTTTCAGAACATGATGATTTGACATCCATCCTGTGGCTGACAACAACATATTTCGAGTAAAGTATCCAATTTTTGTGTAGAAACTCCTTAGTCTACAGCTAGTAGCACAAATCTGAGAGCCAAGAAGGGATGAGAAACGAAGAGGATGTACATACCCAGCTGGGAGCCACGATGGGATGTCTTCCTCCATAGTCTCGGCGCTGCAGCTAGTTCGGTCAGCTGGTCGTTGCGACTTGCGAGTCATCCGTCCCCAAAGCCAGTGGCGGCGCCATACCAACCTCCGCCTTCTTTGGGACGGTGATGGAGGTTGAGGGATGGGGGCATGGGGCGGCCGGCTGTGGACATCCTGGCGGCGGCGCAGCGCATCAGGTCGCGAGATGCGGGAAGGGAGGGGGGAGATTGGATGCAGGGGCGCGGAGCTGGAGTGTGCAGGCCGGCCGGCGATGGGCTAAGCTATGCTTTTGCCGGTGGCCAGGGATGGAAGAAGTCCACCAGGTTGGGTGGGCCTTGAGGCCTGGTTAGGCCTGATACTACTTGTTTTTATGAAACGATTTGAGGGTACTTTGTTATTTGACAAAAAAAAACTGACAAGTTTGTTCATCTGACTATCTGAGTTGATGGTCAACTAGGGTTAACTGAAATAAGTGGAAACTTTGGAACGATAACACTCGCTAGTTGACTTTCTTAGAACGGCGACTACTTGGATATTGCGCAACACATAATCATTGGACGCCCATAATCATTTCATGGAATTTTAGGAATTTTCTCTAAATGATAGTAGCATGGTAGCGACACAAAGAACTTTGTACCAATGCTGTGAGAGAAATGTTTATATAAAATTCATGGCCGTTTGCACTAGTACTACTTTTCATTCATACTTTACTTTGATGACTGAGTATGAATGAAAATATTTTCTGACTCAAATCTGTCACTGCAGGATTAACACATTCATCCGGGCATGCAGTATGAAGGCAGTGGGAGGAGGGACGCGAGGAGAGCCATTCGTGGTATCGCTTCTCAGTTACGTCTGCCCCTTCCTGCTTACCTGCATCGACAACAATTGGGATACCGGAAAGCTGTGGATCGATGAGTCTGCTTGGCTAAATGGAGTTGGCGCATGCTTCTACGTCGTCTACCTCTGTCTATTCCTCCTGTTGGCCGACGCCGACGACCGGCGGACTACGGTGCAGAAGTGGATTCCGGCAGGCGCTGCTTACATCGGCTTGACCGCTGTCGCTGGGCTCTTGATCGAGTCCACCGTGGCCGTCAAGTGGCTGTGCACGCTGGCCGGAGTGGCCTCCGCCTGCGTCTCGCTCATCCTCGCCCTCTACGTGGTAATGTCAACCTAGCTGACCGAAAATAAAATCCTTCATTCTGAGTACTAGCTGCACATCTATGATACTCCATCCAACTGCGAATGATCGATAATAACTATCTAGTGTCCTCGGTACATATTTATTCGTCTATCTAATTAGTATTAGTATTCTTATTACTGTAGGTTGAGGAAGATGTGGAGAACTTACCTGACGCGGTGTCCTCATCAATTAGCTTGCTGTACTACATTGTGTGGGGATTTCGCGGTTTTTACCCCGAGAGAGACAACCATGCTTTGGTACGCAAGTCTCTCTCTCAGTCTCTGTTGTTAAAGTTTTTAGCCTGCGGCATACCTGAATCCAGAGCCGCTGGCTGCCCTCTTTCCTTGCAAATTTGGGACACGACGATTTGAACTCTAGTTAATTGGATGAAAGCTAAAAGAGTTGTTGCTTTATGTTCCCTTCAGTTAAGAGGTTTCAAATTCATAGCATCTGTTATGTTCCCAACTATTTCTCCTCAGATTCATTGATGGTTGGTTGTGTATGCTTGTTGGCGCAGGTGCAAAATCTTGTAGGGGTACTATGCTCTGTTGCTTTCCTTTTCCTCCTCAAGGATTGGACAAGCAAAGCCCAGACTGCCACTGCCGCTGCCGCTGAGGAGGAACCATTCCTCCCCAAGCTGCCGCCGCCTCAACCTCGCCAACCTGACCCGCCGCTGCATCACAAGCCGCAACCTCAGCAGCCGCTCCAGCCACCGGCCATCGTCCAGCTACAGCAGGCCGCCAACCCGGCAGAGAACATGCCAGCGGAGAACATCCTCCCGCCACCGGCCATCATCCAGCCACAGCAGGCCGCCAACCCGGCAGAGAACATGCCAGCGGAGAACATCCTCCCGCCACCGGCCATCATCCAGCCACAGCAGGCCGCCAACCCGGCAGAGAACATGCCAGCGGAGAACATCCTCCCGCCACCGGCCATCGTCCAGCTACAGCAGCCCGCCAACCCGGCAGAGAACATGCCAGCGGAGAACATCCTCCCGCCACCGGCCATCATCCAGCCACAGCAGGCCGCCAACCCGGCAGAGAACATTTACCCGCAGCCAAACCCAGCGGAGAACATCCCCCCGCAGCCAAACCAGGTGAAGTCAGCTCCAACCACACCGGTGGCCAGCACCCCGATGGGGAATCTCAATCATGTGCGCAGGCGCACGTCTTCCGTCTGATAGTCGACTCTGTTCTGCTCAAGTCAATACTTGATATCCATCTAGCTTAGCTGCTTCCTCTGTTAGCTGCAGATTAGCTTTAAGGCAGACTATCTGTGCGATTTAACCTTTTCCATGCCTGTCTTCTTCTGGTTAGCCAGCTGATCTCATATAATAACTAAAAGTTCAACCATGGAACATGTTGTGGGTTAGTTCTTAGCGTTGCAGCATAACTGAATCCCACCCGCTGGCTGCTTCCTTTCGTTGCATATCTGGGAAATGTATATAGCCCTCTGGCACCAAGGTATTTTGAACTCTAGTTAATTGGGTGAAAGCTAACAGAGTTGTCGCTTCATGTTACATTCGACATCTGTTACATTCCAAAGCTTATCAGCGAGTGCCACAGGACAGTGTGACGTTTCTGAACATGCCCAAAAAGGAATAATCCGGGCACAATATTGGAAATGGCCCGGCCATCGAACCATTATGGATATTGGGATAATTTCTTTTTTCGATAAAAAGCATATATTAATATCGCGGAGATATCAATTACACCCATCATCTGCAATAACATCACACCCTAATGGCATGAAAGATGCACACAGCTAAAAAAGAAGAAAAGAATTAAAAAAAAGAAAGATCCCGCTACAAAGATACATAACTTGAAACAACAACACTGACACCACCAAAACAACACCAGAAGATCAGCTTCTCCATAAGCGACGCCTCCAAGAAGGAAACAGTGCACAAATACTGTCTTCGGGTTTTCACTCTGAAGAAAGTCATCTCTCTCAAAACAATGCCTTCAACAAAAACATTGCTAGGCACAACCAATTCAGGCCAGATCTTGGATTTTCACCCTGAAAGATAAGACTCTGAACATTCTCCCGTGCAGCCGCCCCCACGTACCAGTCGCTGTTTCAAGTCACGAAGCACCAAGCCAATTCCACCTCACCACCAAGATCCGAGCATCATAGTTGTTCCACCGATCTCGGCTTGATGACCTTCTCCGCTAGCACCATGGAAAGAAAACGAACTCCCCGATATTAACAGCCAGCAGAGCTTCGAAGCGCTCCCTCTGAAACCAAACTGCCAGATAAAAACATGGGTGCGCACGATCGAAACCACCAAATCCAGCAATCTCCAGGCATTACTCGCACAATGAATTTCACCGACAGAGCCTTCCAAAACACATCAATCCACCCAGACTGGTGGGAACAATCATCCGACAGATATTCAAACTTGGTGCGAGAAGAATCCTAGAACCGCCACCTTTATTCCTCGACGAGGAGGAAACGATCCCCACGCCACCATCCGCCGCCCGACGACGACGAAGGAGGTTCAGATCGTCGCCTCGCTAAGCCGACGCTGCCAAGCCCACGGAGACTGCAGAGAAGAAGACTCGGCAGCAGGTTGCTACCCCCGGCCAGGAACCGGCGGCTCTGCCCATGGTCGCCCGAACGAATCGGCCAAGGCCATCCTCGCAGCAGGCCATAGAAGGCGTAGCAGACGGCCAGGCACTACGGCCCTGGAGATCGGCTCGGCACGGTAAGCAACACCCAACGCGAGGCCACCACCGCGGCCTGGCACAGCACCCCATCGCCGCACACGCGAGCCCTGCCGCGCCACCCATCTCGGCCCAGATCAGGCCCGGAGGGGCCGCTCCGCTCACCGCCACCTGTAGCCGAGCTAGACTCGCGCCGCCGCAGCCCGCCGCTCCAAGCCGCCCTTGCGCTGCGTTGCGCCACCCAAGCAGCCGCACCGGCGAGCGCCGCCACCACCACCAGCCCGGGGTCGCCGCCCCGGCTTCCAAGCTCCGCCGCCAGCATCGACCAGAGGACCCCCGCCACCCTTCGGGGACGGGGCCCGCCGCCACCGCGGCAAGGGCCAGCGGCAGCGGCGGCAGGGACGGGGCGTTGAGGCCGGCGGCGGGAGGGCGCTATGGTTTTCCCCCGAGTCGCCCTCTTGGGATAATTTTCTTATAAACTATTGACTAATCTTTGTTCAAAGATCTTCTTCTGGAAAAGTACAATCATGGTGCTTGGCGTTCGCTGCAATAACTATTGCTAATGCTGTCTCCCCTTTTGGGAGAAAAGGTTATGACATTTAAATTTGATCAATATAATGCCCCAGCGAATCAATGAGTCTATTTGATATTGCCTTTGTTTTTTATTACCCTGTATTATAATTCAAGTCAAAATCAAACTTTATAATGTTTGACCAACTATAAAGAAAAAGTATCAACAAATATATAATATAAAATTAATTTTCTTAGAATCATCATAATCTTTTCATATAATATACATTTGGTATCATATACTCCGTATGTTATATTTTCCCATATACTTCTTCAAACTTTGTAAAATATAACTTTGACCAAACCCAGAACATAGTGTAATTACAAATAAAGGTAGTATGTTTTTTTACTGTTCACGGAAGTTAATACTCCCTCTGTTCCTTGATATAAGCCATATAGTTTTTTAAGAAAAATTCCAAAATATAAGATATATTGCGTTGTATCACTTGTATGGAGTTTTTTTTTGAAATTTTATTATGTTTACTTATCTAATGAGAACTCCTCTATTTTCTCACATCATTTAGTCGGGAGTAATCTTGCCGAAATCTGCTCTAGTTTTACCTTTTTTTGACACCTCTACCGTAGGGGAAGTCCCTACGTTGTAAATTTTATATATATGGGGAACCAAAGAATGTACAGCTGTACAGCTTGCCTTAAGGCAAGGCTTATTACATAGGGAGGAAGAAAACTAGAGGAAGAACAAAGAAAATTACAAGAAGATAGATGCTATCCATTCAACTAGGGGTTGAACACAAGTTGTTTTCACTCTATAACGGTGAAGCAGCAGATCACTTTGGAAACAAACTCTCCATCTGTCGAAGTCAGCTGGTACATTGTTGAAGATTAAATCATTTCTGACCTTCCAGATATTCCAAGTAGCACAAGCAGTAATTTCAAAGAAGCAGGGACCGGCTAAGTTTGCTCTGGTGGCAGTAAAATTAAGGGAAAAATCCCTATTGAAATCCCAATGAATATCCAAAAGTTCCCATCAACGCTGTGCGAATTCACATTGAAAGAAGAGATGCCGAGAGGTTTCAAGTGTGTTCTGTGAGCACATAGCACAATTATAGCTTGAATCAATATGCCAATGCTTGCGGAGCATCAGGTCTCTTGTGTTAAGTTTGTTCTTGAAGAGTAACCATGAAAAAACTTTCAACTTGGGCATAGCCCTAGATTTCCAAATGGCATTGAGTGCAACATCCTTGGGAAGGCCAGCAAACAAGAATTTATAGTATTTGGAAGGAGTATATTTGGCGCCCCAAACAAAAGTCCGAATGTCAGTTTGATGTCCCGATAATTGGATGCCAGTAATTATTTGAGTTACCTCTTACCATTCTTGAAAGGCTTCAACTGACAAAGGCAAGAAGAAGCCTTCATTCAAATTACCCAGTTGTGCCATGGCTGCCACCGGGACATCTTCATTGAGAGTATATGAAAAGAGTCTGGGAAATTTGTGACACATAAGCTCACCTGGCGACCAGAAGTCCTTCCAAAATAAAACAGATGAATCATTATGAACTTGGCAGGTTGTGATACTTCTATAATCCTCTACCAGGCTGAAAATGTCCTTACACCAAAAAGAACCTCGCTTGGACATAGCATGTGGCACACCATTCCCATATAGAGACCAAACTAAAGAAACCCACGGGGTGGGATCCTTGGAGTAGAATTTATGAAGTTGTTTCATGAGTAAGGCTTTATTTTGCAATTCCAAGTTAAGCACAACCAACCCTCCATGTTGTTTTGGCCAGCAAACAATGGACCAAGCAGCTAGTGCATTAACTGATCTTGATTCCACCTCCTTAGCCCATAAACAATGCCTCTGAGCACGATTGCATATTTCTAAGATTGCTTTTTGAAGCTTCAACGAGCTCATGAAGAATGTGGGAAGGGTAGAGAGGACATATCTCACAAATTCCAGCCTTCCCCCATAGTTAAGGAATCTTGCACTAGCATTCAAACGGCGTTCCACCAAGCCTACCAAGGGAGATAAATCCTGGATCGTAGGTTTGGTAGTGCCCATTGGAAATCCAAGATAAGTAAAAGGCAGAGATCCCACTGCACAACCGAAAGACAAACCAAGTGATGCAAGCTGTTGCTCAGATATATTTATTGACATTAGAGCAGATTTGGCATAGTTTACTCTTAATCCAGTAACTTGGGAAAATTGCTCTAAAATCAGTTTGAGTGCAGCTAATTGAACTGGGCAAGCTTGCAGCACAAGTAAAGTGTCGTCAGCGTATTGTATGATCGGGAAATCAGAGTTTGGGATGCATAGAGGTGCTTGTAAGATCCCCTCATTATACAATCTATTGACCATGGCTTGGAGCAATTCAGAGGCAGCTACATATTGTTGAATATATTAGCAAAGTAAACAATAGATAAAACATGACTAAAAAGTTTGAGACTGAACTAGTCATGCAAATCACCATAGAGTAAAGGAGCAACAAGTCTAAACAGATTGATAAGAGCAATGTGTTTCCTGACAATGAGCCTGAACATGTTGCTAGGAGAAGGAAGAACATCATGATCTCATAAAAAGAAGGCAAGGACACATACGGTCCAGAAGAGGAACCAGCGGTGGTGTTGTCACCGTTGAGAGCCATGTCGCTGAAGAGGTTGCTGATGTCGGGGAAGAAGTCGTCGGCCTCCGTGTCGATGTCGAAGCCAGCAGTCGCGCTAGAGCGCTCCCCAAAAACCTTATCGCCTCTCTCCCGTACAGGATCACAAGAGACGGGGTTCCGGAGGCCTGTTGTCCCGTCCAGCGGTGCACGTCGGTAGACGGGATGGAGAAGTCTTGAGCGGCGGCGCAAAGCTCTGGAACCGAGTGGTAGGCGCATATGGTGTTGTGTCTCGTGGTGTATCTCTGGAGAGAAGCGACCTCTTTTATAGGCACAGAGAGAGGAGCCGAACAGGCCACACGAGGAGATGAAACGAAGGATCAGGGAGGTGAACCGAACAGGCAGCAGCCGAAGCTGAACAACCTTCGTATTCAAAACCCACTAAAAAAAGTTTCAGATTCTTGCGTCTGTTCATATACCCGTTCATGAGTGGCAAAAAGAAAGAGAGAGAGGCTCTCGGCTCTCGGCATTCCCGCAACCCGCGGCGCGACGTGTCGTGACGAGGCGAGCGAGCGACGGCGTCGTCGGAGGAGGAGCGCGCGTGTGGTCAGCTCCTATGTGCTCCTATTATTTCTCTCATACAAATGGTATGAAGAGCTCTCTTTATAAGCAATGTGGGACTAAAATTTTGTCTCACCCCCTGCCATGCATGAATGGGCCAAGTGGGCCTCTAGAATTTATTAGGAATTTATGGAATATTTATTGTGTTGATCCAATATGGGCCAAAATTCCAACAATCCCCCGCCAGATCCTAGAGGCACATAGAATTTGCCTTTGGTTCCAAAACATTGTTTTATATACCGGTACTATAGCGAAGACTGTTAAGTTGAACTTTTACCAGAACTCTATGCTACACTAGACTGCTACTTGAACAGTGGACTAAGCCTTGAACTGCAAGTTTTCTGCTAATCTAGACAGAGAGCCTTGACCGGTACTAGGCCGTCGCAGGGCTTTCTGATACGTCCCAAACGTATCTATAATTTTTTATGCTACATGCTTGTTTTGTTACAATTCTTATATGTTTTATGTGCACTTTTCCACACTTTTTAGCATTTTCTGAGACTAACCTATTAACGCAGTGCCGCGATGCCGATTCTCGTTTTCTGCTGTTTTTGTGTTTCAGAAAAGTTGTACATGAAAGTTTCTCGGAATTGGACGAAACAAAAGCCCAGAGTCTTATTTTTTCGGGACGAATACGGAGCCAGAAGGACACGCGCAGGAGAGATTCCACGTGGCAGTACATAGAGTAGGCGCGTCCCCATCCTTGGTCGCGCCTGGCCCTTGTACTGGCACCTCGTCGCCTCATTTGCTCCGCCCTTCGCCTATTTATTCCTCGTATCGGGAAAACCCCAGGGACCCGAGCCTCCATCCACGAAAAGTTCTGACGCCGCCGTCAAGCGAAACCCTAGTTCGGGAGTGTTCTGCAGTCCATCCCGGCACCCTGCCGGAGAGGGAAATCACCGCCAGAGGCCTCTACATCGCCATGTCTTCATCCGAGGTGATGCGTGAGTAGTCCTCCACGGGACCATGGGTCCATAGCAGTAGCTAGATGGATGTCCTCTCCTTGTTGTGCTTCATGTATAGATCTTGTGAGCTGCCTAACATGATCAAGATCATCTATTTGTAATTGCTACATGTTGGTTTGATGTGGATCCGATTTATAGAGTGTTATCACCTGATTTTGGCCAAATCAGGAGATGGGCCGTAAGTGAAGATGGGCTTGAAGGACGTACACATGGAGCATCTTCGAAGCGGCCTTGCGCTAATAGTTTGGGCTAAGTGGCCCGTGTATCTGTAATATAGTAGATCGCGTTGTAATTTAGATTAAAGAGATAGAGTCTGGCCCGTGCACAGTTAGGTGCACGCCTCAATTAGAAAGTCCCTTGGACTATAAATATGTATCTAGGGTTATCGGAAAAGGAGGACAATCATCGTTCAACCAACACAAATCAGGCGCATCGCCACCCCTTTCTTCGAGGGTTTCTCCCGGGTAAACACCATGCTGCCTAGATCGCATCTAGCGATCTAGGCAGTATACGTTTATTCGTTAACCTTGTACTGCTCGTGCTGAAGCCTTGTTGATGGCGAGCAGTACTATTTACCCTTTGGTGTTTAGGGGCTTGCATTGATGCTTTCACGTGCACATCTGCGTGGCGATGCCGTCCCTCGACACCTAGCTGCCCTTACGTCGACCCAGACGTAAGGGCAGCATCTTGCTTGCTCGTTACTTAGTAGATCCGATCCGTTATAGTTGCTCCTTGCTCCGCAAGGATTAGTTTAATATCTGCATAGTTAGGCCTTACGCTGGGGTCGGAGGATCCGGTAGTGCGCTAGATGTTGTTCATCGTCCCTGCGAGGGATGTTTCGGGAATCGACGTTATGTTGGTTTTTAGGCCTCTCGTAGGGATGGTTTGCATCGTCTTCCGTAGCTGCTAGGCCCGATCACACGTAGGACGTTTCGGTTATGCGGTGAAAACCCTAAACTGTCGTGGATCGTTTTAGCTTTGTCCCGATCAAGCGGGATCCCCATGCCATTGTAAATCCAACGTGAAACATGGGGCGATCGGCTCCTTGAGCCGATCCACGAGGAAACTTGAGAGCCGATAGGGCTCGTATTTAATGTTTACGTGTCTACCATGCAGGAACAATCGAAGCACTAACACCTTCCTGATCGGGTCTAGGTCAGGTGGCACACCCTAGCAACCGCCAGGACGTTGGCCAGAAGATTTGCGGGACGACGCGAGGTGCCAGGGATCCACTAAGCGGCCCTGGGAGCTTCCCGGCTCTTCGTGTTGCTTAACCAACGCCCGTCGGTGGGTTTTGGAGGGTAACACATTCTGGCACGCCCGGTGGGACCATCTTCTGCATAAATCCACATCAACATCGACATCCGAGATGGCAGAGGAACATATCACATACAAGGATCTCCCTGCGGAGCACAAGAAGAAATACGATGAGCTGAAGGCCATCTGTGAAGCCGGGCTCATCGGCTCCTTTGAGAAGACTCGTTCTCACGATATCAAGCTCAAAGAAAACACGTGTCCGTCGCATGGCGTCAACACGATAGATCTCAGCCACTCCATAAGGGAACCAGGGTTCTCCTTCAGTGTCAACATGGCAGGGCTTGTGAACCGCCATGGCGCGGACAAGGCAGAGAGCAGCCACTCACGTGGCAAAGACAAAGCAGAGAGCAGCCACTCTCGTGGCAAAGATAAAGAGGAGGCCGTTCCACGCGACCGGCCACAAGATGATGATAGACGGTACCTAACCAAGGAGGAGGTGAGAAGCATACGGTATCAGCGCCCACTCCCCGTGCATCTCCTCAACAAATATGAGCAGCAGTATGACCGACGTCGACGCTACGACGAGGACGATGAGAAATATCGTCGGTCGGATGCGGAAAGCAGGAGGTATCGTCAGTATGATGGAAGCAACGATGGGTACGAACGTCGCGCCAGAGGGAGGTCAAGGGAACAAGACAACGTGGATAAGCACTGGGACTGTCCATTCTTCAAACATTGCTGGGACTCAGGAATGAGCCGATTGCCAACAATCGAGAAGCGCCGAGAATGCAAACAGCAAAGGAAAAGGACAAGTGAAGTTTCAGTGTTCGAGCGTCTAGAACCTCTCCCACCTCAGAATAAACGAGCTGGGTCATCTCAAGAAGAAGACTTTGAGGAGTCAGATGGAGAAGAAGATATGTATCACCGGCCAAGGTGGTGCCCTGATGGACTCAGCCATTCTCAGAAGCGTAGGGTGCAACGGCTGCGAAACCTGGAAGAAGCCGAGGCACAGTACCTGTACACATTGAGAAGAGCACGGCCCGATCTGGCCGTGAAAATCCAGCAAACATTGGAGACGAAGGCGCGCCCGCCAAAGAGAATATGGCGCCCTAAACGGACGAAAGCCGATGCACAGGCATCGGCTGATGCCGATGCCGAGACGTCGGCTGGTACAAACACAGTGTTCAGGATCTCGTCAGAGATTTATGACCCAAGACATGGTGAGCATGCCTCCGTCGAGCCACGTCACCATAATAAGAGACCAAGAAGTTGTAAACCCTCATTAAGCATTACAGTGGAAAAGGAGGCCGATTTCAGCGATCGGCCAGCATTATCCTCAACATACGCTTTGCCGGTATTCAACATTGATCTGGCCAGCGATGGAAAGCTGGGTTATGGGTTTACATCAGCGGACGAACTAGAAGAGGTTGATATTGGTCCTGGGGACAAGCCCCGGCCAACATTTATCAGCAAGAAACTAGACCCACACACGAGGGGCCCGATGATAGCCCTGTTAAAAGAGTACCCGGATTGTTTTGCACGGGATTATATAGAGATGCCCAGGTTAGACAGGAGCATCATTGAGCACCGGCTCCCTCTGAAGAAAGGATTTCGGCCGTTCCAGCAGCGAGCACGACAGATGAAGGCCGAAGTCTTGGAAGAAGTCAAGAAAGAAATCAAGAAGATGCTGGACGCCGGATTCATCAGGCCATGCAGGTACGCGGAATGGATTTCCAATGTGGTGCCTGTGGAGAAAAAGGACGGCCGATGGCGCGTAGCCATAGATTTTCGGAACCTTAACAGCGCCACTCCGAAGGACGAGTATCCGATGCCAGTAGCAGAAACCCTGATTAATGCAGCTGCCGGTCATAAAATATTGAGTTTCATGGATGGCAATGCTGGCTACAACCAAATTTTCATGGCTCCGGAGGATATACACAAGACTGCATTCAGAGTGCCAGGCTCGGTAGGCTTGTTTGAATATGTGGTCATGACGTTTGGATCGAAGAACGCCGGCGCGACATACCAAAGGGCCATGAACTACATCTTCCATGACTTAATCGGCAAATTGGTGGAGATTTACATCGACGACGTGGTGGTAAAGTCCGGTGCGACGGACGGACACTTAGAGGATTTGCGACGAGTCTCGGACCGAACTCGGAAGTTCGGACCGAGAATGAATCCGAAGAAGTGCGCCTTCGGTGTGACGGCCGGTCAGTTCCTAGGATTCTTGGTCCACGAGCGTGGGATTGAGATCGGCCTAAAAAGTCAGGAGGCAGTTCGAACGATGAAGCCGCCCACCACAAAGAAGGAGCTCCAATGTCTCATCGGCAAAATTAATTTCGTCGGAAGGTTCATCTCCAACCCTGTACGGGCGAATTGAGCCGTTTATGGGCTTGGTCAAAATCAAGCCCGATGAAGAGTTCCGCTGGGGGGCAGAGCAACAGCAGGCCTTTGACGATATTAAGGAATACTTGACCAAGCCACCAGTGTTAGTTCCGCCGCGGCAGGACAGGCCATTCTATATTTACTTGTCAGTGGCTGACACCTCCATCGCGTCAGTGGTGGTGCAGGTTTATGATGGCCTAGAAAAAGTGGTTTTTTACCTCAGTAGAAGGATGTTGGACGCAGAAACAAGGTACCCTGAAATTGAGAAGTTGTGCCTCTGTCTGTTCTTCACCTGCACCAAGATCCAACACATCCTTGTGTCGGCCGATATCATCGTTATATGCAAATCGGACGTCATCAAACACATGTTGTCGGCTCTGTATTAAAAGGCCGACTCGGCAAATGGATGTTTGCACTATCGGAGTTTGAGATCCGGTATCAACCGGCAAAGGCGATCAAGGGGCAAGCGCTAGCAGATCTGATTGTCGAACGAATAAACACGGACGTAGCGGCACTATCGGTGCGCGCATGGGCTATGTTCTTCGACGGATCGGTTTGTGAGGATGGTTGCGGCATTGGCGTGCTACTCGTGTCACCTCGGGGGGCAACATACTCCTTCTCTATCAAGTTAGCTGACCCCTGCACCAACAACGTGGCTGAGTATGAAGCGATCTGCAAGGGAATGAAGTTACTCCTGGAAGCTGGGGCTGAAGCAGTTGAGATCTTTGGAGATTCCAAATTGGTGATCTCTCAGCTCACGGAGGAATACAAGTGCGAAAGCGAGTCACTCTTCCCATTTTGGATACAATGCCGTGAGCTAATGGCACGGTTCAGGTATATAAGCTTAAATTGGATCCCAAGGTTACAAAATACTGAAGCCAACGACCTCGCACAAACAGCGTCAGGGTACAAGGACACGGCAGGAGAAGCCGACTTTCAGGTGCAATTCCTGGAACCAGACGATTGGAGAGCCGATATCTTCAATTATTTGAAGGATCCGGCTCGGGGGGCACCTAAGCGTACAAGATACAGAGCCATGAAGTACGTACTGATAGGCGATGACATGTTTTATAGAACGTTGGAAGGATTACTCCTCAAATGTCTGGGGTCAGCCGAGTCCAATCGGCTCTTGCACGAGGTACACGAGGGTGCTTGTGGAACCCACCAATCGGCCCATAAGATGAAATGGCTGATTAGGCGCTCCGGATTTTATTGGCCTACCATGCTTGAAGATTGCTTCCAGTATTACAAGGGTTGTCAAGCATGTCAGAAGTTTGGGAGCATTCAGATGGTGCTCGCATCGGCAATGAATCCCATCATCAAGCCTTGGCCATTCCGAGGGTGGGGTATGGATATGATCGGAGAAATTCATCCTTCATCGAGCAAGGGCCATAGATGGGTTCTGGCCATTACAGATTACTTCACGAAATGGGTGGAAGCGGTCCCTATGAAGAAAGTAGCGTCGGAAGACGTTATCAAGTTCGTATTGGAACATGTCATTCATAGGTTCGGGATTCCCCAAACTATTACGACCGATGGAGGTTCGGTCTTCGTTTCGAAAGAGATGAAAAAGTTCTGCGACGACATGGGTATCAAGTTAATCCGATCGTCTCCATATTATGCTCAAGCAAACGGGCAGGCCGAAGCATCCAACAAGAGCTTGATCAAGCTGATCAAGAGGAAAATTGACGAGCACCCCAAACGATGGCATGAGATGTTGTCAGAGGCGTTGTGGGCTTACCGGTATGTCGTGTCATGGGGCAATCAAAACCACCCCATACCAGCTGGTCTATGGACGGGAAGCTGTGTTACCCCGGGAAGTCAAGGCGGGATCAAGGCGGGTCATGTTTCGGAATGATCTAACTGTCGAAGAATACGCAGCCACGATAAGCGACAGACATTGAGGATGCGACGGAGCTTAGGCTATGGTCGCTCGAGAAGATCAAGGAGAACAAAGCCAAGGTAGCTCGGGCATATAATAAGAAGGTGAAGCCAAAAGAATTCCAAGTTGGTGATTTGGTATGGGAAGCTGTACTGCCATTGGGGACAAGGGATAAAGAGTATGGGAAATGGTCTCTGAATTGGCATGGCCCGTATAAAGTTGTCCAAGTTCTGAAGGGGAATGCGTACATGCTCGAGATGTTGGATGGCGTGAAATTCCCGGTAGCCGTCAACGGCCAGCATCTAAAAAAATATTTCCCAAGTATGTGGGATGATGGCCAGTAAAGATATGGAGGCCGATACACAAATCGGCCAGTAAAAAAAACAAAATGGGTAAATGGGGGCCGATTATATGAAATCGGCCGGTAAAAAAAATAAAAGGGTAAAAATCAGGCGCATCTCGCCTGGAATCGCGTTTGGAATGCAGGCCGACGCTGTGCCATCGGCTTTTTGAGCAGTGACTTCATTGGGCAAATCGGCCAAGTTGACAAGAAAGCAAAGGTTATTTAGAGAAATTTTCTTCATTAATAAGAAAGGATCTTTACAAGGAAGAGCCGATTGCTCAAGGAAGGAAGAACAAAAGAAGAGCCGATTGCTCAGGGATTGCTAATCCTATAGAGCTAATCGTCGCTGGCCTCATCGTCAGCGCCGGAGCCACCATCAGCACTGCTTCCGGAGACTTCTTCGTCGCTGCTGCCCAGGTCCTCAGCTGAAGCCTCTTCTTCCTCGTCATCATCATCATTCTCACTGTCCGCCCAACTGCGGAAGCGCTTCGTCGGCGGATATCCGGCGGAAGAGGAGGAATCATCTTCCTCCTCTTCTTCTCCTTCCTCGTCATCATCATCGTCCTCGCTGTCCGCCCACATGCGGGAGCGCTTCGTCGGCAGGTGCCTGGCGGAGGAGGGGGCCTCTTCCTTCTTCACTGGTTCTTCCTTCTTGTTGGAGGAGGTCGCCCCGGAATGAGGGTCGCCCTCATTCTTCGACGGAGCTCGGAGGGAGAGATCTGAGGAGGTAGAGGAAGACGAAGACATTGTTGCAATGGAAGAGGGTTTTTTGGTGTTGGTGGGCAGAACAGAGCAAGGGGATGAAGTGGCGAACCGTTTGGCACAGATAAATAAAGGGGATGCGGTGAAGATTTAATGCCATGACGGTTCTCGAAGATGTGATGCCAAAGCCGTCCAATCGTGCAGAGAAGTTGGGAAGGCAAGAGTCATGATGAAGAATACTGCGACGGTTCTGCTCTGCCACGACACGACCCCTCGAGGAAAAACGGATGGTTTTGATATTATCATTACCAAAACCAGGGGGGCATGTGTTATCACCTGATTTTGGCCAAATCAGGAGATGGGCCGTAAGTGAAGATGGGCTTGAAGGACGTACACATGGAGCATCTTCGAAGCGGCCTTGCGCTAAGAGTTTGGGCTAAGTGGCCCGTGTATCTGTAATATAGTAGATCGTGTTGTAATTTAGATTAAAGAGATAGAGTCTGGCCCGTGCACGGTTAGGTGCACGCCTCAATTAGAAAGTCCCTTGGACTATAAATATGTATCTAGGGTTATCGGAAAAGGAGGACAATCATCGTTCAACCAACACAAATCAGGCGCATCGCCACCCCTTTCTTCGAGGGTTTCTCCGGGTAAACACCATGCTTGCCTAGATCGCATCTAGCGATCTAGGCAGATATACGTTTATTCGTTAACCTTGTACTTGCTCGTGCTGAAGCCTTGTTGATGGCGAGCAGTACTATTTACCCTTAGGTGTTTAGGGGCTTGCATTGATGCTTTCACGTGCACATCTGCGTGGCGATGCCGTCCCTCGACACCTAGCTGCCCTTACGTTGACCCAGACGTAAGGGCAGCATCTTGCTTGCTCGTTACTTAGTAGATCCGATCCGTTATAGTTGCTCCTTGCTCCGCAAGGATTAGTTTAATATCTGCATAGTTAGGCCTTACGCTGGGGTCGGAGGATCCGGTAGTGCGCTAGATGTTGTTCATCGTCCCTGCGAGGGATGTTCCGGGAATCGACGTTATGTTGGTTTTTAGGCCTCTCGTAGGGATGGTTTGCATCGTCTTCCGTAGCTGCTAGGCCCGATCACACGTAGGACGTTCCGGTTATGCGGTGAAAACCCTAAACTGTCGTGGATCGTTTTAGCTTTGTCCTGATCAAGCGGGATCCCCATGCCATTGTAAATCCAACGTGAAACATGGGGCGATCGGCTCCTTGAGCCGATCCACAGGAAACCCGAGAGCCAATAGGGCTCGTATTTAATGTTTACGTGTCTACCATGCAGGAACAATCGAAGCACTAACACCTTCCCGATCGGGTCTAGGTCGGGTGGCACGCCCTAGCAACCGCCGGGACGTTGGCCAGAAGATTTGCGGGACGACGCGAGGTGCCAGGGATCCACTAAGCGGCCCTGGGAGCTTCCCGGCTCTTCGTGTTGCTTAACCAACGCCCGTCGGTGGGTTTTGGAGGGTAACATAGAGAGATTGCTTTGGTTGAGATTATGTATTATGTTATTATGATCTTGCATGCTCTCCGTTTCTAGTAGATGCTCTGGCCAAGTAGATGCTAGCAACTCCCAGAGGGAGTATTTATGCTCGATAGTGGGTTCATGCCTCTATTTAACCATGGGAAGTGACCTCGTTCTCTACGGTTGTAGATGTGCTGTTGCCACTAGGGAGAAAACAGCGGTGTTCTATTCAAGGGTAGTTTCATCGTTTACTTTACACACATTGCTTAAAGCGATAGTCCGTTGCTTGCAACTTAATACTGGAGGGTGTCGCGAATGCAATCCTGAAGGTGGATTATTAGTCATAGATGCAGTTGGATTACGGTCTATGTATATTGTTGTAATGCACGCATACTTTCATAGCATGTATTCTGCACCAACCATTAGCGTAGAATCTCTGTTTGTCAATTGTCCATCTGTAATATGTTTACCCAGCATATTTATTTTATTGGGGAGGCTCCTCTAGTGAACGGTGGACCCCTATGAAGGGGATGGAACTGTCCATCCTGGAGATCATTTACTGTTTTTACATGAATTATGTGGGTTATTCAAATGTGCAGGTATTGCTATGGATGAATTTAGAAAGAAACTATTCTCTATATCGATGTCTGGTAAAGCGGCGCATTGGTATAAATTGCTGAAGAATGGGGATTCTCTTGATTGGAAGGATATTGTGCCTCTACTTTATTCTAAATTCTATCCTCCAAGTGAAATTCACAAAGACCGGAACCGCATATATAATTTCTGGCCTCATGGTGGAGAGAGTATTGCCCAAGCATGGGGGAGATTGAAGTCTTTAATGCTCAAATGCCCCATTCATGAGCTTCCTGATAATATCATCATTGATAATTTCTATGCAAGACTTTCTTTTCAAGATAAAACCTTGCTGGATACTACTTGTTCTGGATCATTCACTCGCAAGAAAGAAGAGTTTAAATGGGACCTTCTTGATCGGATCCAAGAGAATACTGAAGGATGGGAGAACGACAAAGGTAGAGAGTCAGGTATAAACTATGATTATGAATTCATTCAAACTTTTATGGATACTGATAAATTTTGTAATATGAGTGCTACTTATGGTCTTGACTCTCAAGTTGTTGCAAATTTTTATAAAGCTTTTGCCTCTCATTTTGAATTGCCAAGGAAGAATTTTGATAAGTATCATGAACCTTACAAAGATAAAACTGATTCACCTATAGGTAAATGTGTTGAAATTAAAACTGTTGATCATATACTTCCTGAAGCTTACATTGAAAAAACTCCTTTTCCTACTAAAATGAAGGAGTATTATGTTATAACTAGTGTGGTTAATAAAAGTGCAAAGAAACCTATAGAACCCGAAGAGCAAATAAAGGTTGAACCTGCTATTGCAATAGTTAAGGATCTTGTGACTGAAAATGTAGAAGATCGTCATATTATTTTTTGTGAAGATGCTTCTAATATTATTTCGCATCCTAATAAGTCTAGGAAAGCAATTGTTCCTATGCTCTCTGTTAGAATTGGTGATCATTGTTATTATGGTTTATGCGACATTGGTGCAATTATTAGTGCCATTCCTTATGAGCTTTATACGGAAATCATGCATGAAATTGGTTCATGTGAACTTGAAGATATTGATGTGGTTATTCGGCTAGCTAATAGAGAAACTATCTCTCCTATTGGTATTGTTCGAGATGTGGAAGTTCTATGTGTTAAGATTAAATATCCTGCTGACTTTTTGGTACTTGGTTCTGCTGCTAGTAAGTCTTGTCCTATTATTTTTGGTAGACCTTTTCTAAATACTTGTGGAGCTGTTATAGATTGCAAGAAGGAAAAAATTGTGACTAAATTTGTTGGTGAATCTTATGAGTTTAATTTCTCTAAATTTGCCAAAACTCCTTATAAAGCTGATTGGCCTAATAATGATTTTAGAGTTGAACAGTGTGCGTCTATTGCTCTTGCTCCTAATAATCCTTTGCAGCAACATTTGGAGGATAGTGAGAGTGAAGTCTTTAGGGAAGAAAGGAATGAGCTTGATGAAATTTTCCTTCGTCAACCTATTCTTAAACATGACTTGCCGGTTGAAGACCTAGGTACAATACCACCACCAAAGGAAGATCCTGTTTTCGATTTGAAACCATTACCTGATAATCTTAAGTATGCTCATATTGATGATAAGAAAATATATCCTGTTATTATTAGTTCTAAGCTTTCAGAATTTGAAGAAGAAAGGTTATTGGAAATATTGAAGAAACACCGAGGAGCTATTGGCTATACTCTTGATGACTTGAAGGGGATTTCTCCCGCTATTTGCCAACATGCCATCAACATGGAAGATGATGCAAAGCCTGTTGTTGAACATCAGCGTCGTCTAATTCCTAAGATGAAGGATGTGGTAAGGAATGATGTATTAAAACTTCTGGAAGCAGGTATTATATATCCTATTGCTGATAGTAGATGGGTTAGTCCTGTGCATTGTGTTCCTAAGAAGGGAGGAATAACTGTTGTGCCTAATGATAATGATGAGCTCATCCCTCAAAGAGTAGTTGTAGGGTATAGAATGTGCATTGATTTTCGGAAAGTTAATAAAGTTACTAAGAAAGATCATTACCCTTTGCCATTTATTGATCAAATGTTAGAAAGGTTGTCTAAAAATACTCATTTTTGCTTTCTTGATGGTTATTACGGGTTTTCACAAATTGCTGTTAGAGCTAAAGATCAAGAGAAAACCACTTTCACTTGTCCCTATGGAACTTATGCTTATAGGCGTATGCCTTTTGGTTCATGTAATGCTCCTGCTACTTTTCAAAGATGCATGTCTGCTATTTTTCATGGATTTTGTGAAAAGATTGTAGAGGTATTCATGGATGATTTTTCTGTCTATGGGAATTCTTTTGATAATTGCTTGCGAAACCTTGATAAAGTTTTGCAGAGATGTGAAGAAACTAACCTTGTTCTTAATTGGGAGAAATGCCACTTTATGGTTAACGAAGGAATTGTATTGGGACATAAAATTTCTGAGAGAGGTATTGAAGTTGATAGAGCTAAAGTTGAAGCGATTGATAAGATGCCCTATCCGAGGGATGTTAAAGGTATTCGTAGTATTCTTGGTCATGCTGGGTTTTATAGGAGATTCATTAAAGATTTCTCCAAGATTTCAAAGCCTCTTACTAATCTTCTTCAAAAAGATGTACCTTTTGTTTTTGATGATGATTGTAAGGAAGCCTTTGAAACTTTAAAGAAAGCCTTAACAACTGCTCATGTAGTTGAACCTCCTGATTGGAACTTACCTTTTGAAATTATGTGTGATGCTAGTGATTTTGCTGTAGGTGCTGTCCTTGGACAGCGAGTAGATAAGAAATTGAATGTTATTCATTATGCTAGTAAAACTCTTGATGCTGCTCAAAGAAATTATGCTACAACTGAAAAAGAACTATTAGCTGTAGTTTTTGCTTGTGACAAGTTTAGATCTTATATTGTTGATTAAAAAGTTACGATTCATACTGATCATGCTGCAATTAGATACCTTATGGAAAAGAAAGATGCTAAGCCAAGGCTTATTAGATGGGTACTTCTTTTGCAAGAATTTGATTTACACTTTATAGATAGGAAAGGTGCTGATAATCCTTTGCTGATAACTTGTCTAGATTGGAAAATATTACTTATGATCTTGTTCCTGTTAATGATAGTTTTCCGAATGAATAATTGGCTGTAATAAAGGTGAGCTCGCGAGATAGTACTTGGTATGCTGATTATGCTAACTTTATCGTTTCGAAGTATTTGCCTCCAACCTTTTCATCTCAGCAAAGGAGGAAATTCTTTTATGACTTGAGGCATTATTTTTGGGATGACCCACACTTATATAAAGAAGGAGTGGATGGTATTATGCAAAGATGTGTCCCAGAATATGAACAACAAGAGATATTGAGTAAGTGTCATGGTAGTGTTTATGGAGGACATCACGCCGGAGATAGAACCGCGCAAAAGGTTCTACAATCAGGTTTTTATTGGCCGACTCTCTTTAAAGATGCAAGGAAGTTTATCTTATCTTGTGATGAATGTCAAAGAGTTGGTAATATCTCCAGACGCAATGAAATGCCTATGAATTATACTCTTGTTATTGAACCATTCGATTGTTGGGGATTTGACTTCATGGGTCCTTTCCCTTCTTCAGAAGGTAACACTCATATACTTGTCGCTGTTGATTATGTTACTAAATGGGTGGAAACTATACCCACAAAAAGTGCTGATGGTGAGACCTCTTTAAAAATGCTTTTAGATATTATTTTTCCTAGATTTGGAGTACCTAGATATATTATGACTGATGGAGGTTCTCATTTTATTCATGGTGGTTTTAGAAAAACTCTGGCTAAATATGGTATTAATCATAGGATTGCTTCCGCTTATCATCCTCAAACTAGTGGGCAAGTAGAATTATCAAATAGAGAAATTAAATCTATCTTGGGAAAGACTGTGTAAATCTAGAAAGAATTGGGCTAGTAAATTAAAGGAAGCACTATGGGCTTATAGAACTGCTTATAAAAATCCCATGGGTATGTCACCTTATAAAATGGTTTATGGAAAAGCTTGTCATTTACCTTTAGAACTAGAGCACAAAGCTTATTGGGCTGTAAGAGAACTAAATAAAGATTTCAAACTTGCCGGTAAGAAAAGGTTGCTACAATTGAGTTCTTTAGATGAATGGAGAAGTGAAGCATATGAAAATGCTAAACTCTTTAAAGAGAAAGTTAAGAAATGGCATGATAGAAGAATTATCAAAAGAGAATTTAATGTTGGGGATAAAGTCCTATTGTATCGGTCTCGTCTCAGATTTTTTGCAGGGAAATTACTCTCCAAATGGGAAGGACCATATGTCATTGTGGAGGTGTATCGTTCAGGGGCAATTAAAATTAGTTCTCTGCAAGGTGATGCCACACAAGTGGTGAACGGACAAAGACTCAAGCATTATATTTCTGGAGATTCTTATAATAAAGATGTTGATGTTATTCAAGTGGTGACTGATACGTCCAAAATGTATCTACTTTCCCGAACACTTTTGCTATTGTTTTGCCTCTAATTTGTGTATTTTGGATACAACTAACATGGACTAACGCTGTTTTTAGCAGAATTGCTCTGGTGTCTCGTTTTTGTGCAGAAATCCAACTTTCAGGAAAATCCTCGGAATTTATGCAAAAGGTCTTATTTTCCCAGAAGAATCACGGAGCCAGAAGGGCAAGCCAGGTGGAGGCCCGAGGCCCCCACACACTAGGCCGGCGCGGCCCAGGAGGGGGGCGCGCCGCCCTATTGTGTGGCCCCCTCGGCTGGCCTCTGACGCCCCCTTTTGGACTACTTAAGGGTTTCGATCTAAAAACGCGAGACGGGAAGTCGAAGTCACCAAAAACCATCCAGTACGCCGCCACCATCGCGAAACTCCGTCTCGGGACCAGAAACTTCGTTCTGGCACCTCGCCGGGACGGGGAATTGGAGGAGATCATCGCCATCATCACCACCGACGCCTCTCCATCGACCAGCCATGTTTCCCCCATCCATGTGTGAGTAATTCCCCCGCTGTAGGCTGAAGGGGATGGTAGGGATTGGATGAGATTGGTCATGTAATAGTCATAAGATTGTTAGGGCATAGTGCCTAGTATCCGTAGATGTTACTTTTATGATATTGTTGCAACTTGTTACGCTTAATGCTTGTCACTAGGGCCCGAGTGCCATGATCTCAGATCTGAACATGTTATTGATTCATGAAGATATTCGTTGTTTATGATCTTACCTGCAAGTTGTATACACATGTTGCCTGTCCGGAACCCGAGGCCCCAAAGTGACGAAATTGGGACAACCGGAGGGAAGGCGGTGATGTGAGGATCACATGTGTTCACGGAGTGTTAATGCTTTGCTCCGGTACTCTATTAAAAGGAGTACCTTAATTTCCTGTAGTTTCCCTAGAGGCCCGGCTGCCACCGGCTGGTAGGACAAAAGATGTTGTGCAAGTTTCTCATTGCGAGCACGTACGACTAAATATGGAACACATGCCTATTGATTGATTAGTACTTGGATACCGCTTTATTATTATCTGCAAATGCCCTACATTGATTGTTATATGAATTCTCCCATCCATGCAACGCCCGTTCATCCATCCCTGTGCCTACAGTATTTTAATCCTGCTGTTTACTATAATCACTACTGCTGTCTTTGTTACTCTGCTGCTGTTATTTCACTACTGCTACTGCTATAAAACTGTTACTATTGATAAACTCTTGCGAGCAAGTCTGTTTCCAGGTGCAGCTGAATTGACAACTCCGCTGTTAAGGCTTTCACGTATTCTTTGTCTCCCCTTGTGTCAAATCAATAAATTGGGTCTTACTTCCCGCGAAGACTGTTGCAATCCCCTATACTTGTGGGTCATCAAGACTATTTTCTGGCGCCGTTGCCGGGGAGCATAGCTTTATTTGGAAGTTCACTTGGATTGATATTGTTCGCTGCAAATTCTCCATCATGGGTAAACCTCGCGATACTAAGGTCGCCATATTACCATCCACTACAAGAAAAGTTACAACTCTGAGTACCTCTATTGCTCTTGATTCACCATCTGTGATAAGTAAACTTGTTTCAGCACCACAAGCTTGAAATGCTGGTACTTCTGCTGAATCTGAAAATTCCTCTTATAATTTTGATGATGCTTCTGCTGTGCTTGATAGTGATGGTTCGTTAGGATCTTTTCTAGATGCTACAATTGCTAGGTCTAGACAAATTGAAAATACTGAAACTCCTAATGAAGATGCTGCTACACCTGTTAATTCACCTGAGTCTGTTGAATACTCTAGTGATGATCTTGATGAAGATTATGTGGAACTTGATGATGATTTTATTGAAAAATTCAATGCTACTACTGATGCAAGAAAAATTAAAAAGTTGCTTGCAGAACATACTGTTAGATATAAACTGTCTCTTGATCCTAAATTTGCCACATCTCCTATAAACATTAAGGATAAAGATTATGATTTTTCTCTTGATCTATCTCATATAGCTATTGTTGAGAAAACACCCTTTTGTGGTACTGAAAAAGAAAGTGCTGTTGAACACATGATTGAGCTGTCTACTCTGAGTAGCTTGTTTTCTGATGATGTTAAGAAGCGCACTTATTTTGTTGCTAAAATTTTTCCATTCTCATTAAAGGATGATGCTAAAACTTGGTATAATAGTTTGCCACCTAATTCTATTAATAGTCCAAAAGAATTGCTTGATGTTTTCTTCCGGAAATACGCTAGTGCTCAACATATTGCTTTGCAGAGAATTTATAATTTTCACTAGGAAGATGGAGAGAAATTGCCTGAGGCTTGGGCAAGATTTTGCTCTCTTATTAGAGCTCGGCCTGAACATGATTTGGAAAAGCATGATTTACTTGATATATTTTATAGTGGACTAACCATTGAGTCTAGGGCATACCTGGATAGTTGTGCTGGTTGTGTTTTCAGGAAAAGAACTCCAGACGAAGTCGAAGAATTATTGGCTAAAATAGGCCGGAATCATGATGATTGGTCTACACCTGAACCGACTCCGACACCTATACTGAAGAAGAGGGGTATGATTAAATTAAATGATGAAGATATGAGGGAAGCCAAGAAGTCTCTTAAAGAGAAGGGTATTAAACCTGAAGATGTGAAGAATTTACCTCCTGTAGAAGATTTATGTAAGATAACTCCCCCTTCATCCATGATTGAGGTACACTCTCTTCAACGCTTTACTAGGGAAGATATTCCATATTCAAAACCTCCTGCACAATGCTTAGATGAGTTTGATAATTATATTGTTAAGCAAAATAATTTTAATATGAGAGTAGAGAATCATTTAATGGAAAATTCTCGTGCTATTAGTGAATTACATGATATCGTGGAGAGAACCTCCAATGATGTTAAGGTGCTTGTTAAACATTTTCATATGGTTCAAACTCAAATTGATCAACTCACTAAAGTGCAAAATGACTTGTTGGAAAATAGTTCTAAAGAAAAACATGCTTATGAAGTAACAACTAGAGGTGGTGTTTCTACTCAGGATCCTCTATATCCTGAGGGGCATCCCAAAAGAGTTGAACAAGATTCTCAACGAACTAAAAAACTAGTGCTCCTTCTAAGAAAAAGAAAAAGAAACATAAGAATGTTGTAGAATCCTCTGAACCTGTTAATGATCCTAATAGTATTTCTATTTCTGATGCTGAAACTGAAAGTGGTAATGAACATAATAAAGATGATGATAAGAATGATGCTTCTGATAAAGAAGAGGTTGAAAATGAACCTGAAAAGCATGTTAAGAATAAAAAGTATACTAAAGAAGATTTTATTGCTGAGAAACATGGTAATGAAAAAGAGCCTTGGGTTCAAAAGCAAATGCCTTTTCCTGCTAAGAAACTAAAATCAAAGGAAGAAGAACATTATAATAAATTTTTTGATTGGATGAAACCATTATTCTTGCAAATCCCTTTGACTGATGCTATTAAACTGCCTCCTTATTCAAAGTATATGAAAGATATTGTCACTAACAAAAGGAAAATTCCTAATGAGGAGATTTCCACTATGCTTGCTAATTACTCTTTCAATGGCAAGGATCCAAAGAAGCTTGGCGACCCAGGTATACCGACTATTCCTTGTTCCATTAAGAATAATTATGTTAGAACTGCTCTATGTGATTTGGGAGCGGGAGTTAGTGTGATGCCTTTTTCTCTTTATAAGAAACTTTATTTAGATAAGTTGATACCGACTGATATATCTTTGCAAATGGCTGATAAATCTACTGCTATTCCTGTTGGTGTATGTGAGGATGTTCCTGTTCAAGTTACTCAAAATTGTTTAATATTAACTGATTTTGTTGTGTTGGAAATGCCTGAAGATGATAATATGTCTATTATTCTTGGAAGACCCTTTCTTAATACTGCAGGGGCTGTTATTGATTGCAATAAAGGAAAAGTTACTTTCAATGTTGATGATAAGGAACATACTGTCTATTTCCCCAAGAAGACTGATAAAATATGTGGAGTTAATACAATTTCCAGTTCAAGAACTGTCAAAGTGGGAGTTATTGATTGTCCTATATATGATCCTAAAGAAGGATATCAAACTATTGTGATTGGATCCGTATCAATACAATATAAGGTAACATGATTGATTTGAGGTTTATTTCTTCTTATGACATGTAAAAATTATTTGGTGGCAAGACTTGATCAACCTTGTTAACAAGTATATTTTATATGCATAGAAGAGTTAAACAACATTTCTTTCTTCCTCCACTTGCTTTACTTGCTGTAGCACTATTTACTTTGCAATATGCTTTAGTTGTTTAGAGATTTCAAAATCTTTTTCTGCCCAGTAATAATAATCTTGACACCCAGAAATGTGCATTTTTCAAAGTTTTCAAAAATTTACAAAAATTATACCGTTGGTCTTATTTTTCGAAGACGCACCTGGGAGCACCTAGGGATGACCAGTGGGGCACCCCAGGGTGGCACCCCACAGGCCGGCGCGGCCAGCAAGGGGGGCGCGCCACCCTGTTGTGTGGGGCCCTCCTTGCTCCACCACTTCATCTCTTTCACTCATTGCACTCTCTCTCCCGGAAAAACTCGTATTCACTTTCTCTCACTCGCGTTTCTGCTCAAGAGCTCAAGATTTCTCGATCTCTTTGCTCAGCTCAGATTTCTGTCTGAAATTTGGCACATTTGCTCTCCGAAAAAGGAGTGGAATAGTCATCAACTAAATCAACAAGAATTGGAGGTGCAACAAGTCATGAGAGTTCGCCGCGAAGAGGGAGTATACCCCTCTTACTACCCGTGCACAAATTTTATGAGAAGTGCAAGAATCTTGCGAGATGTTCAGGATCTAATCTTCCGTGCAGGATTGAATGATTTTGTTGTTGGTGAACCATGCCAATATGCCAAATTGACTATGTCTGTAGTGCAGGATTTTGAGTTCAATTGGTCTCAATCTAACCCCATGGTTCGGTACAAAATTTATAATAAAATTGTCAACTTGCCTTTCAATGATTTTTGTGCAGCCATTAGAGTGCCGCAATGGGGATCGTGCGAGAAGATGAGGGGATCGCCGCAAGAGCTCTTGAATCTCTACAAGATGATTTGTCATGGAAGAAGCTTCTCAGAGGATGGTGGTAAAATCAGTAGTATTCAACTCCCAGCCATTCGTTACTTTGCTTATTTCATCACCAAGTGCGTTCTTGCTAGGAAGAATTCAAGTAAGTTATCTATCCAAGATTTAGCCTTTCTAGCTGCTGCATTACAAGGAGATAGGACTTATAACTTGGGGGGCTTTGATAGCCTATAGACTTGCTACTAACCGTGAGAGGGGAGGAATTTGCGGAGGTCTCATCGCTTCTCGTTTATTAGCTATGCATGGTGTAGAACCTCACCAACTTGATATTCAGCTTTCCGTAGAAAAACTTGATATAGTCTCCATGATTAAACATGAATTTGTTTCTGATTCATCCAATTTGAGTAACCTGTCTTACAAGATAACATTTTATAAGAAAACTTGGAGAACAACTAAGAAAACTGAAAAATTAGTAGGATTGCCTGCACCTGTTCTGTTTAACTTTGATTCCAGGAAGAATTGGTCAGTCACAGAAGGTGAACTGAATGCACATTTGGAGGGAGATGGCCATCAGGAAAGAGGCGGCACGGAGGAGGCCGAGGAACACCTAGACTCGTCATCCGATGCAGCGAGCTCCTCGCATCAACATTATGGTCATGCGGAGCCTCCACGCTATTCTTCTGCACAAGGACCTTATTATGATCACGCCATGTACGACTCGCCGGCGTGGAACCCTGACCCTCGCTGGGATTGATCTCCACTTAGGCAAAAGCCTAAGCTTGGGGGGAGGTATACCGGAATCACTCATTCTTTGCATATTATGGTTGCTGGATACTTGGATATACTTGTTTATCTTCTTGAGGTGGTTTTCCAATAAGAGGGAGACGATATTTGGGGAAGTGCTGCCTGAAAACAGATTCTGGGCTGTTACTAAAAAAATTAGTGCGCACAGCCAGAGTGTTATTTTGAGTTGCAAATTTTTGTGAATGTTCCCCAGGTTGTTATCTAACTTCCATTAGTTGAACACTTTTCGAACTGAGCAATGGAAGATTTTTGTAAAAATCGATTTCTGTACTGCTGTCAGGTTTTGGCAGATTTCTGCCATCCTGCTTTTCTGTGTTTCTTCTAGTTTTCATTCTTTTGTTTTTGTTTTGTTTCTTTCCTAAAACACAAAAATACCAAAAATATTTCTGTTGTTTCTCTTTACTATTTGCTATTTTGGTTTCTTGCTTTTATTTTGCTTTATTTGCTATCGTTGGTTTGCTATAAGAAAATCCAAAAAGATTTTGCTTTGTTTGTTTGTTTCCTTTTGTTTTTGTTTCAAAATTCGAAAACACCAAAAATATTTGCTGTTCTTCTTTGGTTTTGTAAAGTTCATTATGGATTTCAGTGGTCTTTGGTGGTTGGAGCTTGGTTTTCATTCCATATTATTCAAGATACACAAGTGAAAAGGCAATAATGACGATTTACGACAATCTGACTGTGGTGAGAGGCTGGTATGAACTCTATTTGTTTTCATTTTTGTACATATACTCATCCATGTGAGCATGCTTAGTTGGTTCATGTGAGGTATATGTCATTTAAGAAGGTCTAGTAGTTCATGGTCTCTCATGTTTAGCTCCAATCTATTAATATGAGTAGCATGTCATAAATATTTGCTTGTATTGCTTTATTCATAGATAGATATGACATTGTGGTATCCTCCTCTGAATAATTCACTTGAATCGACTTGGCACATGCTCACGCATGCATATGACTGAACAAAAGTCAATTAAGCCTCGAGGATTTATTTTGCCTCAGAGTTCTTGTATCACTTTTATGCCTCTGTTAATTTATTTTGCCGCAAGCATGATTATGACAGTTATTGCTCTCTTGATTGTCGCTTCCCAGTCTATTGCTAGCCTTCACTTGTACTGAGCGGGAACGCTGCTCGTGCTTCCAAACCCCTGAAACCAAGTTATTCCAGAGTGTCCACCATAAATACCTATGCATGGCATTTCAAACCATTCCAAGTAAATTCTCATGTGCTACCTTTAAAATCTTCAAAATGCTTCTCAATTTATGTTAATGTTTTATAGCTCATGAAGAAGTATGTGGTGTTTATCTTTCAATCTTGTCATTTACTTCGGACGGACTTTCACCAATGGACTAGTGGCACATCCGCTTATCCAATAATTTTGCAAAAAGAGCTGGCAACGGGGTTCCCAGCCCCAAATTAATTAACTTTCATAAATTTACAAATAGACACTCCTCCACGGTATGTGATTGTTGGTCGGCACCCGAGGATTCGGTTAGCCATGGCTTGAGAAAGCAAAGGTGGGGAGGAGTGTCATCTAAACAAAACTAAAATAAAAAGGCACTCCTTCATGGTATGAGACTGTTGGCAGGCACCCGAGGATTCGGTTAGCCATGGTTTGTGAAAGCAAGGTTGGAAGGAGTGCCACCTAAAAATAAAATTTCATGGGAGCCGCTCTTGAAAGTCTGGTTGATGAGGTAGTTAGAGTACCCATTACCATTCGTTGACAACAACAAACACCTCTCAAAACCATTTTACTTCTGTCTTTAGAAAAATAAAAAGCTCTAGCACATGTTAATCCCTGCTTCCCTCTGCGAAGGGTCAATCTTTTACTTTTACATTGAGTCTCCATCTTTTCTTTGAGCACTTTCTTGAGAGCACAATTGTCATTCTTAGTATAATATGCTTGTCCCAATATGTGATTAATTTGTGGTATAACTTTGATGCTTTTATCTTTGATAATCTCTACTTCCAGTCTTTCTATGAATTTCAAAGGTGCCCGGGCATTTATGTTTTGCTGTTCAAATACGGGCAAGCGAGATACCACTTTATCATACCCTTTTATGAACATTGCAATCCTGCTGATAGACATGATTCATGATGCTTATTATTAATCGGTTGGTACCTTTTCCATGATTGATATAGCTATTAGATGATTTTATTTGCATGTATCTTATTTATGAATTGCTTAAGTACTTGCCATATCATGAGAATATTTACATCATATGAACAAATGTGTTCGTGAAAGTTCTTCTATCGCACTCAGTTGTTAACTAAATTGCTTGAGGACAAGCAATAAGCTAAGCTTGGGGGGAGTTGATACGTCCAAAACGTATCTACTTTCCCAAACACTTTTGCTATTGTTTTGCCTCTAATTTGTGTATTTTGGATACAACTAACACGGACTAACGCTGTTTTCAGCAGAATTGCTCGGTGTCTCGTTTTTGTGCGGAAATCCAACTTTCGGGAAAATCCTCGGAATTTATGCAAAAGGTCTTATTTTCCCGGAAGAATCACGGAGCCGAAGGGTAAGCCGGGTGGAGGCCCGAGGCCCCCACACACTAGGCCGGCGCGGCCCAGGAGGGGGGCGCGCCGCCCTATTGTGTGGCCCCCACGGCTGGCCTCTGACGCCCCCTTTGGACTACTTAAGGGTTTCGATCTAAAAACGCGAGACGGGAAGTCGAAGTCGCCGAAACCATCCGATGACGCCGCCACCATCACGAAACTCCGTCTCGGGACCAGAAACTCCGTTCTGGCACCTCGCCGGGACGGGGAATTGGAGGAGATCATCGCCATCATCACCACCGACGCTTCTCCATCGACCAGCCATGTTTCCCCCATCCATGTGTGAGTAATTCCCCCGCTGTAGGCTGAAGGAGATGGTAGGGATTGGATGAGATTGGTCATGTAATAGTCATAAGATTGTTAGGGCATAGTGCCTAGTATCCGTAGATGTTACTTTTATGATATTGTTGCAACTTGTTACGCTTAATGCTTGTCACTAGGGCCCGAGTGCCATGATCTCAGATCTGAACATATTATTGATTCATGAAGATATTCGTTGTTTATGATCTTACCTGCAAGTTGTATACACATGTTGTTGTCCGGAACCCGAGGCCCCAAAGTGACGAAATTGGGACAACCGGAGGGGAAGGCGGTGATGTTAGGATCACATGTGTTCACGGAGTGTTAATGCTTTGCTCCGGTACTCTATTAAAAGGAGTACCTTAATTTCCGATAGTTTCCCTAGAGGCCCGGCTGCCACCGGCTGGTAGGACAAAAGATGTTGTGCAAGTTTCTCATTGCGAGCACGTACGACTAAATATGGAACACATGCCTATTGATTGATTAGTACTTGGATACCGCTTTATTATTATCTGCAAATGCCCTACATTGATTGTTATATGAATTCTCTCATCCGTGCAACGCCCGTTCATCCATCCCTGTGCCTACAGTATTTTAATCCTGCTGTTTACTATAATCACTACTGCTGTCTTTGTTACTCTGCTGCTGTTATTTCACTACTGCTATCGCTATAAACCGTTACTATCGATAAACTCTTGCGAGCAAGTCTCGTTTCTAGTGTGCAGCTGAATTGACAACTCCGCTGTTAAGGCTTTCAAGTATTCTTTGTCTCCCCTTGTGTCGAAGCAATAAATTGGGTTTTACTTCCCGCGAAGACTGTTGCGATCCCCTATACTTGTGGGTCATCAGTGACTCCGGAAGCTTTCATCAAAGGTCAAATTGATAGTTCTGCAGAGTTCGACTTTGAATAGGTAACAGTTCTGGTAATAAAAAGTCCGCGTTTAACTTTCTGAACAATGTTTTTGCTATTTGTGGAAAATATGAAAAGTTACGAGATCGAAACGGAAAGGAGGAGACGCGCGAGGGCGTGCCCCATAGGCCGGCGCGGGCCCCAGCCTGGCCGCGCCACCCTATGGTGACAGCCCCTCGGAGTCCCCCTTCCACATGTTTTCGACCTGGTACTTTCCTTCTGTCGTGAAATTTTTTGCTATATAATCCCCCGGACCCCTAGAGGTCCGTATATCGTTTTCTCGTCGTGTTTTGTTTCGAGCTGTTTTCTGTCAGGATCTGTTTTTGATCTAGAAGCACCATGGTCTCCAACAACAAGGGCAAAGGGGTTTCGGAGGAAGATACTCAAGATCCCGAGTTGAAGGAGATAAAGGAGATGTCATCAAGGGAGCGGCAAACTGCGAGGACTGAAGAAGCCGCCCGTGTTGTTGATGAGTTTTGTGATAATTATCGAGCTCTGAGGAAGGAGGTGGATAGACTCCTTGAGGAGAACACCAGACTTCACAGAATGCTGGAATATTACTCAATTCCCATCACAAGGCCATCACCTCCATCTCTAGATAACAATGAATCTCTTCGAGTCTTAGTGCAGAACTGCCAAACTGAGAAGCTGAAGCTGAAGGAGATCTTTAAGAATCGCAGGAACGGGCCACCACCATCACCACCGAAGGAGTAATTCATCATCTGTATTGGCATCCCCTTTGTTTGTTCCAAGCTTGGGGGAGTGCCGCGGTATCACATCATCACTATCTTTTACCTTTTTACTATCAAGTAGTGTCATATCATGAGTAGGGAAGTTATCATATAAGATGGTTTGCAGTATGGAAGTATCTCTCTTTTTAGTTGGTTATCTATGTTTCCCTTGGTGTGAGTTATCGTTATGGAATATTAATGAGAAGTTTTATCATTTACTTTTTGCACACCTTATTTTAGTTTGCAATCTCTATTATGTGATTGATCTTGTTGTTAGTATTGGTATCACTTTGGGAGCATCAAGTAAATCTATTTGGTTTTGGCAAACTTAGCATTGGTCAATAGCAACAACACTTTGAGTTTAAGTAGAAAAGAGGAAATACATGTAGATATGTTAGTTCATTATCTTTCTTTCTTGATTAACTATGAGCTTAGTATTCTGAAGTTAAAATTGTTTGTGCTTACAAGTAAGATGGATGATTGTTTCTATCACATGTATATTTGTTTGTTTCCCTCAACTCTTATGCTTGCTAATCAACCTTGCTAGCCAAAGACCTGTACTGAGAGGGAATTCTTCTCGTGCATCCAAACCCTTAAACCAAACCTATGCCATCAGTGTCCACCATAACTACCTATTATGTGGTATTTTGCGCCACTCCAAGTAAATATTTCATGTGCTACCTTTAAAACAATTCAAAAGTTATTATCTCTTATTTGTGTCAATGTTTTATAGCTCATGAGGAAGTATGTGGTGTTTTATCTTTCGATCTTGTCATTTACTTTTGACAGACTTTCACCAATGGACTAGTGGCTCATCCGCTTATTCAATAATTTTGCAAAAAGAGCTAGCAATGGGGTTCCCAGCCCCAATTAATTAACTTTCATTAATAATTCTCTTCACATGTTTTGCTCTGATTCATCAGTAAGCAACCTAATTTTGCAAATAGACACTCCTCCATGGTATGTGAAATGCTGGAAGGCACCCGTGGATTCGGTTAGCCATGGCTTGAGAAAGCAAAGGTTGGGAGGAGTGTCAACTCTAAATAAAACTAAAATAAATAGACACTCCTTCATGGTATGTGATTGTTGGGAGGCACCCGAGGATTCGGTTAGCCATGGCTTGTGAAAGCAAAAGGTTCGAAGGAGTGTCATCCATAAAAAAAACTAAACTAAAATACATGTGTAAACAAAAGAGAAGAGGGATGATCTACCTTGTTGGTAGAGATAACGTCCTTCATGGGAGCCGCTCTTGAAAGTCTGGTTGATAAGGTAGTTAGAGTGCCCACTACCATTCGTTGACAACAACAAACACCTCTCAAACTTTACTTTTATGCTCTCTATATGATTTCAAAACTTAAAAAGCTCTAGCACATGATTTGATCCCTGCTTCCCTCTGCGAAGGGCCTATCTTTTACTTTATGTTGAGTCAGTAAACCTATTTCCCTCTATCCCAAGCAAGCAATTGAGTTGTTGTGATCCAACCATTTATATTGTGATCTATTTAATCATGCCTTTTATTCTTCCTTGTTTAGTACAAGTTTTATCCGAATGAATATAGCTTTGAAAGTTATCAATGATTACGAGGAGATTATTATGATTGAGTGTGCAAGTTGTGCCATATAAGCTTTAATATAAGAGCACTGCTCGACAAATAAGTACAATATGTTAATTGTTCTTTGACCAAGAACGAAGTTTGCCATCACCAACTATGATTACCTATGCACCCTTATTTGTGATTTCCTTCTACTTGCTTCAAGTTGAATTATATGAGGAAGTTGTTCACTAGAATGTCTTGTGTGAATTAATATGATGCTTCTTGTCCGTATTTGGTTTATCGACTCTTCACTCCATAAACATGTGGTCTTGTTTACTGAGTTCAGTTTCGCTTGGGGACAAGCGAAGTCTAAGCTTGGGAGGAGTTGATACGTCCATTTTGCATCACTATTTTATATCATAATTTACTGTTATTCATTGATATATTTCGTATTTAGAGATGATACTTATGTTATTTCACCTATTTTGCATGTTTCATGATTATTGGAGAATCATTCACCGGAGTCAGGATTCTGCTGGAAAAAGCACCGTCAGGATGCAATATTTTGGAAGATCAACAATTGACGGAAATTACACTGAAGATCTTATTTTTGCAGAAGACGAAGCCAACCAAAAGGAGGGACCGAGGAGGGCCACCATGGCCCCCCCATAGGCCGGCGCGGGCCCAGGCCTGGCCGCGCCGCCTTGTGGGGAGGGGGACCGCGGCCCCCTTCGGCCGCCTCTCTTTCGCGTACTTCTTCGTCCCGAAAACCTAAACTCCAGAGGGTAATCGCGAGGAGACACAGCCGCCTCTGCGGGGCGGAAAACATGTGGGGCCCCGGACTAGCTGTCCGAAACACCCGTTATGCATACACATTCACGATCCCATGATCAGTGTGTCGTGAAAGCATAACTGAACTGGTATCAATTACATCATCCATTACAATACCGAATAAAAAGATTACAATAGGTCACATGACCAATACTTACATAAGAGCCGCAATGGCAGGAGATCAACAATCACACAGCGGAAATACTTCAGTCGAAAGCGTTTGCATGGCCCAAGTCATGCCAGAACCCTACAGGCAACTGACTGGAAAGACGTTCCTAGCTCGCATAGACGTCGTAAAATCCTTCTTCAGCTGTCGAGCTCCACCAAGTCTGGCCAAGTAAATAGCCAGGGACAAAGCCATGAGTACATTATGAATTGTACTCGCAAACCGCCTTAGGGAGAAGTAAAGGATATGCAATTTGGCGATAGGCAAGGAACAGGCACTAAACTAGGGCGACAAGGAGCGAGAGATAGTTTCTCTCGAGAGTATGACATCTCTATATCTTTGTTGAAAAACCTTTTTGAAAGCAAGTTTTCTTTTCAAGACTACTAGGTAAGGAAGACCCATTTTCTTTTTCCGGCCATCGGAATGACCAAAACAAGTTCAACTTTCCACCGTACCTCCCAGGTACATCTCCACCAGTCCCACTGATATCTTTCCGTACCTCCCAGGTACATTTCCAAAACCTTTTCAGAATACACCTTTGTAAAACAAAACTTTCCTTTAATGCCAAGCAGCTTCCATTCCCACGTCCATAACCGCGGACACGGCTATTCGAATAGTTTTACACTCTGCAGAGGTTGTACACTTTCCCCACAAGATCCGATAAATCCGCCGGGATCATCCCTGGTTCACCAAGCGTCAAAACGCGAGGCTCGGATAACCGATCGCAGTTTTTCGCTTGCTCGCCTTAGCCTAAGACATGCCGAATGAGTTGTACCTCCCAACACCGGAGTCCGGGATGCCGTTTACCCAGGAGTTGCAAAGTCCCCGACACCCGACCCTCCGGAATGCCATCCAACCTCTTAGGCATCTTTCAATGGGAGCTCATAAGTTGTACCCCGCGTACCTAAAAAGGCAAATGGGTTGCGTCCCTTCTCCCGGGAAGAACCCCGGTCGAAGCGTCCATGGTCGGACTGCCACTACACTTGCAGGACCCAAACTAAGGCGAGACAAACTACTACGCCGCGCCCCGTCCCACTAAAGGGTAATGTGGTTGTACTGGCTAGGTCCGGTTCAGGTACTCAGTCACCAAAGGTTTTCGAAAATATTTTTATCTCCACTTGCCTTCAGCAATTTTCTTCCCAAAAACATTTTCCTTTTCATAAACTCCCACTTGGAAAGGGCTACCCCATTCCAAGGTTTTCGAACAATTTCTTTTCTTGAAAACTTTTTCTCAAACCTTTTTCAAAAGGGCTCCCAACCTATAGTCCAACTTTTCTTGAAAAGCGGCGACAAAAAGGATAGGGTGTTAAGCACCATATCAATAACATGTGTTTCTTTAGTAGGTATCAACGAGGGCTGCACCCGTAAGGGTGGAATAATAAAAACTCCGGGTGGCAAGAACCACCCACATAAATAAATAAACAATGCAATTTATAAAACTGCTAATTATGCAAGAGTAAGATAATTAGGATGAGATATGCATCAAGAGGTGGCTTGCCTTTGTTGGCTATCCGTCCTTGGACTTCATCTTCACGAATCATCTCGCTCTTCCTTCCTCTTCGAAATCCTCACCAAGATCCTCTCCTTTTTTCCGGTAGCGTTCGCATTCTAACGTCGCAAAATAAAAGCAAACAATCGACACATAGCCATAGCATCAAACCACACAACAACACACCACCAAATCAGAGACACTACACACATCAAATAAAAGCACTTATGGCAAGATGGTCATCTTACTTATAAAGGGGCTGATTTTACCGCTACTCAAAAATGCCTTAACATAACAGCTATTAGGCTCTAGCTCACACCAAGATATAATCCTTCACAGGCATTGGTGGCTAATGACTTTTGGAAACCGCCCAAAGGGGTCTGGTGAGAAAGTTCACTATAAAACAATTTTTAACAAAAACAACTCAATTTCCCTAGTGGTACATATGTCTAAAATCCTAATAATTAGTCAAAAAAATCCTAGTACCAAACCATTGGGAAACAGTTATACCTACTGGTCGGTATGTTCTGGGAGAGGTCAACCAAATTAGTTTCATGTCAAAAATATAAAAAAACAATTTTTAAACAATTTTATAAAGGCAGAAAACATAGAACTATTTTATTTAACTAACAGAATACTACAGAACTTCAACAAACAAATCTTATACTTATGGATAGCTACTCAAACAAGGATCCCCACAAAATAGGATTCATCAATTTTAGAGATACATACTATTTTTAATAAAAGTTTTACTACAGAAAGGGAACATGCCACAGTTAAATGTCTCAAATATTCTATGTTACTGAAAAAAAATTGGGCTCTGGATAAGTTTAACAGAATGGTTCATTGGTTCAGCGAAAATGGGTTTCAATAAAAAAACAACTTTTTACACTCCTTTATTAATTTGCCAAAGGTAGATTTTGACCAAACTTGACTTTTGTTCAAACAAGATTTAAAATAGATGCGGACATGCACACCTATTCCAAAAGGTGGAGAATACAGAGGGGTATTCAACAAAAATTAGTTTGCTCCAAAAAGTGCTCTAAAACAATTTATATTGAATTTACATTGATCCTACATGACTCACACACTTTATTTACTGAGAGAGATGCAGGGCAGATCTGGGGTTGAAACCATATAAAACTCACTGCGGTACACTGGGAACTTTAGATCTACTGATTTAGGAATTCAGAGAATAAATGGTGATTTATTTCCTACACTAGATCTGGTAGGAGGATTAATTTTCCAGGAAATGGTTAAAAAGTGAAACGGGGCAAACAACGGATCAGCACATTGCTGGGCCAGCCCGGATCGTATGCCGAGCGCGCGGGAGGCCACGAATCAGATGCCCCAGCTGGCTTGACCAGTCAGGGGCTGTGCGTGGCGCATGCATGCATGCGTGACGCGAACGACGGATCCCGTCGACGGGGCGACGCAGAAACAGCGGCGCGGCTGTGTCGCGCGACGGAGGAGGGCGAGGCGGGTCGATGCTCACCAGCGGGGAGGTCTGGAACGGCAGTGACGATGCGGAACTTGCGGCGGCTTGCGTGGATGTTCAGCTGACGAAGCGGCTTGGCGAGGACGGCGAGATGCTGCATTGCCGGCGCGGATGGATGACCGACGATCGACGGCGATGGAGCTCCACGATGGACGCGAAGGGGGAGGCGCTCTGCAGGTCGCGGTATACAGGAGCGGCAGGTCGTAGCGAATCAGCCGGTCGTATCGCGCGCCCATGCATGCTCCTAGCCGAGTGCACGGACCCCCGACACCGGCAACCACACGGACAGGCGCCGACGACGACGGACACCATCCGCGGAGCTACCTGGACGTAGGGAAGAGAAGGGTTAGCGCTAGGATCTTCAGAGATATAACAAGAGGGTGAGAGAGATAGGGAGGAGAGTCAGGGAGAGAGACAGTGGCCGCGTCAACGACGTGAGGCAGCCCGACGATCTCCGGCTCGATCTCAGGTTTGGTCGGGTAAGAAACGAAGCAGGGTTCACCGTTTCTTCAGTGGGAGGGAGGAGGGGATGAGGATGAGTGTCAGGCGAGGAGCTGGGCAACAGCGACGGTCGGGTTTTATACGCAGGCGACGGTGCACGATGGACTGCGCGCACGGCGACGGTGCAGGGGGTCTACAGCCTCGCCATTGGGCACCAAGGGCGGTGGAGAGGTGCAAAGACGGAGGGGTGCGTGCGATGGGTCTGCGAGGCGTGCAGAAAAAGAGAGACATGGCGATAGGGCTGATCGACCGGTCATGTCCGCGTGGCGCGCGCATTGGCCAGCGTCTGGGCGGCGCTCGGGGACGGAGAGGAAACGACGAGGAGAGAAGTCGGGAATGCATCGGGTAGTCAATGGAGGTGAGGCGAGGCCTCAGGCGAGAGGACAGCTCGGGGGAGGGCCGGTCGGCTCAGAAGGAGGTCGTCGAGCGGACGCACACAACGTGTTCGATGCCGTGTCGGCATCCAGAGCGGGTTCGATCGCGTCCAGAGGGAAGAAGACAAGGGCTTGCTCGTTCTAGGGTTAGGCCAGGGATAACTATGGGAGGCTGGTGGTGCGGAGGTTTGGCCGTTCGTATCCGTTTCAAAAACGAGACATGCCACTGTTGCATCATGGCAACCCGAGGGAGGGATGCAGCTAGGGTAAGGGAGAGGCGTGAATGTGGTGCAGGGTGCTACAGGGGGTTCTCATTAGACCAATAACTGAGTGGAGAGAAGGTAGGGAGGTTGCAGCAAAAAGTTTGCTTCATTTCTTGCCGTCGGCCAAGCATCTCCCTTCTCCCTTCTTTCCAAGAGCTATAGACAAAAGAGGCATTGTAGCATCGACCAGGGTCGACCAGAGAGAGAAGGGTAGTGTGCTGGGTGGTGCAGGCTCGTGGTAGCTTATGTTAGGAGCAAGACATGAGAGAGGGTGGAGAGAAGAGGGAGTGCATGCATGGCACAATGCATGGTCGGAATGACCATGCCCAAATTTCTTTATGCCCAGCCTAAACGAGCAAAACACTGCTCAAAGACCAAGGTAGGTGTTTAAGGAGAGAAAAGAAAATGGAGATGATGGAAGGGACGTTGATTGCATAGAGAGGGATTTGGAAGATCTTGGGAAAAAATATTCGATATGGATGTACTTGATCAAATAATCATTTGATTAAAATAGGTTTTGTGTGGCATAGTTGAGGCTGGAAAATAGATCAGGGAACTGAAAATGAGATATAAAAGGGTGCCATGTAGATTTGGGCTCTACTATAAGTTAGGCTAGAACACTATATGTGTTTTGGTGCAAATTTGATAGGAGAACATCTGAAAAAGATTTTGATATTTTGGAACAATAGCGAGGTAGGGTTTTTGGGTTCATAAGGCTCTACTAGAAATGATAGCTCGGTAGAAATTTTTCCCAAATTATTTGGGGAGAAATAGTGCACCAAATGGCATATACACCAATGACATGCATTTTGGTAAAAATGGAAAATAGAACAAAGAAAATAATTATATAGAATTTATTTTTAGGTGGAAATAGGGTGATATAAAGTACCACCCACATTTCCTGTTTTATTTGAGAAAAATATTTGAAAGGCTTTTGATAAAACTATAAATAGTTTTGTGATTAAGACTAGAGAAGAAAATCAAAGGGGGTTTTGGGAATTTTTTAAAAGGACAAATAATAATTTTGGGAAATGTGATCTCAAGGGTAGATGAAGCTAGAGGCTCCAAAATTGAATTTGAAAAGAGTTTAAGACTTAGCCAAATTTGGAGCTATGCCAAGGTTGAAGTCAAGGGTGCAAGAGAAGGATATTTTAAGGATTAGATGAGTTTCAAAACATGAGTAAAGGTTGGGGTGAGTTGGAGTACATCACAAGGAGGATCTCAAGGTAAGTGCATTCAAGGTTCCACAAATGGAAGGATGTGAGTTGGTGAGTTGCTAGCTGGTTTTACTCCTAGATGGGTTTTGCTTTGAGGTAGCTTAAGACAATCTTCTAGCAAGCATATCAAGGAAATCCTTCTAACAAACAACACAAGGTAATTCACCTAACAAGCAGATCAACACAAATCATCTCAACAAACTATTTAGAAAAAGTTTTTGTTCCCCCTGATTTTTGCACTCTAGACAAGTAAACGAGGTTGCAAAAGTTGGAGCGTTACAAATTCTTCCCCCCTTAAAATAATCTCGTCCCGAGATTACTAAGCGTAGGACTAGAGGGGTTTTATAGGTTGACTTAAGTTAGACTCCATCTTCCGGTAGACGTGCCGTTGTCGGAAGATCACGGCTTCAGCTTCTGAGAGACACGGTAGATTTCCGCCGAGGACAAGCTTCGTGAAGAGATTGACTTCTCCATGCATATGTTAGTTTTGCAGCTCCCTAACCAAACTAGATGGGTCTTCGATCCTTGGAAAGTTTGAGCATCCCAACGGTGCTTCAGAAAGATTGAAAACTTTAGGGTTAGCTTAAATTTTAGTGGAAGACAAAGTCTTCCACCCTTAAGATTGTTCATCGGGTGTTCGGAAAACTCCGAGCTTCAGCCATGGGGTCCTGTCAGGCGCTCTTGAGAAAGTAATCAATCTCCTTTCTTGAGTTGAAGGATCTTAAGGGGCGAAGTGCAGTCCACGGCTTCAAGAGGCACACACGGCGTTTACTACTTTGTAGGGCGCTTGTTAAGTTAGTAAGTCAGCGGAACTCCTGGTGGGTCTTCACATAAAGCAGCAACAACGGTCGGCGACACAGTTTTCAGCCTTAGGGTTTGTGTTGGCTAATACACCAAATCTTGAGTCTTGAGTTGTCTTCAAAGGCTTCACTTGAAGAGGACCAGATGGACCTTGTAGAGTAACTTGGCTTTGGTGCTACAGCTCACTTAGCTTGTTAGAAGGTGAGTTGAGATGAGGTTTTAAGAAGATAACCTTAGGGTTAGCTCGATCAAGCTCTACGGTTAGACAAAGTTAGTATGGATTCTTCTTCTCGTGGGGTTGTAGTCGATCTTGAAGGCACCGGCTTCTGCTTCCTTGGCGTTGCAGGGTGTCTTGAGTTGAATTTCGTACCGAAGTTGGGCATTTCGGGAAAACAGGGTGGTATCTAGTTGTTCCAGGTTAGAGTTAGAGTTTCCCGTTAACTTTTCAAACTACTGTTTAGAAATTCCACCAGAATTTTGACCGGTGCGGGAAAACATCTTAGGGAGGGTTTACTAGACTGGGTTATCACACAAAAAGGGTTTTTCAGGCCGAGAGACTAGAGCAAGCATACACACAACAATCAATCACAAGCACTCAAGCAGCAAAATCAGAACCACAAGCAATCATGAAAACCATACGAGCTACTTTAAGTATCCAGGGATACTTAATACACGATGGTAGCTCAATCAAAACGATTGAGTTTGTCCTATCCATCCTATAGGTTTGGGTTGGTCAGAGATGTAGACGTCTTCATTTTTCTGATATTGACCTCAACATCGATTCTTGTAGCAGTTGGTGGTGAAGTAGACCTGATGTTGAGCCGTCGATGTTGAATCGGGGGCAAAAGCTGCGTAGGATCTTCTGGTCTCAATTCAGAGGGGCAATTGCGGAAGAGCTCCATGGATGCCAACTTCTTCTGACGGGCCTAAAAATCACTAGTCAAGAACTGAGGACTTGATCCTTGATGGCTGCAAAAGTGCAAGTCCAAAGAGGAACAAGGTCAACTCCTTGACAGACTTTGGTGACAACAAAAGACATGCTCTTATTATCCCTATACGCGTACTGCTAAGTCGGCATCCAATCTTCCGTAGCTGCAGTCGGAGATACTTGAGACTTCCTGAAGGGTTGATCCATCTTCGACTTCGAGTCTCCGGGTCTGAGTTGGGGTATCGTCTAGTATCTAGTTTTGGAAGAGGATGGGATAGTAGAGTAAGAAGTTTCCAAAGTCTTTGTCAATGAAAGAGTGAGGTAAGAATTTGAAAGTTTGAAGGGATAAGAAAATTAGAAGCTATGCTTCCGTTTACTAAAGAAAAATTTGTTTCGTAACTAGTTTTTCCCAAAGTACTTGTTTCATAACTAACGTCCATGCTAACTAGGATCTCCTACAGTCAGGATGGCTCTGATACCAGCTCTGTGGGGCCCCGGACTAGCTGTCCGAAACACCCGTTATGCATACACATTCACGATCCCATGATCAGTGTGTCGTGAAAGCATAACTGAACTGGTATCAATTACATCATCCATTACAATACCGAATAAAAAGATTACAATAGGTCACATGACCAATACTTACATAAGAGCCGCAATGGCAGGAGATCAACAATCACACAGCGGAAATACTTCAGTCGAAAGCGTTTGCATGGCCCAAGTCATGCCAGAACCCTACGGAGCAGCCGACTGGAAAGACGTTCCTAGCTCGCATAGACGTCGTAAAATCCTTCTTCAGCTGTCGAGCTCCACCAAGTCTGGCCAAGTAAATAGCCAGGGACAAAGCCATGAGTACATTATGAATTGTACTCGCAAACCGCCTTAGGGAGAAGTAAAGGATATGCAATTTGGCAGTAGCAAGGAACAGGCACTAAACTAGGGCGACAAGGAGCGAGAGATAGTTTCTCTCGAGAGTATGACATCTCTATATCTTTGTTGAAAAACCTTTTTGAAAGCAAGTTTTCTTTTCAAGACTACTAGGTAAGGAAGACCCATTTTCTTTTCCGGCCATCGGAATGACCAAAACAAGTTCAACTTTCCACCGTACCTCCCAGGTACATCTCCACCAGATCCCACTCGATATCTTTCCGTACCTCCCGTGTACATTTCCAAAACCTTTTCGGAATACACCTTTGTAAAACAAAACTTTCCTTTAATGCCAAGCAGCTTCCATTCCCACGTCCATAACCGCGGACACGGCTATTCGAATAGTTTTACACTCTGCAGAGGTTGTACACTTTCCCCACAAGATCCGATAAATCCGCCGGGATCATCCCTGGTTCACCAAGCGTCAAAACGCGAGGCTCGGATAACCGATCGCAGTTTTTCGCTTGCTCGCCTTAGCCTAAGACATGCCGAATGAGTTGTACCTCCCAACACCAGAGTCCGGGATGCCGTTTACCCAGGAGTTGCAAAGTCCCCGACACCCGACCCTCCGGAATGCCATCCAACCTCTTAGGCATCTTTCAATGGGAGCTCATAAGTTGTACCCCGCGTACCTAAAAAGGCAAATGGGTTGCGTCCCTTCTCCTGGGAAGAACCCCGGTCGAAGCGTCCATGGTCGGACTGCCACTACACTTGCAGGACCCAAACTAAGGCGAGACAAACTACTACGCTGCGCCCCGTCCCACTAAAGGGTAATGTGGTTGTACTGGCTAGGTCCGGTTCAGGTACTCAGTCACCAAAGGTTTTCGAAAATATTTTTATCTCCACTTGCCTTCAGCAATTTTCTTCCCAAAAACATTTTCCTTTTCATAAACTCCCACTTGGAAAGGGCTACCCCATTCCAAGGTTTTCGAACAATTTCTTTTCTTGAAAACTTTTTCTCAAACCTTTTTCAAAAGGGCTCCCAACCTATAGTCCAACTTTTCTTGAAAAGCGGCGACAAAAAGGATAGGGTGTTAAGCACCATATCAATAACATGTGTTTCTTTAGTAGGTATCAACGAGGGCTGCACCCGTAAGGGTGGAATAATAAAAACTCCGGGTGGCAAGAACCACCCACATAAATAAATAAACAATGCAATTTATAAAACTGCTAATTATGCAAGAGTAAGATAATTAGGATGAGATATGCATCAAGAGGTGGCTTGCCTTTGTTGGCTATCTGTCCTTGGACTTCATCTTCACGAATCATCTGCTCTTCCTTCCTCTTCGAAATCCTCACCAAGATCCTCTCCTTTTTTCCGGTAGCGTTCGCATTCTAACGTCGCAAAATAAAAGCAAACAATCGACACATAGCCATAGCATCAAACCACACAACAACACACCACCAAATCAGAGACACTACACACATCAAATAAAAGCACTTATGGCAAGATGGTCATCTTACTTATAAAGGGGCTGATTTTACCGCTACTCGAAAATGCCTTAACATAACAGCTATTAGGCTCTAGCTCACACCAAGATATAATCCTTCACAGGCATTGGTGGCTAATGACTTTTGGAAACCGCCCAAAGGGGTCTGGTGAGAAAGTTCACTATAAAACAATTTTTAACAAAAACAACTCAATTTCCCTAGTGGTACATATGTCTAAAATCCTAATAATTAGTCAAAAAAATCCTAGTACCAAACCATTGGGAAACAGTTATACCTACTGGGTCGGTATGTTCTGGGAGAGGTCAACCAAATTAGTTTCATGTCAAAAATATAAAAAAACAATTTTTAAACAATTTTATAAAGGCAGAAAACATAGAACTATTTTATTTAACTAACAGAATACTACAGAACTTCAACAAACAAATCTTATACTTATGGATAGCTACTCAAACAAGGATCCCCACAAAATAGGATTCATCAATTTTAGAGATACATACTATTTTTAATAAAAGTTTTACTACAGAAAGGGAACATGCCACAGTTAAATGTCTCAAATATTCTATGTTACTGAAAAAAATTGGGCTCTGGATAAGTTTAACAGAATGGTTCATTGGTTCAGCGAAAATGGGTTTCAATAAAAAACAACTTTTTACACTCCTTTATTAATTTGCCAAAGGTAGATTTTGACCAAACTTGACTTTTGTTCAAACAAGATTTAAAATAGATGCGGACATGCACACCTATTCCAAAAGGTGGAGAATACAGAGGGGTATTCAACAAAAATTAGTTTGCTCCAAAAAGTGCTCTAAAACAATTTATATTGAATTTACATTGATCCTACATGACTCACACACTTTATTTACTGAGAGAGATGCAGGGCAGATCTGGGGTTGAAACCATATAAAACTCACTGCGGTACACTGGGAACTTTAGATCTACTGATTTAGGAATTCAGAGAATAAATGGTGATTTATTTCCTACACTAGATCTGGTAGGAGGATTAATTTTCCAGGAAATGGTTAAAAAGTGAAACGGGGCAAACAACGGATCAGCACATTGCTGGGCCAGCCCGGATCGTATGCCGAGCGCGCGGGAGGCCACGAATCAGATGCCCCAGCTGGCTTGACCAGTCAGGGGCTGTGCGTGGCGCATGCATGCATGCGTGACGCGAACGACGGATCCCGTCGACGGGGCGACGCAGAAACAGCGGCGCGGCTGTGTCGCGCGACGGAGGAGGGCGAGGCGGGTCGATGCTCACCAGCGGGGAGGTCTGGAACGGCAGTGACGATGCGGAACTTGCGGCGGCTTGCGTGGATGTTCAGCTGACGAAGCGGCTTGGCGAGGACGGCGAGATGCTGCATTGCCGGCGCGGATGGATGACCGACGATCGACGGCGATGGAGCTCCACGATGGACGCGAAGGGGGAGGCGCTCTGCAGGTCGCGGTATACAGGAGCGGCAGGTCGTAGCGAATCAGCCGGTCGTATCGCGCGCCCATGCATGCTCCTAGCCGAGTGCACGGACCCCCGACACCGGCAACCACACGGACAGGCGCCGACGACGACGGACACCATCCGCGGAGCTACCTGGACGTAGGGAAGAGAAGGGTTAGCGCTAGGATCTTCAGAGATATAACAAGAGGGTGAGAGAGATAGGGAGGAGAGTCAGGGAGAGAGACAGTGGCCGCGTCAACGACGTGAGGCAGCCCGACGATCTCCGGCTCGATCTCAGGTTTGGTCGGGTAAGAAACGAAGCAGGGTTCACCGTTTCTTCAGTGGGAGGGAGGAGGGGATGAGGATGAGTGTCAGGCGAGGAGCTGGGCAACAGCGACGGTCGGGTTTTATACGCAGGCGACGGTGCACGATGGACTGCGCGCACGGCGACGGTGCAGGGGGTCTACAGCCTCGCCATTGGGCACCAAGGGCGGTGGAGAGGTGCAAAGACGGAGGGGTGCGTGCGATGGGTCTGCGAGGCGTGCAGAAAAAGAGAGACATGGCGATAGGGCTGATCGACCGGTCATGTCCGCGTGGCGCGCGCATTGGCCAGCGTCTGGGCGGCGCTCGGGGACGGAGAGGAAACGACGAGGAGAGAAGTCGGGAATGCATCGGGTAGTCAATGGAGGTGAGGCGAGGCCTCAGGCGAGAGGACAGCTCGGGGGAGGGCCGGTCGGCTCAGAAGGAGGTCGTCGAGCGGACGCACACAACGTGTTCGATGCCGTGTCGGCATCCAGAGCGGGTTCGATCGCGTCCAGAGGGAAGAAGACAAGGGCTTGCTCGTTCTAGGGTTAGGCCAGGGATAACTATGGGAGGCTGGTGGTGCGGAGGTTTGGCCGTTCGTATCCGTTTCAAAAACGAGACATGCCACTGTTGCATCATGGCAACCCGAGGGAGGGATGCAGCTAGGGTAAGGGAGAGGCGTGAATGTGGTGCAGGGTGCTACAGGGGGTTCTCATTAGACCAATAACTGAGTGGAGAGAAGGTAGGGAGGTTGCAGCAAAAAGTTTGCTTCATTTCTTGCCGTCGGCCAAGCATCTCCCTTCTCCCTTCTTTCCAAGAGCTATAGACAAAAGAGGCATTGTAGCATCGACCAGGGTCGACCAGAGAGAGAAGGGTAGTGTGCTGGGTGGTGCAGGCTCGTGGTAGCTTATGTTAGGAGCAAGACATGAGAGAGGGTGGAGAGAAGAGGGAGTGCATGCATGGCACAATGCATGGTCGGAATGACCATGCCCAAATTTCTTTATGCCCAGCCTAAACGAGCAAAACACTGCTCAAAGACCAAGGTAGGTGTTTAAGGAGAGAAAAGAAAATGGAGATGATGGAAGGGACGTTGATTGCATAGAGAGGGATTTGGAAGATCTTGGGAAAAAATATTCGATATGGATGTACTTGATCAAATAATCATTTGATTAAAATAGGTTTTGTGTGGCATAGTTGAGGCTGGAAAATAGATCAGGGAACTGAAAATGAGATATAAAAGGGTGCCATGTAGATTTGGGCTCTACTATAAGTTAGGCTAGAACACTATATGTGTTTTGGTGCAAATTTGATAGGAGAACATCTGAAAAAGATTTTGATATTTTGGAACAATAGCGAGGTAGGGTTTTTTGGGTTCATAAGGCTCTACTAGAAATGATAGCTCGGTAGAAATTTTTCCCAAATTATTTGGGGAGAAATAGTGCACCAAATGGCATATACACCAATGACATGCATTTTGGTAAAAATGGAAAATAGAACAAAGAAAATAATTATATAGAATTTATTTTTAGGTGGAAATAGGGTGATATAAAGTACCACCCACATTTCCTGTTTTATTTTAGAAAAATATTTGAAAGGCTTTTGATAAAACTATAAATAGTTTTGTGATTAAGACTAGAGAAGAAAATCAAAGGGGGTTTTGGGAATTTTTTAAAAGGACAAATAATAATTTTGGGAAATGTGATCTCAAGGGTAGATGAAGCTAGAGGCTCCAAAATTGAATTTGAAAAGAGTTTAAGACTTAGCCAAATTTGGAGCTATGCCAAGGTTGAAGTCAAGGGTGCAAGAGAAGGATATTTTAAGGATTAGATGAGTTTCAAAACATGAGTAAAGGTTGGGGTGAGTTGGAGTACATCACAAGGAGGATCTCAAGGTAAGTGCATTCAAGGTTCCACAAATGGAAGGATGTGAGTTGGTGAGTTGCTAGCTGGTTTTACTCCTAGATGGGTTTTGCTTTGAGGTAGCTTAAGACAATCTTCTAGCAAGCATATCAAGGAAATCCTTCTAACAAACAACACAAGGTAATTCACCTAACAAGCAGATCAACACAAATCATCTCAACAAACTATTTAGAAAAAGTTTTTGTTCCCCCTGATTTTTGCACTCTAGACAAGTAAACGAGGTTGCAAAAGTTGGAGCGTTACAAAACACCAGAGAGAAAAGAGCTCTCCGGCGGGCAGAAATCCGCCGGGGAAATTCCCTCCCGGAGGGGGAAATCGACGCCATCGTCATCATCATCGAGCTGGACTTCATTGGGATCATCATCACCATCATCTCCACCATCGACACCGCCATCGCCACCGCTGCACCTCGTCACCGCTGTAACATCTAGGGTTAAATCTTGATTGTTTGATAGGGGAAACTCTCCCGGTATTGATTACTCCTTGTTATTGATGCTATTGAGTGAAACCATTGAACCAAGGTTTATGTTCAGATTGTTATTCATCATCATATCACCTCTGATCATGTTCCATATGATGTCTCGTGAGTAGTTCGTTTAGTTCTTGAGGACATGGGTGAAGTCTAAATGTTAGTAGTGAACTATGTTGAGTAATATTCAATGTTATGATATTTAAGTTGTGGTGTTATTCTTCTAGTGGTGTCATGTGAACGTCGACTACATGATACTTCACCTTTATGGGCCTAGGGGAGTACACCTTGTATTCGTTTGCTAATTGTGGGGTTGCCGGAGTGACAGCAACCTGAAACCCCCACTACAAGAAAAGTTGCCATGGCCGACGAAGTTGAAGTCGCGCCGTGGTTGCTGGTGTACCATGGCCGACGATTTTGGTCCCTCCGTGGTGCATGTCAAAACTTTTTTTTTCTCGTTTTTGAGGCCACCTAGCCCGACGAAAGCGGCCAAAACGTGGCGTATGGTGGCCCGGGACGTGGTGCATCTCGAAATCTCGGGTTCGCCGGCCGAGTCAACGCAAATCCGCACCGCCGAGGGATGTAGGGCCCGGATGGCAGCCTCTGCGGCATTGTTTTTTTTCTAGATCGCGCCATCTCGTTCAACGTTCTCCGATCGAGCCGTTTACGATGCGGGATCATGGGTCCCGCATGTCATCCTCTATGAACCAAAATTCTTTCTATTCTTGGATTTTTTTGACCCCACGATTTCGGCTACTTCCTTTTTCTTTTGATCCCTTGCCGCCTTGGAAACGTTGAGACCGCTCTTTGCTAAATGGGACCCGCATGTCATCCTCTATGTGCAATCAACTTTCTTTTCTTGGAGTTTTTTTGGCACCTCAAATTTGGTCACTTGCCTTTTTCTTTCGATCCCCTGCCGCCTCTCAAACGGTGATACCGCTGCTTGCTAACGGGACCCGCATGTCATCCTCTATGTACTATAAAACTTTCTTTTCTTGAATTATTTTTGGCACCTCATATTTGGTCACTTACCTTTTTCTTTCGATCCCCTGCCGCCTCTCAAACGGTGATAACGCTGCTGCTAAATGGGACCCGCATGTCATCCTCTATGTACTATAAAACTTTCTTTTCTTGGATTTTTTTGGCACCTCATATTTGGTCACTTGACTTTTTCTTTCGATCACTGCTGCCTCTCAAACAGTGATACCGCTGCTGCTAAATGGGACCCGCATGTCATCCTCTATGTACTATAAAACTTTCTTTTCTTCGATTTTTTTTGGCACCTCATATTTGGTCACTTGCCTTTTTCTTTTGATCCCCTGCCGCCTCTCAAACGTTGATACGGTTCGTTGCTAAATGGGACCCGCATGTCATCCTCTATGTACTATAAAACTTTCTTTTCTTGGATTTTTTTGGCACCTCATATTTGGTCACTTGACTTTTTCTTTCGATCCTCTGCTGCCTCTCAAACGGTGATACCGCTGTCTTGCTAAATGGGACCCGCATGTCATCCTCTATGTACTATAAAACTTTCTTTTCTTGAATTATTTTTGGCTCCTCATATTTTTTCACTTGCCTTTTTCTTTCGATCCCCTGCCGCCTCTCAAACGGTGATACCGCTCGTTGCTAAATGGGACCCGCATGTCATCCTCTATTTACTATAAAACTTTCTTTTCTTGAATTATTTTTGGCTCCCGATATTTTTTCACTTGCCTTTTTCTTTCGATCTCATGCCACGTTTGAAACGTTGAGGAACCTGCAGGCTCATGGGACCCGCATGTCATCCTCTATGTACTATAAAAGTTCATTTTCTTGGTTTTTTTTCACCATCTGATTTTTGGCAATTTCTTTTTTCTTTTGATCCCCTGCCGCCTCTCAAACGCTGATACCGCTGCTGCTAAATGGGACCCGCATGTCATCCTCTATGTACTATAAAACTTTCTTTTCTTGAATTATTTTTGGCTCCTCATATTTGGTCACTTGCCTTTTTCTTTCGATCTCATGCCAAGTTTGAAACGTTGAGGAACCTGCTTGGCTCATGGGACCCGCATGTCATCCTCTATGTACTATAAAAGTTTATTTTCTTTATTTTTTTCACCCTCCGATTTTTGGCTATTTCCTTTTTCTTTTGATCCCTGCCGCCTTGGAAACGTATGGTAAGCTGCCGACTCATGGGACCCGCATGTCATCCTCTATGTACAATCAACTTTCTTTTTCTTTTGATCTCAAGCCGCATTTGAAACGCTGAGACCGCTGTCTGCTAAATGGGACCCGCATGTCATCCTCTACGTACAATAAAGTTTCTTTTCTTGGATTATCTTTGGCTCCGATATTTTGTCACTTGCCTTTTTCTTTCGATCTCATGCCGCCTTTGAAACGTTGAGTAAGTCTGCTGGCTCATGGGTCCCGCATGTCATCCTCTACGAACAATAAAAGTTTCCTTTCTTGGAGTTATTTTTTACCCTAATTTACGGCTATTTGCCTTTTTCTTTTGATCTCCTGCCCCCTACGAAACGATGAGGACGTTGTTGGCGGAGTCGGTCCCACATGTCATCCTCTATGAACAATAAAAGTTTCCTTTGATGGATTTATTTTGAACCCCTCATTAATTTCTGGATATTTCCCCTGCCGCCTTGGAATCGTTGAGGATCTTGCTTTGCCTCATGGGTCCCGCATGTCATCCTCTCGAACGGTAAATGTTTATTTTCTTGGATTTTGTTGACCAAACGATTTTTGGCTTATTTTTCTTTCGATCACTGCTGCAGCCTTTAAAACGTTGAGGACGCCGGCCGGCTCACGGGTCCCACATGTCAACCTCTATGAACAATAAACGCCGAGGATCTTCGCTGCCTCATGGGTCCCGCATGTCATCCTCTCGGAACGAAAATGTTTCTTTTCTTGGATTTTTTACCAACAGATTTTTGGTTTATTTTTTCTTTCCATCCCCTGCCGCCTTTAAAACGTTGACGACGCTTGTTGGCTCATGGGTCCCCGATGTCGGCCTCCCCGTACAAGAAACATATGATATCTTGATTATTTTGCGGACAATAAACAATGTATTGCGCTCTGAGCTATTTCAAACGGATAATTAAATCTTTATTTTTACATAAACAAACTTATATGTTGAATCTCCTTGTTTTTTTGTCTTTGCGAAGCATAGGACTTTCCTGTTTTTTTAGAAAATTCGGAACTTTCCTGTTTTGGAGTGGGCTGAAATTGTACGAGTCAAAAGGCCAAGCGAGGATAGTTCGAAAGCCCGGATGTCCGGATGCAGCCCAATTGAAATCTTTCTTCTTGGATTTTTTTCACCCCCGATTTACGGCTACTTCATTTTTCTTTTGGTCTCGTGCCGCCTTGGAAACGTTGAGACCGCTGCTGCAAAATGGGACCCGCATGTCATCCTCTACGTACAATAAAATTTCTTTTCTTGGATTATTTTTGGCTCTTGATATTTGGTCACTTGCCTTTTTCTTTCGATCCCGTGCAGCCTCTCAAACGGTGATACCGCTGCTGCAAAATGGGACCCGCATGTCATCCTCTACGTACAATAAACTTTCTTTTCTTTGATTATTTTTGGCTCCTGATATTTGGTCACTTGCCTTTTTTTCTTTCGATCTCATGCCACGTTTGAAACGTTGAGGAACCTGCTGGCTCATGGGACCCGCATGTCATCCTCTATGTGCTATAAAACTTTCCTTTGTTGGATTTTTTTTTACCCTCCGATTTTTGGCTCTTGCCTTTT
>NC_061508.1:115748132-115925768 GCF_022539505.1 Lolium rigidum | reverse complement strand
CATCACTTGAGATGGTGAAATGCTATCTCTTCTTCAATAAAGATATAGAGATGTCACCGGATCACCATAGTGGTCCGCATCACTTGAGATGCCGGCATGCTATATCCACAAGAGAAACTGATGCATGCTATATCCACAAGAGAAACTGATGCATGCTATATCCACAAGAGAGACTGATGCATGCTATATCCACGAGAGAAACTATCGTTCCTCTCTCGTCTCCTTAGATAGTTTATGATAGCACCCCTTTGTGATGGTTTGCGAGTACAATTCCAAATGTACTCACGGGTTTGTCCCTGGCTATTTACTTGGCCAGACTATGAGGAGGACTATGAAGATGATGGAGGCTACCAGGACGACTATGCGACCTAGGACGATCTCCAAAGTCAGCTGCCTGTAGGTCTAAAGGCATGACTTGGGCCCGACGATGATGACGTGTATCCGCTGCTATGTTTGTGTGAACTTGCCCACTGTGGCATTTATGTAAGACTTGGTCATGTGACCCCCTTTATTGTAAGACTATTTATTCGGTACTTGTAATGGATGATTGTAATCTGGATATTCAGTTCGGTTATGTTCTCACGGCAGAATGATTCTGGGGTCGTGAGAGAAATGCATAACAGGGTATTTCGGATATGTATTCCGGGGTCCCCACAATGTCATTAGGTGAATGATATAATGGACATACACCCAAATAAGCGTAGCATAAGATCACGCCATTAAGTTCAGTTTGCTATAAGCTTTCGATACATAGTTACCTAGTCCTTCGACCATGAGATCATGTAAATCACTTATACCCGAAGGGTACTTTGATTACATCAAACGCCACTGCGTAAATGGGTGGTTATAAAGGTGGGATTAAGTATTCGGAAAGTATGAGTTGAGGCATATGGATCAAGAGTGGGATCTGTCCATCCCGATGACGGATAGATATACTTTGGGCCCTCTCGGTGGAATGTCGTCTGATTAGCTTGCAAGCATATGAATGGTTCATAAGAGATGACATATCACGGTACGAGTAAATAGTACTTGTCGGAGACGAGGTTGAACAAGGTATGGAGATACCGATGATCAAACCTAGGACAAGTAAAATATCGCGTGACAAAAGGAATCGGTGTCGTATGTAAATGGTTCAATCGATCACTAAGTTATCGTTGAATATGTGGGAGCCATTATGGATCTCCAGATCCCGCTATTGGTTATTGGTCGGAGAGAAGTCTCTAACATGTCTGCATAGTTCACGAACCGTAGGGTCACACATTTAAGGTTTGATGCCGTTTTAAGTAGATATGGAATATGGAATGGAGTTCGAATTTTGTTCGGAGTCTCGGATGAGATCCAGGACATCACGAGGAGATCCGGAATGGTCCGGAGAATAAGATTCATATATAGAAAGTCACTTTCCAAGTTTGGAAATGATCCGGTGCATTTATGGAAGGCGCTAGAATGTTCTAGAATCTTCCGGAAGAAATCACCATGGAAGGTGGAGTCCCGGTTGGACTTGGACTCCACCAACTCTAACTAGCCAACCAAGTGGGAGGGTGGAGTCCATGGTGGAATCCATCTCCTTGGCCGGCCAACAAGGGTGGAAGGGGAGAGTCCCTGTCCCTCTAGGTTTTATCCATACGGCAGTTTTTGAATTGGGGTCTTATTCGAAGACTTTGGGCAAACCCATAGGGATTCCACCTATATAATGAGGAGGAGAGGGAGGGGGCAGCCACTCTTGGCCGCACCACCAAAGGGGCCCCCTAGCCGGCGCCCTAGCCACCCCCTCTCCCCAAACCCTAGCCGCCCCTCCTCCTCATACACCTCTAGTAGCGCTTAGGCGAAGCCCTGCCGGAGTTCTCCACCACCACCGCCACCACGCCGTCGTGCTGCCGGGATTCCGAGGAGGATCTACTACTTCCGCTGCCCGCTGGAACGGGGAGAAGGACGTCGTCATCAACACCGAACGTGTGACCGAGTACGGAGGTGCTGCCCGACTGTGGCACCGTCAAGATCTTCTACGCGCTTTTGCAAGTGGCAAGTGATCGACTACATCCACCATGAGATCTAATCTCGTTAGGCTTTGGAAATCTTCGAGGGTTAGTCTCATGATCTTATCGTGTGTACCATCTACTAGATTAGATCTTGGCTTGTTATTCATTCTTGCGGTAGGAAATTTTTTGTTTTCTATGCTACGAATCCCAACACGGGTGGTCCGGTGCCACGGCCGGTCCGACCGGCCCTGGCGCCGGCCTGAAGACGTCCTCCTCTCGCGCATGCCTCCCGCTCCTCCCTCGCGCGTCCATGGGATGTATTCACGTCCAGCTCCATGTCCAACTTCACGTCCAGCTTCTTGTCCAGCAGCTCCTCTCCTCCTCGTGTGATGCTTGGTTCCTCCTCATACCTGATCATACATAAGTAATACGACTTAGGAAGTATAAAGTTCTCATCGATCAAAGTATCGTTTAGGAACAAGTTCACCTGTTGTTTAAGTAGCTTCGCACGAGCTCGTGTCATTGGTCCAATCCCAACTTCATTGGACTTGAGCTTTACAGCAGGATCATCTTCAACTGGCAATGACGGGGGTAGTAGTGAGGTAGGGATGTCCTCATCATCTCCCCCCTTCAAAAGGCGTCGACCTCGACGCTCCAAGGTCTTCTCCGTCATTAGGTGTCAAATCAGCAACATTGAAAGAATCACTGACACCAAACTCATCTTCTGGAAGATCTATCGAGTATGCATTATCATTGATCTTGGCAAGCACTTTGTAAGGACCAGCACCACGAGGAAGCAACTTGGACTTCCATAGCTTCGGGAACCTATCCTTGCGAAAATGTACCCAGACCATATCACCAGGCTTGAACAACATCTCCTTGCGCTTCTTGTTCATCCTTGCGGCATTGCTCTTGCCTTTCTTCTCGATCAACTCTTTAGTCTTCACATGAATCTTTTTCACAAAATCTTCCCTCTTGGATGACTCATATTGACTCTCTCATGTATGGGTAGAGGCAACAAATTAAGTTGAGTAATGGGTTTGAAACTATACACCACCTCAAAAGGACACAGCTCTGTGGTAGAATGTACCGCCCTGTTGTAAGCAAACTCCACATGCGGCAAACACTCTTCCCACTCCTTCAGGTTCTTCTTGATCATGGATCTCAACAACTGTGACAATGTTCTATTTACCACTTCAGTTTGACCATCAGTTTGGGGATGACAAGTAGTGATGAAAAGCAGCTTCGTCCCCAGCTTTTTTCAAAGCGTCTTCCAGAAGTAGCTCATAAATTTCACGTCACGATCAGAAACAATAGTCTTCGGGACTCCATGTAGACGTACAATCTCCCTGAAAAACAGTTTAGGAATATGCGACGCATCGTCACTCTTGTGGCAGGCAATAAAAGGTGACATCTTGGGAAATCTATCCACTACCACAAATATAGAATCATGGCCTCTCTTAGTACGCGGCAAACCCAACACAAAAACCATACTAATATCTTTACAAGGTGTAGTAGGTGCCGGTAATGGAGTATACAAACCGTGAGGCTTCAGCTTGGATTTGGACTTGTTGCAAGTAATGTATCTCTTCACATATCTATCCACATCCCGCCTCATCTTTGGCCAATAAAAGTGGTCAGCTAGCATGAGCAGCGTCTTCTCACGCCCAAAGTGACCCATCAAACCTCCGGCATGTGATTCCTGCAATAAGAGCAAACGCACAGATGATTCTGGAACACATAGTTTGTTAGCTCTAAACAAGAACCCATCATGTATGTGATATTTTCCCATTCTTTACCAATAGCACACAAGCGATATGGTTCAGCAAAATCATGATCAGTAGCATATAAATCACATAATATCTCTAATCCAGGAATTTTAACATCAAGTTGAGTTAATAGCATATTCTTCCTAGAAAGAGCATCAGTAACAATATTATATTTTCCCTTCTTATGCTTAATAATGTATGGAAAAGACTTAATGAACTCAACCCACTTAGCAAGACGCTTATGCAAAGTATATTGGGCTTTCAGATATTTCAAAGCTTCATGATCAGAATGTATGATAAATTCTTTTGGCCACAAATAATGTTGCCAAACCTCAAGAACTCTAATTAAAGCATACAATTATTTATCATATATTGGATAGTTCAACTTAGCACCAGAAAGTTTCTCAGAAAAATATGCAATTGGGTGACCCTCTTGCATCAGCACACCACCAATTCCAACACCACTAGCATCACATTCAATCTCAAATTGCTTATTGAAATCAGGAAGTGCAAGTAACAGTGTAGAAGTTAACAATCTCTTCAGTTCATCAAAAGCATGATCTTGGGCTGCACCCCACTCAAAGACAACACCCTTTTTAGTTAAATCATTCAAAGGTGCAGCAATAGTACTAAAGTTGGGCACAAATCTTCTATAAAACCCAGCTAGACCATGAAAACTTCTTACTTGACTCACATCCATGGGAGTAGGCCAATTTTGAATAGCTTCAATTTTAGACTCATCTACCTCCACTCCAAGCTTAGAGACAACATAACCAAGAAATATGACCTTATCTTTGCAAAATGTGCACTTCTCAAGATTACCATAGAGTTGATTATCACGCAACACTTGCAAAACATGTCGAATATGTATAGTATGATAAGATTCATTGCGGATGTAGATTAATATGTCATCAAAATACACAACCACAAACTTGCCAATAAAATCACGCAAAACATGGTTCATCAGTCTCATGAAGGTGCTAGGTGCATTAGTTAGACCAAAAGGCATTACTAACCACTCATATAAACCAAATTTTGTTTTAAAGGCTGTTTTACAATCTACGCACATACGCCATGTACCATCTTTCTTAGGAACTAGAATAATAGGAATAACACAAGGACTAAGGCTTATGCGGATATAATCTTTGTCAAGTAGCGCTTGTACTTGCTTATGTATCTCCTTTGTCTCTTCGGGATTTGTGCGATATGGCGCCCTATTGGGCAGCGAGGCGCCGGAGATCAAGTCAATTTGATGCTCAATACCACGCAATGGTGGTAGTCCTGCTGGCACCTCCTCCGGAAACACGTCGCGGAATTCCTGCAAAACATTAGAAACACCAATAGGAAGAGGGGTCATGTCGTTAGAAACCAAAACCGTACCCCTGTACATAAGCACAAGAGGCATGGCTGTCGGATCCTCACTAAATTCTCTCATGTCTTCTTTGGTGGCTATAAGCACTAAGGAATTCACTCTCTCACTTTTCGTTATATCACTCACGACATTCAATTCTCTCGCCTATCTAGAGGTGCATCCTCCAAATTTACTTCAATCTTCTGACGAGACTCATTGACAATCTGTTTTTTTTTTTTGAAACTAACTACTGCAGGGGAGCCCCCCACAGCCTTTTATTACTCAAAACAGAAAGTATGTACAATATTTACAAAAAGAACACAACTAGACTCTAACTATTTACAACAAATTGTCAATCCATGATGACAAGATGGGAACAGTACTCTCTTTTACTCTATGCTTAAGTAGAGTAATATCAGAAAAGAAACCCTCCTTCCAACTTCTAAAGGTTGGTTGTATATCCTTGAAAATATTATTATTCCTCTGTTTCCATATATTCTAGCAGGCCAAGATAATAATCTCCACAAAACAGGGACCCTTAAAACGTTTCTTCGTATTTTTCAACATTTCTGGTCCATAACCTGATGCCCAATTGATTTGTAAGTATATCCAAACTCTGACACTAAAAGTGCATTCAAAGAATAAATGTGACCAATCTTCCAGAGCATCAGCAACACATAAGACACAACTATGATCAGAGGTAACTTGCCAATGTCTTCTCCTTAACATATCCTTGGTGTTGATTCGATCATGTAATATAAGCCAAGCAAAGAATTTGTGCTTAGAGGTACACTTGCTTTTCCATATCCATTGCGATGGAAAGTGTGAATTGATATGTTGAAAACTCAATCTGTATACTTGACTTGGAACAAAGGCTCCTGATTTATTGCTTGTAATAAGCCATTGATCATCCTGATCTGAGGTAACTACACCTGCTAGCATATGTTGAAGTGTTCTTAATTCAATAGCAGCCTCAGCAGAAATAGGCAGATGAAAAGCCTGTGCAGGATCAATAATTTGCAATGCCTCTTTGACTGAAATGTATGTGTCCCTTGCAAAAGAAAATAGTCTGGGAAAAATATCTTGGAGTACCCCATCATTCCAATTATCTGACCAGAAAAGAATAGTCTCTCCAGACCCAATCTTGCAATTTGTCAATTGTCTGTATAATTCAAACATTTTCATAATGTTCCTCCACCAAAATGAACCACAAACAGTGACAGCATGTGGTGCCTCTTTATAATAGTATGAGTTCCTTATTAGTTTGACCCAAGGAAGATCCACATTATTATAGAATTTATGGAGCTGCTTCATCATGAGGCACTTGTTCTGAATCTTCAGATTAATGATACCTAAGCCTCCTTTATTCTTTGGTTTGCATACCATATCCCAGGAGGCCAGAGAGTGCACTTTCTCATCATCCTTTCTTTTCCTCCACAAGCAATTCCTTCTGGCTCTATCAATCACATCAATCACTCCATCTGGTATATCCAATGTACTAAGAAAATGAATAGGCATGGATGACAGAACTGAATTAACCAAAATTAATCTATCTCCATAAGACAAGAATGATGGTGAAGCAGTAAGCCTTCTTTCAATTCTATCAGTGAGTGGAGAGAGATCCCTGATTGTTGGTTTAGTTGTGCTCATTGGAATACCAAGGTATGGAAATGGCATGGAGGCAATATTACATTGTATCTGTGCTGATAGTGCCTCAGCTTCTAACTGGGAAATATTTATTGGTATGAGTGAAGACTTGTGATAATTAACTTCGAGACCAGTGAATGCTGTATACTCCCCAAGAACCTCTTTCAATATCTGTAATTGCTCAATCTCAGCAGGTAACATAATAATAGTGTCATCTGCATATTGCACTATAGGGTAGTCATTACTTCCTCTATTTGGAATTGGTACCTTTAATCTCCCTTCTCTGTATGCATGATTGACATAACTTTGTAGAAGATCCCCACCAAGAACATATAAAAGAGGAGATAAAGGATCTCCCTGTCTGACCCCTCTTTTGCATACAAAAGTTTTACCAGGAACCCCATTCAACAGAATTGCAGATGAACCAGAAGAAAGAATCTCAATCACCCAATTAATAAATATTGGATCAAACCCTTTAAGTTCCATTATCTTGATAATGGCTTTGTGTTCAATTGTATCAAAGGCCTTTTCAAAATCTAGCTTTAACACATTGAAAATCTGTTTTGGTGACATAGGCTGCAAGTTGATTTTCTTGCCCTTGAACTCCAAGTGATAAGTATTGGCACGGCCATTGTGTTGCACAGAACGATAATAGAGCCAAGGCCGACCCAATAGTAGGTGACACACCGTCATAGGAACCACATCAAAATCAATGCAATCCTTATACGGTCCAATCTCAAACTCAACACGCACCATGTGGTTTACCTTCATCTCACCATTGTCGCTCAACCACTGAATATAGTATGGATGCGGGTGCGGTAGATACTTCAACTTTATCTTGGTACACAACTCCTTGCTTGCTAAATTGCGGCAACTCCTGCCATCAATAATGACCTTGCAAGCCTTGTCAGGACCAACTAAAGCTTTGGTTTGGAAAAAATTGCAGCGCTGAGTAGATGCACTTGGCAACACTTTAAGAGCACGCTGCGACACAACAATAGTGCGAGCATCAGACAGATATGCATCTTCACCATCAGTGTCATAGTCATCATCGTCTGGAGCATTTGGATCAACATCATCTCCAGTCTCATACTCATTGTCCTCATTAATAATCATGACTTTGCGGTTAGGACAATCTCTCCTGAAGTGACCCTTGCCACCACATATATGACAAACCATATCACGGTTGCACGCAGTAGACATGCTACAACCACTCGTACTTGCAGCAGATTCAGACTTCTTTGCGTTAGACACATTGGAGACCGGCTTGCTAGGCGGAGTAGAGTAAGGGGCGGAGGGCGTCGATGGCGCCGGCGCCGCAGGTGGGGGCGCGCGAGGCGTGAAGCGCCCAGCTCCCGTAGCACGTCCCTTAACCTTTGCTTCGTCAGCCAACTGTGATTCAGCTTCTCTTGCATGATGTAACAAATTGATTCATATTGGTGTAGCTGTAATGAAGAACAATGCCTTTGATATCATACTTCAATCCATTGAGAAAACGCTGCATTGTCATCTCTAGAGACTCACGGACACGGCCACGCTGCATAAGCATCTCCATCTCCATGTAGTATTCATCCATAGTCTTCACACCTTGCCTCAATAGGGTCAACTTATCAAATATTGTACGCAAATAATTAGTGGGCACAAAGTGAGAATTCATCGCCTCCTTCATAGCACACCATGTGATAATAGGTTGCTCTCCATCTGCTTGGCAATTACGAACAAGGGCATCCCACCAACGCAATGCATAACCATCAAATTCGGAAGAAGCAAGCTTGATCTTCCTATCTTCAGTGTAATTCGGATGTAAGCTCCATAACTTCTAGATCTTAAGCTCCCAAGTGAGGTATTCTTCAACGTCAGCTCCTCCTTCAAACTTGGGTATGGAAAACTTGGGCTTACCCAATCCATCTTCCTCATCTTGTCCACGACCATGGCGGCCAAGTGGAGCCCAACCACGGGGACGATTACCACGACCAGGTACTTCATCAGGGTCTTATCTTGTTGTTGCTGTTGGTTTGTAAGATTTTCAACAGCCAATTGCAAAGCTTAAAGACTACGCTGGATATTCGTCATGTGATCAGCCATTGTAGTAACGGTCTCATTAGTAGCATCCAGCTTTTGGTTGATCTCTTGGACCTCTCCCCTAAGCTCATCATCCTCAATGCGGAATTCACGTCGCATCTCATTACGAAGAGCCTCACAGTCCCTCCATGTCATCAGATCTGCAGCATCCTTGTCTTTCTGGTTAAGAAGTTTCGCATCACTAGAAGCCATGGTTAGTAGGTTAGTGCACTAAATCAAAAATATATATGGTGGTACTCTCACAACTCACTCAAAACTGATAAGAAAAGGAAATCTTACCGTTCCAAAGTAAATTAGTGTTGCTTACCACTTGTAGTAACAACTAGTGCACGGATGTATCGAAGCGAATATCAAGGGTATAAGAACAATCACACGACAAAGCAGGATATATGTGGGGCTGTAGGTAGGCTACCTATTGGCACCAATAACAAGCTCTAGCGCTGACCGTAGACAACCAAAGATACTCACACAAGGCGATAAATGTGGCAATGCAACTATGTGGATGAAAGGTTGCAATGCACTCGAGAGACGCTAGCAAAGCTCAACGGAACAGGCACAAGATTGCTCAACTACAGGTGCAGTTAAATAAAACTTAGGCCTTCACTTGATTCTACTAGCACTTCACTTTTCTTTTCTTTTTGTTTTTTTTCTTTTGTAACGCAACTATGTAGCTCTTTTTGCTTCTTTTCTATTTTATCTTTTTTTTTGATTTTATGACTCAACTCCTTGATAACACGGCCAACAAGATATGCAAAGCACCAAAACCCTAATGAGCAGCCTCTCGAGCGGTAAAACTAGTCTCTTCTGGGGAAGTTCCTAGTCACGTATATCGAAAGGCTGTGGCTATGGTTTCGACAAAACACATTGTATGCTATGTGGACTCGGAGTAAACAAAAACTGACTCTAGATGATTAACTAGATGAAAAAGAAACACAAACCCTAACAATTCTACTAGAAGAAAGATAAAGTTACGCAAAAACAACTACGAAAAGCAACTAAAAACTCGAAATTAGTGCAATCTATGGCTATGGCAAACCCTAACCCTAATTTTTGTTGGCTTTTCCTGGATAGGAAACACTCACAACTCAACTATGGGGTGGATTGTGGATGGCTTACCGAGGAAACCCAAGAATCTGATACCAAGATGATAAGGGGTGACCCGATCTTCTCAGTAAGCAACGGTGGTGATGATGATCATGGGATGAACACAGCGAAGGAACACGACGATGTAGTGGATGATAACTTGTATGATGCAACGAGATCTCTCGATTGGTCCCTGATACGTCTCCAACGTATCGATAATTTCTTATGTTCCATGCTACTTTATTGATGATACCTACATGTTTTATGCACACTTTATGTCATATTCGTGCATTTTCTGGAACTAACCTATCAACAAGATGCCGAAGTGCCAGCTCTCGTTTTCGCTGTTTTTGGTTTCGTAAATCCTAGTAAGGAAATATTCTCGAATTGGACGAAATCAACGCCCGTGTTCCTATTTTGCCCGAAGCATCCGGAACACCCGAGAGCCGCGTAGGGGGCCCCGTGGGCCCCGGATGATAGGGTGGCGCGGCCCGGGCCCCGGCCGCGCCGCCCTATGGTGTGGGCACCCCTTCGACCCTCCGAGGCTGCCCTTCCGCCTATATAAAGCCCCTGCATTGAAAACCCTTAAGGAGGAAGCCACGGTACGCGAAACCTTCCAGAGCCGCCGCCATCGCGAAGCCAAGATCTGGGGGACATGAGTCTCTGTTCCGGCACCCTGCCGGACGGGGAAGTGCCCCTGAAGGCTTCTCCATCGACACCGCTGCCATCTCCACCGCCATCTTCATCACCGCTGCTGCTCCCATGAGGAGGGAGTAGTTCTCCATCGAGGCTCGGGGCTGTACCGGTAGCTATGTGGTTCATCTCTCTCCTATGTACTTCAATACAATAATCTCATGAGCTGCCTTACATGATTGAGATTCATATGATGATGCTTGTAATCTAGATGTCATTATGCTAGTCAAGTGAGTTTTACTTATGTGATCTCCGGAGACTCCTTGTCCAACGTGTGTAAAGGTGACAGTGTGTGCACCGTGTGGGTCTCTTAGGCTATATTTCACGTAATACTTATTCACTCGTTATGAATGGCATAGTGAAGTGCTTAATTATATCTCTTTATGATTGCAATGTGTTTTGTATCACAATTTATCTATGTGCTACTCTAGCAATGTTATTAAAGTAGTTTTATTCCTCCTACACGGTGTAATGGTGACAAGTGTGTGCACTCGTGTTAGTACTTGGTTTATGCTATGATCATGATCTCTTGTAGATTGCGAATTTAACTATTGCTATGATAGTATTGATGTGTATTATTCCTCCTACATAAGCGTGAAGGTGACAGTGTGCATGCTATGTTAGTACTTGGTTTAGTCGTTTCGATCTTTCATGCACTCTAAGGTTATTTAAATATGAACATTGAATTGTGGAGCTTGTTAACTCCGGCATTGAGGGTTCGTGTAATCCTACGCAATGTGTTCATCATCCAACAAGAGAGTGTAGAGTATGCATTTATCTATTCTGTTATGTGATCAATGTTGAGAGTGTCCACTAGTGAAAGTCCAAATCCCTAGGCCTTGTTCCTAAATAATGCTATCGCTGCTTGTTACTGTTTTACTGCGTTACTACTGCTGCGTTACTACTGCATGTTTACTTCCCGCAATATTACTACCATCAACTGCATGCCAGCAAGCACTTTTCTGGCGCCATACTACTGCTCATATTCATTCATACCACTTGTATTTCACTATCTCTTCGCCGAACTAGTACACCTATTAGGTGTGTTGGGGACACAAGAGACTTCTTGCTTTGTGGTTGCAGTGGTTGCATGAGAGGGATATCTTTGACCTCTTCCTCCCCGAGTTCGATAAACCTTGGGTGATCCACTTAAGGGAAAACTTGCTCGCTGTTCTACAAACCTCTCGCTCTTGGAGGCCCAACACTGCCTACAAGAATAGAAGCACCCGTAGACATCAAGCACTTTTCCGGCGCCGTTGCCGGGGAGGAAAGGTAAAAGGCACTCATACTCCGGTTCCGGGTAACAGCATTTTTCTCGGCGCCATTGTGTGTGTGCTCGAAGCTATTTCCTTTAGACTCGCAATTGCGACATTTGGTTTCTTGTTTACACTAGTTAGGCATAATGGACAACAATGACCTTTTTATTCTATTTCCTGATTTAAGACATGGATGGTTTGATGCGAAAATTAAAAAACCCATGGAACATATTAATATGAATGCTTTGAACACTATTGTTGCTAATGCTATGGAAAATTCTAAGCTTGGGGAAGCTGGATTTGATGAGCATGATATTTTTAGTCCCCCAAGCATTGAGGAGAAAATTTACTTTGATGATACTTTGCCTCCCATTTATGATGATTATAATGATAGTAGTCTTTTGTTACCACCTGTTATGGAGGATAAATTTGATTATGATTACAATATACCTCCTATATTTGATAGCTACTTTGTTGAATTTGCTCCCACTACAATTAATAAGAATGACTATGCTTATGTTGGGAGTAGTAATTATTTTATGCATGAGACTCATGATAAGAATGCTTTATGTGATAGTTATATTGTTGAGTTTGCTCATGTTGCTACTGAAAGTTATTATGAGAGAGGAAAATATGGTTGTAAAAATTTTCATGTTACTAAAACACCTCTCTATGTGCTGAAATTTTTGAAGCTACACTTGTTTTATCTTCCTATGCTTGTTACTTTGCTCTTCATGAACTTGTTTATTTACAAGATTCCTATGCATAGGAAGCATGTTAGACTTAAATGTGTTTTGAATTTGCCTCTTGATGCTCTCTTTTGCTTCAACTTCTATTTCTTGCGAGTGCATCGTTGAAATTACTGAGCCCATCTTAATGGCTATAAAGAAAGAACTTCTTGGGAGATAACCCATGTGTTTATTTTACTACAGAAATTTTTGTTTTGTTGTGTCTTGGAAGTTGTTTACTACTGTAGCAACCTCTCCTTATCATGTTTTTGTGCCAAGTAAAGTTTCTATGTCAAAGTTGATGTTATATTTTGGATCGCTGCGCAGAAACAGCATTGCTGTCTGTCACGAATCTGGGCACAAGTCTCTGTAGAAAATTCGAAAAAATCTGCCAATTTACGAGCGTGATCCACACATATGTACGCAACTTTCATTAGTTTTGAGTTTTTCCATTTGAGCAAGTCTGGTGCCATTTTAAAATTCGTCTTTACGGACTGTTCTGTTTTTGACAGATTCTGCCTTTTATTTCGCATTGCCGCTTTTGTTAAGTTGAATGAGTTTCTTTGTTCCATTAACTTTCAGAAGTTTTGTGCAATGTCCAGAAGTGTAAAGAATGATTGTGCCATCTCTGAACATGTGAATTTTTGATTATGCACTAACCCTCTAATGAGTTTGCTTGAAGTTTGGTGTGAAGGAAGTTTTCAAGGGTCAATAGAAGAGGGTGATATAATGTGATCGAGAAGAGTGAAAGGTCTAAGCTTGGGGATGCCCCCGTGGTTCATCCCTGCATATTCTAAGAAGACTCAAGCGTCTAAGCTTGGGGATGCCCAAGGCATCCCCTTCTTCATCAACAAAGTATCAGGTTCCTTCTCTTGAAACTATATTTTTATTCGGTCACATCTTATGTACTTTACTTGGAGCGTCTGTGTGTGCTTTTATTTTTGTTTTGTTATCTTAGTTCTCTGAATAAGTTCATCCTTTTGTGGGAGAGAGATACGCTCCGCTGGTTCGTATGAACACATGTGTTCTTAGCTCATAATATTCATGGCGAAGTTTCCTCTTCGTTAAATTGTTATATGGTTGGAATTGGAAAATGCTACATGTAGTAATTCTAAAATGTCTTGGATAATGTGATACTTTGCAATTGTTGTGCTCATGTTTAAGCTCTTGCATCATATACTTTGCACCCATTAATGAAGAAATACATAGAGCTTGCTAAAATTTGATTTGCATATTTGGTCTCTCTAAGGTCTAGATAATATCTAGTATTGAGTTTTGAACAACAAGGAAGACGGTGTAGAGTCTTATAATGTTTACAATATGTCTTTTATGTGAGTTTTGCTGCACTGGTTCATCCTTGAGTTTGCTTCAAATAACCTTGCTAGCCTAAACCTTGTATCGAGAGGGAATACTTCTCATGCATCCAAAATCCTTGAGCCAACTACTATGCCATTTGTGTCCACCATACATGCCTACTACATGGTATTTCTCCGCCATTCCAAAGTAAATTGCTTGAGTGCTACCTTTAAAATTCCATCATTTACCTTTGCAATATATAGCTCATGGGACAAAATAGCCTTAAAAACTATCGTAGTATTGAATATGTACTTATGCACTTTATCTTTTATTAAGTTGCTTGTTGTGCGATAACCATGCTTCTGGGGAACGCCATCAACTATTGTTGAATATCATGTGAGTTGCTATGCATGTCCGTCTTGTCCGAAGGATCTATCACCTTAATGATTGGAGCATGCAAATTGTTAGAGAAGAACATTGGGCCGCTAACTAAAGCCATGAATCATGGTTGAAGTTTCAGTTTTGGACATATATCCTCAATCTCATATGAGAATAATAATCATTGCTACATGCTTATGCATTTAAGAGGAGTCCATTATCTGTTGTCCATGTTGTCCCGGTATGGATGTCTAAGTTGAGAATAATCAAAAGCAAGAAATCCAAAATGCGAGCTTTCTCCTTAGACCTTTGTACGAGCGGCATGGAGGTACCCCTTGTGACACTTGGTTGAAACATGGCATTGCAAAGATCCGGTAGTCCAAGCTAAGTAGGACAAGGTGCGGGCTCTATTAGTACACTATGCATGAGGCTTGCAACTTGTAAGATATAATTTACATAACTCATATGCTTTATTACTACCGTTGACAAAATTGTTTCATGTTTTCAAAATAAAAGCTCTAGCACAAATACAGCAATCGATGCTTTCCTCTTTGAAGGACCATTCTTTTACTTTTATTGTTGAGTCGGTTTACCTATCTCCCTCCACCTTAAGAAGCAAACACTTGTGTGAACTGTGCATTGATTCCTACATACTTGCATATTGCACTGGTTATATTACTTTATGTTGACAATATCCATGAGATATACATGTTATAAGTTGAAAGCAACCGCTGAAACTTAATCTTCCTTTGTGTTGCTTCAATACCTTTACTTTGATTTATTTCTTTATGAGTTAACTCTTATGCAAGACTTATTTATGCTTGTCTTGAAGTACTATTCATGAAAAGTCTTTGCTTTATGATCCAGTTGTTTACTCATGTCATTACCATTGTTTTGATCGCTGCATTCATCTCATATGCTTACAATAGTATGATCAAGGTTATGATGGCATGTCACTTAAGAAATTATCTTTGTTATCGTTTTACCTGCTCGGGACGAGCAGAACTAAGCTTGGGGATGCTGATACGTCTCCTACGTATCGATAATTTCTTATGTTCCATGCTACTTTATTGATGATACCTACATGTTTTATGCACACTTTATGTCATATTCGTGCATTTTCTGGAACTAACCTATTAACAAGATGCCGAAGTGCCAGTTCCTGTTTTCTGCTGTTTTTGGTTTCAGAAATCCTAGTAAGGAAATATTCTCGAATTGGACGAAATCAACGCCCGTGTTCCTATTTTGCCCGGAAGCATCCGGAACACCCGAGAGCCGCCGGAGGGGGCCCTGTGGGCCCCAGATGATAGGGTGGCGCGGCCTGGGCCCTGGCCGCGCCAGCCTATAGTGTGGGCACCCCTTCGACCCTCCGAGGCTGCCCTTCCGCCTATATAAAGCCCCTGCATCGAAAACCCTTAAGGAGGAAGCCACGGTACGCGAAACCTTCCAGAGCCGCCGCCATCGCGAAGCCAAGATCTGGGGGACAGGAGTCTCTGTTCCGGCACCCTGCCGGATGGGGAAGTGCCCCCGGAAGGCTTCTCCATCGACACCGCTGCCATCTCCACCGCCATCTTCATCACCGCTGCTGCTCCCATGAGGAGGGAGTAGTTCTCCATCGAGGCTCGGGGCTGTACCGGTAGCTATGTGGTTCATCTCTCTCCTATGTACTTCAATACAATAATCTCATGAGCTGCCTTACATGATTGAGATTCATATGATGATGCTTGTAATCTAGATGTCATTATGCTAGTCAAGTGAGTTTTACTTATGTGATCTCCGGAGACTCCTTGTCCCACGTGTGTAAAGGTGACAGTGTGTGCACCGTGTGGGTCTCTTAGGCTATATTTCACAGAATACTTATTCACTGTTATGAATGGCATAGTGAAGTGCTTAATTATATCTCTTTATGATTGCAATGTGTTTTGTATCACAATTTATCTATGTGCTACTCTAGCAATGTTATTAAAGTAGTTTTATTCCTCCTACACGGTGTAATGGTGACAGTGTGTGCACTCGTGTTAGTAATTGGTTTATGCTATGATCATGATCTCTTGTAGATTGCGAAGTTAACTATTGCTATGATAGTATTGATGTGTATTATTCCTCCTACATAAGCGTGAAGGTGACGAGTGTGCATGCTATGTTAGTACTTGGTTTAGTCGTTTCGATCTTTCATGCACTCTAAGGTTATTTAAATATGAACATTGAATTGTGGAGCTTGTTAACTCCGGCATTGAGGGTTCGTGTAATCCTACGCAATGTGTTCATCATCCAACAAGAGAGTGTAGAGTATGCATTTATCTATTCTGTTATGTGATCAATGTTGAGAGTGTCCACTAGTGAAAGTCCAAATCCCTAGGCCTTGTTCCTAAATATCGCTATCGTCGCTTGTTACTTGTTTTATCTGCGTTACTCTACTGCGTTACTACGCATGTTTACTTCCCGCAATATTACTACCATCAACTGCACGCCAGCTAGCACTTTTCTGGCGCCATACTACTGCTCATATTCATTCATACCACTTGTATTTCACTATCTCTTCGCCGAACTAGTACACCTATTAGGTGTGTTGGGGACACAAGAGACTTCTTGCTTTGTGGTTGCAGGGTTGCATGAGAGGGATATCTTTGACCTCTTCCTCCCTGAGTTCGATAAACCTTGGGTGATCCACTTAAGGGAAAACTTGCTGCTGTTCTACAAACCTCTGCTCTTGGAGGCCCAACACTGTCTACAAGAATAGAAGCACCCGTAGACATCAGTCCCTGTCGCCAATGCAACAACTCTCAACCCTGCAAGATATTCGCAACTCCACACACTTGCACACGTAGCCGCCGACCACGAAGCGGTAAGTTGCAATCTACCAATTCCCAATGGAACGACAGATCACACAAGACTTTCAGATCTACACCAAATCAAGAAATATGGTGTAGGGAATTCAATAGTTTTGCAGAGCAAAGAACTAAGAACTAGGGTTTATCTTAAACGTGGTCTAAAGCTACTTTGGGGGCGTCCTGGGCACATATATAGGGGTTTAGGACAACCTCAGGTCGAAAAGATACAAAAATAACCGACCCAGAATAGATCTGGTCGAGACAGATTCAGACACATCCGGTCTGGAATCCGGTTGACCGGGCCTGGGACCGGATGGTCCAGTTTGGACCGGGCCAGGGACCGGGTGGAAACCGGCTAAACGTCCAGGGCCCTGGATGCTCGCCCGGTTGGCACAAGTGCAGGGCCCGGTTTTGACCGGGCCGATCCGGCGTGGGAGCCGGTCGACCGGGGCTAGGACCGGGTGGCTCGGTGCCACGGCCGGTCCAACCGGCCCTGGCGCCGACCTGAAGACGTCCTCCTCTCGCGCATGCCTCCCGCTCCCCCCTCGCGCGTCCATGGGATGTCTTCACGTCCAGCTCCATGTCCAGCTTCTTGTCCAGCAGCTCCTCTCCTCCTCGTGCGATGCTTGGTTCCTCCTCATACCTGATCATACATAAGTAATACGACTTAGGCAGTATAAAGTTCTCATCGATCAAAGTATCGTTTAGGAACAAGTTCACCTGTTGTTTAAGTAGCTTCGCACGAGCTCGTGTCATTGGTCCAATCCTAACTTCACTAGACTTGAGCTTTACAGCAGGATCATCTTCAACTGGCAATGACAGAGGTAGTAGTGAGGTAGGGACGTCCTCATCACTTCCTCATGGTGCTGGTCCTTACAAAGTGCTTGCCAAGATCAATGATATTGCATACTCTATAGATCTTCCAACTTATGAGTTTGGTGTCAGTAAATCTTTCAATGTGGCTGATTTGAAACCATATGACGGAGAAGACCTTGGCGCGTCGAGGTCGACGCCTTTTGAAGGGGGGAGATGATGAGGACATCCCTACCAAACCATTACCTCCTTCATTACAAGATGAAGAAAATGTTGATGTAAAGCTCAAGTCCAATGAAGTTAGGATTGGACCCATTACAAGGGCTCGTGCGAAGTTACTCAAACAAGAGGTGAACTTGTTCCTAAATAATACTTTGATCAATGAGAACTTTATACTGCCTATGTCCGTTTACTTATTTATGATCAGGTACGAACAGGGAGCAAGCATCGCATGTGTAGAAGAGGAGCAGCTGGACGTGAAGCTGGACATGGAGCTGGACATGAAGCTGGATTTGAAGACATCCCATGGACGCGGGAGGAAGGAGAGGGAGGCATGCGCGAGGGAGGAAGACAATGTCCAGGCCGGCGCCACGCCCGGTTCGACCGGCCGCCACGCCGGCAGGCTTGGTCCCACGTCCGATCTAACTGGCCCCCACGCCGGGTGACATAGGCATCCCCAATGGGCCTACCGAAGAAGATACCTGGGGTTTATGCGAAGGCCCACGGCCCGAAGTTTATGAAGCCTAGAAGCCCAGTCAGAAATAGTTTGGAAAGATAGAGTTGTATTAGTAATATCGACTTGTAACTATTACGGGACAGACTCAGATAGTCTCCCGAACTTTGTAACTTGTATATCACGAAACCCTCGGCTCCGCCTCCTATATAAGGGGGAGTCGAGGGACAAAGAGAGGATCGAATCATTGTTCACGCAACCCTAGTTTTCATAGTAGCCGAGTACTTTTCCGGCTGAAACCTTCGAGATCTACTTGCCCTCTACTTCCAACAAAACCCTAGTCTACAACTTGTAGGCATTGACAAGTTAATCCCTTGTCAATTGGCGCCGTATGTGGGAACTAGAGGCGACAAGGATCTGATCTCGATGGCACGTTCAACATCGTCGACATCTTCGGTGGCAAGCAACACGATGGATCGATGTAATCAGATCGAAACTATTCTAGTCGATGTTGTTCCTCACCCGCCCTCCCGTGTGGATGCATATTCAAATCTGGAGGAGCCCATGGACATGGCGTTCAGAAGGTTCCACTTCCGCGTCGGGAAGGAGGGATCTCATCATCTCGCGATATCGGATTCGTCGAGATGGGCTGCGGCTGGTTCCGATTCCTCGGGATCGGCGTCATCGTTCGAGTCTGGCGATGAAGAGATTTCATCGACAATCTCCACCAAGCCTGCTTCAAGCGGAGAACTCGTCAAAATCTTTAGCAACGTATCTGTCGGGTCATCTGCGGACTCAAATATAAGCAGCGATTTGGATAGTGTCGATACTTTCGACTTCATCGACCGATCTACTTCTGTTCGTGAGGTCTTCGCCGATCTATACGACGGTGTCACCAATATCAATGACAATCAAGCTTCAGCATATCACCAAGTTTACGTCATTGGGGAGGCGAGCCGAGCAGAACCGGAGACGTCAGAGGCTTTCGATGAGTTGGGAAATCCATACGTCGATCCCGCTGATCTCACGCGAGGTTTGGGCACCAAATACATTGGTCCTGAACCAAGAGAAAAGGTGCAACTCCCGCAGGAAGCCTGGGATAGAGCGGCAAGAGCCATGGATGGCACAGAGCCGATGAATACCACTGCAACAGTCGCAGAACTGCAGGCGTACCAGTATAAATTAGCCCGTGCAGGAAGGGAACTCCAAAAAGAAAGAATTGAACTCGAAAAGAGAAGAGCTGCCGTTTCTGCGTCAAGCAGGCGAAGGGCTGAGTTGAGCCGACATTCAAGAACTTCGGGAGACAACCACAGAGATGCCCGTAACATGGGAAGATCTCGACTGCAGAACATACCGGAAGCAGAGAGGGAGCATCTGATCCAGAACCTCGACATGTCCTTTATGTCAATCGACACAAGAGGAAACATTATCCCAAAAACTCCGGAAGCAGGATATATGGCGACACAAGCCTTTATATTGGCGAACATGCCACCCCCAGGAGATCCAAGAGAGGCATTGTATAACATGGCTTTGGCAGGAGTTGGAGTCATGGGGACAACATTTGCGGGTACAAGCACACCTCCCGAAGGTGCCGCAAGGCAAAATAGTCCACGACCTATAGTGGCAGTGCAAGAACCCCCAAGAACGTCGACAAGAGACACGGCAGCACAAGCACGGGTCGACAGGGCGCGACACGAAAGGAGAGAACGTCGGCCGTCACCAGAAGTAGATGATGAAGATATGTGTGGGCTCCCCTGTTTCACCTGAAGAGTCCGTAAAACACGAGTCCCGTCTGATTTTATGTTGCCGGACAGTTATAAGAAATTCGACGGGCTGCAAGATCCCAAGGATTGGTTGGTTGATTACCTGGAGACGGTGAAGTTGACGGGTGGAACCAAGGTAACAGCCATGCAAAGTATCCAAGTATACTTAAGTGGCGCAGCTCGATCATGGATTAAAAAGTTACCACCTGGATCTATCGACAGCTGGGACACCTTCGAGGACTTGTTCGTAAATTTTTTTGTCCACATGCAAAAACATGCGTCAATATTGCAATTGAGAGCCTGTCGACAGAAGTACGACGAGTCGATGAGGATGTACATCCAGAGGTGGAACATTATCTGACGAGAGAGCGATAGATGCTTTTGTTGGTGGGATCCGAAGAAAGGACTTCATCGAGGACCTGGGAAGGACTAATCCAAAGACAATAGCAGCACTCATAGAGATAGCGAATCGTTGGGCAGATGGTGAGGATGCTGTCAACAACAAGCGACATAGGTCGCCTGAGGAGGATCGCAATATAAACATTCAAAATAGACGACGTTTTTCTCGCCAGTTTTTAGATTATGACGGTCCCGGCCAAATATCGGCTGGCTTCCGAGGAAATAATGGGGGAAACAATCGAGATGATTATCAAAAGAGCGGTGAACAGCGTAGCGACTACATGGATAGTCCTCGTCCAAACAGGAAAACATAATGGTCCAAGGTTCCAGAGGCCGTATATATCTCCCGAAGATATGATGAACGGACCACGCCAAATGCACTTCTGCCTCGACAACAATGGGAAGAGACAGTCAGGACATTTGTACAAGGACTGTCGTACTTTTTAGGCGCTGAACAGGTTCGCAGGGCATGCCAACGCACAGGCAGCAATTAGACACCCTCAGGGTCCAAGGAGTGAGATTCACTTACCTCCTCCTCCCGCAATCACGGACGAAAATCGGCATCAGCTACAAATAGCAGCAGCTCCACACCCACCGCCTCATATCGACGCCAACGGTGCGGTCTCGATGATTCAGAAAGCCAGGCCATCCAATAGAGCTCAAAAAGTAATTTCGCGACAAGTTTTCATGGCAGAGAAGATGCCTCCACCAACAATAGAGTATTTAAATTGGTCGGGACAAGATATTGGCTTCACCATAGCAGATCAGCCGCAGCAAGTTCCTCGACCAGGGCAATCAGCTCTAATCTTACCAGCGGTGATTGCAGGATTCGACGTATCACGAGTATTTATGGACGGAGGCAACAATTTAAACCTTATGTACGCAGATACATTGAGGAAGATGAATATATCCCTGGCAAACCTAAAACCAACGGATACACGTTTTCATGGTATCACACCAGACAAGCCAAGCTATCCACTGGGAAAGATCAATCTCGACGTTCAGTTTGGAACCCGAGAGAATTACAGGATAGAAAGGCTGGAGTTCAAAGTCGTGGATTTCCCATCACAGTACCATGCTCTATTGAGACGACCCGCGTATGCCAGATTCATGGCAGTACCACACTACACATACTTGTTGTGGAGGCTCCCTGGACCTAAGGGACCAATTACAGTGAAAGGCAGTTTTGCGCTAGCGGATAAGTGCGACAAGGATTTTCATCGGCTATCGGAAACTTTCGGGATGCAGGCAGAGTATATGGCGTCAAAGCTGACAACAGACTACGACGTGTTGCCATATGTAGGGAGGCCTCTCAAGGAACCAACCTTCGACACCACCAAGAACTCGAAGGAAGTGCAGATACACCCAACAGATCCCAAGAAGACGACAGCCATCGCCACAAACATGTAGGGAGGCCTCTCAAGGAAGTACCCTAAACGCTCGTCGAGTTCCTCCGTGAGCGCTGGGAAATCTTTGCATGGTGTCCAGCTGACATGCCAGGAGTACCCAGGGAACTTGCCGAGCACCCCCTTAATTTGGATCCATTGGCCAGGCCAATAAGACAACTTTTGCGGCGTTTTTCGGAACCAAACCGTAAAGCTATGCTGTCAGAAATTAATCGACTCAGAGAAGTTGGATTTATGAAAGAGATACACATAGAAGCCACGTGGGTAGAAAACCCAGTACTGGCCCCGAAGAAAAACACAGAGGTCCTTCGCATGTGCGTCGACTTCACGTGTCTCAATAAACATTGTCCAAAGGATCACTTCCCCCTCCCAAGGATCGATCAAATTATTGACTCCACGGCAGGGTGTGAACGTCTTTCCTTCTTGGATGCATAATTTGGTTACAACCAGATTCGACTGAAGGAAGAGGATGAAGTCAAAACAACTTTCATAACCCCCTACGGCATGTTCTGCTACAGAACAATGCCGTTCGGGCTGAAAAATGCGGGTGCAACATATCAGCGGATGATGCAAAAGTGCCTTGCCACGCAGATTGGCAAGAACGTTCAGGTGTACATTGGCGATGTCTTCATAACAACAAAGAAGGGGTCAACTTTGATCGATGATCTCAGGGAAACCTTCAACAACCTTGACAAGTTCTGCCTCAAGCTAAATCCAACGAAGTGCTCTTTCGACGTCCCTGCGGGAGAACTTCTCGGGTTTCTGGTGTCAGCAAGAGGAATCGAGGCTAACCCGGAGAAAATTCAGGCCATCGTGACGATGCGAAAGCCAACAAAGTTAAAGGAGATACAACAGTTAACTGGACGAGTCGCAGCTTTAAGCAGTTCGTCGCCGGGCTAGGAGAAAAGGCGTTGCCGTTTTACGCCTTGATTAAGAAGGGAGAAAAGTTCAACTGGAACGAAGAAGCAGATAGAGCTTTCAAGGAGTTATACAAGGAACTAGAGAGGCTTTTCGACGGGTGTGAGGTGAATCATGTTAGTAGACTCAGTAATGACGAAGCCGACGTTCTGGCAAATATCGGGTCACAGTGTTTAGCGATACCACCATGAGTATTTTGGGAGGAGATAAGTGAAAGGTCGACTAAGGCGAGGAAACAGCCAAAGAGAAAGGAAAAAGTCGAGAAAGGCTCGGGGGCTCCAGCAGCAATAGAGGCAAGTATATCGGGAGATGAAGAAGAGTCGCATGAGGTGATGGTAGTACAAGTCCCTTGGATGCAGGCTTATATTGCATATATCTCAAGGAAGGAAATACCTGAAGATCCAGTAGAAGCAAGGCGAGTTATTCGACGGTCCAAAGCCTTCACTGTGGTTAAGGGCGAGCTTTATAAGCGAAGTATATCGGGAGTCTTGCAGCGGTGCGTCACAGCTGAAGAAGTTCGAGTGCTTTTAAAGGATGTGCACGAGGGAGTATGTGGACACCACGCAAGCAGTCGAGCTATTGCGGCCAAGGTTTTTAGAGCAGGGTTCTATTGGCTAACAGCCATCGAGGATGCAAAGGACATAGTGCATACTTGTGATGCGTGGCAAAGGTTCGCCACGAAACCTCATTCTCCGGCAGCAGAATTGATGCCAATACCATTGTCGTGGCCCTTCGCTCAACGGGGTCTTGATATGGTGGGAAAGTTACACAAGGTGTGGCCAGGAGGATACGAGTATATGCTCGTAGCTGTCGACAAGTTCACCAAGTGGATTTAGGCCAAACCAATAAACTGGCCAGACGCAGCATCAGCGGTCAAGTTCATCAAAAGCATCATTTTTCGGTTTGGAGTTCCTCATAGCATCGTCCCAGACAATGGTAGCAATTTTACTTTAAAGGAATTTAAGGCTTATTGTGCAGAGGTAGGCATCAAGCTACATTTTGCGTCAGTTGCGCACCCGCAAACCACTGGTCAAGTCGAGAAAGCAAACGACATCATATGCAACGGCATCAAGAAGCGCCTGTTAGCACCATTGGAAAAAAGCTCGACACACTTAGCCGGAGGAGTTACCCAGCGTGCTATGGAGCATAAGGACAACACCCAATACAGCAACACAGGAAACTCTGTTCTTTCTGGTTCATGGAGCTGAGGCAGTGCTACCGATAGAAATCGAACATAATTCCCCGAGAGTGGCGGAATTTGACGAAGAAACTTCGAGAAAGGCACTGGATGATGATGTGGACGTACTCGACGAAGCTCGAGACGAGGTACTATCAAGAGTCGCCAAATACCAGCAAGATATGAAAAATTATCACAGTCGACGATTGCGACCAAGATCTTTCCAAGTTGGCGACTTAGTTCTTCGGCTCACACGAGATAGCCATGAAAAACTCGAGTCGCCATGGCTGGGACCATACATCATCACCGAAGTAATTGAAGGAGGAGCGTACAGGATAAAGGACAAGAAGGCAGGGGTTGCGGAGCCAAACCCCTGGAACGTGGCGCAACTTAGGCGTTTCTACGCTTGAACCAAGATATATATATGTAAACATACAATGTACTGAAACACCCGCGAGTTTTTAGACGCACTCTTTTCCTTTCAGGGCACCGAGTGGGGCTGGAAGGTTTTTAATGAGCCGGGCTCGTGGTGCTGCAATATAGTAAAGATATTGATGATATACATCTTTTTTCTTCGATATGCTCGGGGGCTTAGTACCCGACAAAGTTCGACAAATATAGAATTTTTTACAATATACAAACTCAACAAGTTTTTGCCTTGGTGGAAAACACCTCGCAAGATAACGAAAATAAAGATGCTAGCCACCGAGATACTTGGAGGCCAAGGAAAAGAAAGAACATACAATTATTTTACAATATACAGTGTTTATAATTTACAGGGCACTTTCGTCAAGAAAAATGGATATCGAGGAATTAGACTCTCAGTTATGACCTAGCAGGTCATGAATGTTCACTCTGTCTTCATCGGCAGAGGCACCCATGAAATCAGCGTAATGACCTTCCATGAAGAAGTCTGCGTCCATCCGAAGGAGATCATCGATCATTTCTTCGGCTACTGGTGTCACCCTGTCATTAATCTTGTCGACGAACCTTCGTTGTTTCTTCAATTTGGCGTGAACAGTTTCAACCACCTTGGTCATCTCCAACTTGGAGTGACAGATCTGCAGCATTATCAGGGCAAATCTTGCGCCAGCTACCAATTGAGCCTTCACAAAGCCATGGATTTGCTGAGGGTTCTTGAACTTGTTCATCAGCTCAGGACATGTTTTAGGCTGAACGTTTCGAGGGAACATGGCATTGTAAACCATGGCTAGCGTCTTGGTGCAAAATTCAAGATACTGGCGCACCTGGCCTGCGTGATCCTGGATCTGGCAATTCGTCGAGTTCGATCTGGGTTTGACCAAAAACTGGAATTGTTTTCCAGTGCAAGTTTAACAAGGAGATTTGACCTCGTTTCAACTCGTTGATCTTCAGCAGCAGAATCCAAAAAGGAGTCTGTCAAAGGGAAAGGAAAAATGAGGAGTAGAAATTAAGGAAAATATGAGCATAGCAGGATTAAAAGTTCGAGAGGCACACCTGTGATATCCAAGCTTGCGCCAGTCAGTAAGTCGAGCATATATTCTTGTCGAGACATGGCCTGGGCAGCTTCGGCAACAGCAGTATCTCTTAACGCTAAAGCTTCTTTGGCCTCCTGAAGAGCTACCTTTTCTCGTTCCAAGATTTGCGAAATCGGTCCATGATCATAATAGACTATTTCTTTATCGACTGAAGTTGCTGCCGAAGATCATTTATTTATTGCGACAGGTTAGCATCTGAAGAATCCTCTGTAAAATCATCGGCTGACGCTTTCTTCGAGTAAGAGGAAGCAGGTAAAGCATCGGAAGGACGAGGAGTTGCAGTATAGTTGTCAAATACCAACTGGAAAGAAAATCTCGGAATCAATCATCAAGCAAAATAGACTTCCATTGATTTTCAAGATATTTACATAGTCATTACAAAAGATTGGATCCTAATGAACCAATGATACGCTGTCGCAAGCTACAACTACGGCGACAACGTCAAAATAAAGAAAAAGGAAAAGATAGGCAGGATAATCTACTTGACCTCCGGTTTGGCGGAACTGGAGGAGGGTGCTGGCTTGTACCCGAGGAAGTTGAGGATCTTCTTCAAGTGGGGTTTGGCAGCCCTGATCAGGGCTTGCCACGCCTCCGTCTTCAACCTCGTTGTGGCGCCAACCTTCGCCCAGTCGACGCTTAGTTTGCTTTCGGCAACCAAATCTATGATGCCCTCAACGCCTATCTTCAGGTTTTCTTGCCGAAGAGCTAGCCCAAGATCTTCTTCGGGGACGAAGCACTTGGCAAGAGCAGCGAAGGTGTCGGGCTGCTCCTTCTTCGGGAAGAAGTAGGGGAACAAGCGCGAAAATGCAGCCTGAGCATCAAAGATACTACGGCGCACTAGATCCCCATGAATCTCGAGAAGAGACAGAGCGTCGAGAAGACGGCTGTTGTCTATGCACGCTTCTTTTCCTATAGACAGTGTTGGGCCTCCAAGAGCAGAGGTTTGTAGAACAGCAGCAAGTTTCCCTTAAGTGGATCACCCAAGGTTTATCGAACTCAGGGAGGTAGAGGTCAAAGATATTCCTCTCAAGCAATCCTGCAATTAAGATACAAGAAGTCTCTTGTGTCCCCAACACACCTAATACACTTGTCAGATGTATAGGCGCACTAGTTCGGCGAAGAGATATTAAAACGCAGGTGGTATAGATGAATATGAGTGGTAATAACAATCTGAAATAGATATGGCAGCAAGTAAACATGCAGTAGAACAGTAAATAAACGGTGATTCAATATTTGGAAACAAGGCCTAGGGATCATACTTTCACTAGTGGACACTCTCAACAATGATCACATAACTGAATAAATAAATTCTACTTTCTCACACTCTCTTGTTGGATAACAAACACCATTCATTGTGTAGGGCTACAAAAGCACACCTCAAGCCGGAGTAAACAAGCTCCACAACATCCGGAGTTCATATTAAAGTAACCTCTAGAGTGCATAATAGACCGTTGCAATTTAGACCGAGTACTAACATAGCATACACACCGTCACCAATAGCTATGAAAGGGGGAATAGATCACATCAATACTATCATAGTAATAGTTAACTTCATAATCTACAAGAGATTACAATCATAACCTACGCCAAGTACTACATGATGCACACACTCGTCACCTTTACATCATGGAGGAGGAATAGACTACTTTAATAACATCACTAGAGTAGCACATTGATTAATAGTGATACAAAGCTCATGATCACATAAAGATCACACCATGGGAGAGAGAGATGAACCACATAGCTACCGGTAGAGCCCTCAGCCTCGGGGGAGAACTGCTCCCTCCTCATCATGGGAGACAGCAACGACGATGAAGATGGCGGTGATGTCGATGGAGATGACTCCGGGGGCAATTCCCCGTCCCGGCGGCGTGCCGGAACAGAGACTTCTGTCCCCCGAAATTGGCTTCGCGATGGCGGCGGCTGCATAACTTTTCTCGTATCGTGGCTTGATTCTTTAGGGTTTTTACGACGGAGAGATTATATAGGCGGAAGGGCAGCCTCGGAGGGGTCCCGAGGGGCCCACACCATAGGGGGGCGCGCCCCCCTTGGCCATGCCGCCATGTGGGGTGGGGCCCCCTTGGCTCCCCTCTGGCCCCTCTCTGGCTCTCTGGAACCTTCCGTGGAAAATAGGAAGTTTGGCTTTTGTTTCGTCCAATTCCGAGAATATTTCCTGTGTAAGATTTCTGGAACCAAAAACAGCAGAAAACAGGAACTGGCACTTCGGCATCTTGTTAATAGGTTAGTTCCGGAAAATGCATAAAAACATTATAAAGTGTGAACAAAACATGTAGGTGAGACGTCCAAAACGTATCTACTTTCCCGAACACTTTTGCTATTGTTTTGCCTCTAATTTGTGTATTTTGGATACAACTAACACGGACTAACGCTGTTTTCAGCAGAATTGCTCGGGTGTCTCGTTTTTGTGCAGAAATCCAACTTTCAGGAAAAACCTCGGAATTTATACGGAAGGCCCTATTTTCCCGAATATTGGCGGAGCCGAAGGGCAAGCCGGTGGGGGCACGAGGGCCCCACACACTAGGCCGGCGTGGCCCGGGAGGGGCCGCGCGGCCCTAGTGTGTGGCCCCTCGGCTGGCCCCCGACGCCCTCCTTCGGACTACTTATCGCCCTCGACCTAAAAACGCACGGGGAGAAGTCGAAGTCGCCAGAAACCCTCCAGAGAGCCGCCACATCGCGAAACTCCGTCTCGGGAGCCAGAAGTCTCCGTTCTGGCACTCCGCCGGGACGGGGAATTGGAGGAGATCTTCACCGCCATCACCACCAACGCCTCTCCATCGACCAGCCATGTTTCCCCCATCCATGTGTGAGTAATTCCCCCGCTGTAGGCTGAAGGGGATGGTAGGGATTGGATGAGATTGGTCATGTAATAGTCATAAGATTGTTAGGGCATAGTGCCTAGTATCCGTAGATGTCACTTTTATGATATTGTTGCAACTTGTTATGCTTAATGCTTGTCACTAGGGCCCGAGTGCCATGATCTCAGATCTGAACATGTTATTGATTCATGAAGATATTTGTTGTTTATGATCTTACCCGCAAGTTGTATACACACGTCGTTGTCCGGAACCAATGGCCCCGAAGTGACAGAAATCGGGACAACCGGAGGGAATGGTAATGATGTGAGGATCACATGTGTTCACGGAGTGTTAATGCTTTGCTCCGGTACTCTATTAAAAGGAGTACCTTAATTTCCAGTAGTTTCCCTAGAGGCCCGGCTGCCACCGGCTGGTAGGACAAAAGATGTTGTGCAAGTTTCTCATTGCGAGCACGTACGACTAAATATGGAACACATGCCTATTGATTGATTAGTACTTGGATACCGTTTTATTATTATCTGCAAATGCCCTGCTTTGATTGTTATATGAGTTTCTCTCATCCATGCAATGCCCGTTAATCCGTCCCTGTGCCTACAGTATTTTAATCCTGCTGTTTACTATAATCACTACTGCTGTCTTTATTTCACCGCTGCTCGTTATTTTACTATTCCTACTGCTATAAAACTGTTACTACTCGATAAACTCTTGCGAGCAAGTCTGTTTCCAGTGCAACTGAATTGAAAACTCCGCTGTTAAGGCTTACAAGTATTCTTTGTCTCCCCTTGTGTCGAATCAATAAATTGGGTAATACTTCCCTCGAAGACTGTTGCGATCCCCTATACTTGTGGGTCATCAGTAGGTATTGTCATAAAACTGGCATGGAACATCAGAAATTATAGATACGTTGGAGACGTATCAAGCATCCCGAAGCTTAGTTCCTACTCGCCCTTGAGTATGTAAATGATAAAAAGAATAATTTCTGAAGTGACATGCTACCAACACAATCTTGATCAACATTATTGTAAAGCATATGAGATGAATGAAGTGATTCAAAGCAATGGTTTGCTAACAAAAAGATAATGACTAAACAACTGAATCATATAGCAAAAACTTTTCATGAATAGTACTTTCAAGACAAGCATCAAAAGTCTTGCATAAGATTTAACTCATAAAGCAATAGATTCAAAGTAAGAGGTTTCGAAGCAACACAAAGGATGATTAAGTTTCAGCAATTGCTTTCAACTCGTAACATGTATATCTCATGGATAATTGTCAACATAAAGTAATATAACAAGTGCAATAAGTAGACATGTAAGAATCAATGAACACAGTTGACACAAGTGTTTGCTTCTAAGATAGAAAGAAATAGGTAAACTAACTCAACATAAAGTAAAAGAAAGGCCCTTCGCAGAGGGAAGCAGGGATTACTCATGTGCTAGAGCTTTTTATTTTGAAAACATGGAAACAATTTTGTCAACGGTAGTAATAATTCATATGTGTTATGCATAAAACCTCTTATAAGTTGCAAGCCTCATGCATCGAATACCAATAGTGTTCGCACCTTGTCCTAATTAGCTCGGATTTCCATGGATTATCATTGCATTACATATGTTTCAACCAAGTGTCACAAAAGGGTACCTCTATGCCACCTGAACAAAGGTCCAAGGAGATAAATCGCATTTGATTTCTCGATTTTGATAGATCTCAACTTGAGGACATCCATACCGGGACAACATAGAAAACAGATAATGGACTCCTCTTTAATGCTTAAGCATTCAACAACAATAATGTTCTCATAAGAGATTCTGAGGATTAATGTCCAAGCTGAAACTTCCACCATGATACATGGCTTTGGTTGGCGGCCCAATGTTCTTCTCTAACAATATGCATACTCAAACCATTTAATCATGATAAATCACCCTTACTTCAGACAAGACGAACATGCATAGCAACTCACAGATATTCAACAAAGTAAAAAGTTGATGGTGTCCCCAGAAACATGGTTTCCGCACAACAAGCAACTTATAAGAACTAAGATACATAACAACATATTCGTCACCACAATAGTTTTTAAGCTATTTTCCCATGAGCTATGTATTGTAAAGACAAGGAATGAAATTTTAAAGGTAGCACGCAAGAAATTTACTTTGGAATGGCAGAAAAATACCACATATAGGTAGTTATGGTGGACACAAATGGCATGGGTTTTGGCTTAAGGTGTTTGGATGCACGAGAAGCATTTCCTCTCAGTACAAGGTTTTGGCTAGCAAGGTTGTTTGAAGCAAACACAAGTATGAACAGGTACAGCAAAACTTACACAAGAACATATTGCAAGCATTATAAGATTCTACACTGTCTTCCTTCTTGTTCAAACACTTTTACCAGAAAATATCTGGACCTTAGAGAGACCAATCATGCAAACCAAATTTCAACAAGCTCTACAGTAGTTCTCCACTAATAGATTTAAACTACATGATGCAAGAGCTTAAACATGATCTATGAGAGCTCAAAACAATTGCCAAGTATCAAATTATTCAAGACAATATACCAATTACCATATGAAGCATTTTCTGTTTCCAACCAAATAGCAATAAGTGAAGCGATCAACTTTCGCCATTGAACATTAAAAGTAAAAAACGAAGAACACTAGTGTTTCTCTCCCACACATATGAAAAAGCGGAGCGTGTCTCTCTCCCACACAAGCATGGTAGGATCCGATTTATTCAGAGAATAACAAAACGAAAATAAAAGCACACAGACGCTCCAAGTAAAGTACATAAGATGTGACGGAATAAAAATATAGTTTCACTAGAGGTGACCTGATAAGTTGTTGATGAAGAAGGGGATGCCTTGGGCATCCCCAAGCTTAGACGCTTGAGTCTTCTTGAAATATGCAGGGATGAACCGCGGGGGCATCCCCAAGCTTAGGCTCTTCACTCTTCTTGATCACATTATATCACCCTTCTCTCTTGACCCTTGAAAACTTCCTTCACACCAAACTCAAAGCAATCTTATTAGAGGGTTAGTGCATAATAAAAATTCACATGTTCACCAAGGACACAATCATTACCAACACTTCTGGATATTACTCAAAGTTACTGAAATTTAATGGAGCAAAGAAATCCAATCAAGCACAGTAAAAGAGGCAATGCGAAATAAAAGGCAGAATCTGTCAAAACAGAACAGTCCGTAAAGACGAATTTTGTTTGAGGCACTTAACTTGCTCAGATGGAAAAACTCAAAACTAATGAAAGTTGCGTCAATATCTGAGGATCATGCATGAATTTTCGCTGATTTTTTTGATTCTTCTACAGAGAGAAAAACGCGAATTCGTGACAGACAGCAAATCTATTTCTGCGCAGAAATCCAAATCTAGTATCAACCTTCTATTAGAGACTTTACTTGGCACAACAATACATGAAAATGAAGATAAGGAGAGTTTGCTACAGTAGTAACAACTTCCAAGACACAACAAAACAGTAGCAAAATAAAACATGGGTTATCTCCCAAGAAGTGCTTTCTTTATAGCCATTAAGATGGGCTCAGTAATTTTAATGATGCTCTCGCAAGAAATAAGAGTTGAAGCAAAAGAGAGCATCAAGAAGCAAATTCAAAACACATTTAAGCCTAACCCGCTTCCTATGCATAGGAATCTTGTACACAAATAAATTCATGAGGAACAAAGTGACAAGCATAGGAAGATAAAACACGAGTAACTTCAAAATTTTCAGCATATAGAGAGGTGTTTTAGTACCATGAAAATTTCTACAACCATATTTTCCTCTCTCATAATAATTTCCAGTAGCATCATGAACAAACTCAACAATATAACTATCACATAAAGCATTCTTATCCACATCCATAAAAGTATCATTACTCTCCACATAAGCATAGTCATTACTATTAATTGTAGTGGGAACAAATGCAATAAGATAGCTATCATTATTATTCTCATCACCATAATCATCATATATAGGAGGCATATTGTAATCATAATTAATTTTCTCCTCAATAGTAGGTGGACTGAAAATATCATATTCATCATTGTAAACATCATATATAGGAGGCATATCATAATCAACATAAATTTTCTCCTCCATGCTTGGGGGACTAAAAATATCATGCTCCTCAAAACCAGCTTCCCCAAGCTTAGAATTTTCCATGGCATTAGCAACAATGGTGTTCAAAGCATTCATACTAATACATTGCCATTAGCATGCATATAAAGCTCCATAGGTTTTTTAATTTTCTCTTCAAACACCTCATGTCCTAACTCAAGATAAATATTATAAAGATCTCTAATATTTTTGTTGTTTTCCATTAAGCCTAACTAGTGAAAAATAAAAACAAGAGACAAAAAGACGCAATTGCAGAATCCAAACGAGATACCTTCGAGCACTCACACACCGGCAACAGTGCTAGGAAATAGCTTAGTAGTCGGAGGATGTGAATACCTTTTACCTTACCTCCCTGGCAACGGCGCCAGAAAATAGCTTGATGTGTACGCACGCTTCTTTTCCTGTAGACAGTGTTGGGCCTCCAAGAGCAGAGGTTTGTAGAAAAGCAGCAAGTTTCCCTTAAGTGGATCACCCAAGGTTTATCGAACTCAGGGAGGTAGATGTCAAAGATATTCCTCTCAAGCAATCCTGCAATTAAGATACAAGAAGTCTCTTGTGTCCCCAACACACCTAATACACTTGTCAGATGTATAGGCGCACTAGTTCAGCGAAGAGATATTAAAACGCAGGTGGTATAGATGAATATGAGTGGTAATAACAATCTGAAATAGATATGGCAGCAAGTAAACATGCAGTAGAACAGTAAATAAATGGTGATTCGATATTTGGAAACAAGGCCTAGGGATCATACTTTCACTAGTGGACACTCTCAACAATGATCACATAACTGAATAAATAAATGCTACTTTCTCACACTCTCTTGTTGGATAACAAACACAATTCATTGTGTAGGGCTACAAAAGCACACCTCAAGCCGGAGTAAACAAGCTCCACAGCATCCGGAGTTCATATTAAAGTAACCTCTAGAGTGCATAATAGACCGTTGCAATTTTGACCGAGTACTAACATAGCATACACACTGTCACCAATAGCTATGAAAGGGGGAATAGATCGCATCAATACTATCATAGTAATAGTTAACTTCATAATCTACAAGAGATTACAATCATAACCTACGCCAAGTACTACATGATGCACACACTGTCACATTTACATCATGGAGGAGGAATAGACTACTTTAATAACATCACTAGAGTAGCACATAGATTATTAGTGATACAAAGCTCATGATCACACCATGGGAGAGAGAGATGAACCACATAGCTACCGGTAGAGCCCTCAGCCTCGGGGGAGAACTACTCCCTCCTCATCATGGGAGACAGCAACGGCGATGAAGATGTCGGTGGTTTCGATGGAGATGACTACGGGGGCAATTCCCCGTCCCGGCGGCGTGCCGGAACAGAGACTTCTGTCCCCCGAACTTGGCTTCGTGATGGCGGCGGCTACGTAACTTTTCTCGTATCGTGGCTTGATTCTTTAGGGTTTTTGCGACGGAGAGATTATATAGGCGGAAGGGCAGTCTCGGAGGGTCCCAAGGGGCCCACACCATTGGGGGGCGCGCCCCCCCTTGGCCGCGCCGCCATGTGGGGTGGGGCCCCCTTGGCTCCCCTCTGGCCCCTCTCTGGCTCTCTGGAACCTTCCATGGAAAATAGGAAGTTTGGCTTTTGTTTCGTCCAATTCCGAGAATATTTCCTGTAAGATTTCGGAACCAAAAACAGCGAGAAAACGAGAACCGGCACTTCGGCATCTTGTTAATAGGTTAGTTCCGGAAAATGCATAAAAACATTATAAAGTGTGAACAAAACATGTAGGTATTGTCATAAAACTAGCATGAAACATCAGAAATTATAGATACGTTGGAGACGTATCAACGGTCATCTTCTGGCTTTTGCGCTCAAAATCCTGACTCATCTTCCCTGTTGAAAAGAAATTCGGGTTCTCAGCAAAACGAAGGAGAGGAAAAAAGGTGAAAAGACAATCCAGAATAACTAGTGAACTTACTAACAAAGCGCCGATTCAGCGACTCCAAGCGAGCGATGACGTTTCCTTCGCGAGCAATCTGCTGAGTGATCTTGTCACACAAAGCAGTCTCCGCCTTGTGGAGCCTCTTTCGAAGATCTTCAATAGAAGTGGCATCCTTCTCGGCTTTCTTGCAGGCTTCTCACTCTTCTCGAGCTTGATGGCGAGGTCATCAGCCCGCTTGTTAGCCGTGGCGACAACTTATGTTGAAGGGAAACATAGCAGGACTCAACATAACATAAGGGCAATGCAAGTCGACAAAATGAAAAGACAAGATAGTTCATATATTAGTGTACCTTTTAGTGATGGGGTTCGTTGCATAGAAAACAAAAATTTTCCTACCGCAAAGCGAATAAAACCAACAGATCTAATCTATGGAACACCCAAGATCCAATCTACTAGATCTAAGCAACGAGATGGAGATGAGACTAACCCTCGAAGATTCCAAAGCCTACGAGATTAATCTCGTTGTTGGTGTAGACGATCGTCCCCAATGCTGCAATCCGGCAGCACTTACGTACTCGGTCGCGCGTACGGTGTCGATGAAGCTCCTTCCTCTCCCGTTCCAGCGGGCAGCGGAGGTGTAGTAGATCTCCACGGAATCCCAGCAGCACAACGGCGTGGTGGTGGTGGTGGAGAAGAATTGCTGCAGGGCTTCGCCTAAGCCTGCACAACGTATGGAGGTGGAAGAGAGAGGGGGGCGGCTAGGGTTGTGGATGGGGGGCCTTGGCCGGCCACCCCCTCCCCTCTTTATATAGGTGGGGGGGGTCGGCCCCTGGGGCCCACCCATCCCTTTGGTCGGCCAAGGGGAGGGATAAACTCCTCCCCCAAGTCTTCCCCCTTGTCTCCTAATTTAAACACTTTATTTTAGGAGATAAATCTTATCTCTAATTTTAAACCATTTAAACTAGAGATAGATCTTATCTCTAAGGGGGGCCAGCCTGGGCCCACATGTCATGGTGGGCAGGACCCACTATGCCATGTGGCGCCTACGTGGCCTCTCTCGAGGTGGTGGGCCCACTGGTGGCCCTCTAGAACCTTCTAGAAGCTCCGGTCAAAACACCGGACTTTTCCCGAACCCCGGAAATTGACTTCCCATATATGAATCTTATTCTCCGGACAATTCCGGACCTCCTCGTGATGTCTTGGATCCCATCCGAGACTCCGAACAAAAACTTCGGACTCCAACTCATATTCCGAATCTACTTACGCAACATCGAACCTTAAGCGCGTCACCCTACGGTTCACGAACTATGCAGACATGGTCGAGACTCCTCTCCGAGCAATAACCAATAGCGGGATCTGGAGATCCATAATGGCTCCCACATATTCAACGATGACTTAGTGATCGATTGAACCATTTACATACGATGTCAATTCCCTTTGTCTCGCGATATTTTACTTGTCCGAGGTTTGATCATCGGTATCTCCATACCTTGTTCAACCTCGTTACCGACAAGTACTCTTTACTCGTACCGTGGTATGTGATCTCTTATGAACTATTCATATGCTTGCAAGCTAATCAGATGAAATTCCACCGAGAGGGCCCAGAGTATATCTATCCGTCATCAGGATGGACAAATCCCATTGTTGATCCATATGCCTCAGCTCACACTTTCCAAATACTTAATCCCACCTTTATTGTCACCCATTTACGCAATGACGTTTGATGTAATCAAAGTACTCTTTCGGTGTAAGTGATTTATACGATCTCATGGTCGAAGGATTAAGACAACTATGTATTGAAAGCTTATAGCAAATGAACTTAATGACTTGATCTTATGCTACGCTCATTTGGGTGTGTGTCCATTATATCATTCAACCAATGACATAACCTTGTTATTAATAACATCCAATGTTCATGATCACGAAACCATGATCATCTATTAATCAACAAGCTAGTTATACAAGAGGCTTACTAGGGACTCCTTGTTGTTTACATAACACACATGTATCAATGTTTCGGTTAATACAATTATAGCATGGTATATAAACATTTATCATAAACACAAAGATATTATAATAACCACTTTATTATTGCCTCTTGGGCATATCTCCAACAGTCTCCCACTTGGACTAGAGTCAATAATCTAGATTACACTGTAAGGTACCTAACACCCATGGCATTCTGGTGTTGGTCATGCTTTGCCCTTGGGAGAGCTTTAGTCAACGGATCTGCAACATTCAGATCCGTGTGTACTTTGCAAATCTCTACTTCACCATCTTCGATGTACTCGCGAATCGAATGAAAACGCAGCTTGATATGCTTCAGCTTCTTGTGTGACCTTGGTTCCTTTGCATTGGCGCTGGCACCCGTGTTGTCACAATAAATGACTAGCGGGTCCAATGCACTAGGAACCACACCAAGCTCAACAATGAACCTCTTCATCCATACCGCTTCCGATGAAGCCTCTGAAGCCGATATATATTCAGATTCTGTTGAACATTTCGCCACCGTGCATTGCTTGGAACTGCTCCAGCTTATCGCCGCACCATTCAATATAAACACGTACCCGTAGGCCGAGACTTAGAGTCATCGGGATCGGTGTTCCAACTTGCATCGGTGTAGCTGGTTACAACGAGCTCTTGGTCACCGCCATAACAAAGAAACATATCCTTAGTCCTTTTCAAGTACTTCAGGATATTCTTGACCGCTGTCCAGTGTTCCATCCCTGGATCACTTTGATATCTGCTGGTCAAACTAACAGCATGTGCGATATCCGGTCTAGTACACAGCATGGCGTACATGATAGAGCCTACTGCCGAAGCATAGGGGATCTTGCTCATCCTTTCTCTTTCATCTGCCGTAGCCGTACCTTGAGTCTTACTCAAGACCTTACCTGGCAACGTAGGCAAGAACCCTTTCTTGCTTTCATCCATTCTAAACTTCTTTAGGATCTTGTCCAGGTATGTACTCTGTGAAAGGCCTATTAGGCGTCTTGATCTATCTCTATAAATCTTGATGCCTAAAATGTATGCTTGTTCACCAAGGTCTTTCATTGAAAAAGACTTATTCAAATAACCTTTAATGCTGCTTAATAGTTCTATATCATTCCCAATCAATAATATGTCATCTACATATAATATCGGGAACGCTACTGAGCTCCCACTCACTTTCTTGTAAATACGAGGCCTCACCATGAGTCCGTATAAAACCAAAGTCTTTGATCACTCTATCAAAGCGTAGGTTCCAACTCCGGGATGCTTGCTTCAATCCATAAATGGAACGCTGAAGTTTGCATACCTTGTCAGCATTTTTAGGATCGACAAAACCTTTGGGTTGTACCATATACAACTCTTCCTCAATGTCTCCATTGAGGAACGCCGTTTTGACATCCATCTGCCAAATCTCATAATCGAAAAATGCAGCTATTGCGAACAAAATCCTCACAGACTTTAGCTTCGCTACAGGTGAGAAAGTCTCATCGTAGTCAACTCCTTGAATTTTTCGGAAACCCTTTGCGACAAGTCGAGCTTTATAGACAGTAATATTACCATCAGCATCTGTTTTTCTCTTGAAGATCCATTTATTCTCGACAGCCTTGCGGCTATCAGGTAAGTGTCAACACCCGGATTTTTAAGTCCGGATGCCTATTATGTCATACATCGCAATCCCAGGAATATTGTTGTTGCGAGGCATAATAGTTAAGTATCACAGTCATCATTCATTACAACTCATAAAGTCTTACAAATTGGAATCACATGATCCATATTACACAAATAGTTGATCTAACGATCAACGAAGCTGATCAACGAACAAACATAAGTTCATAGCGGAAGCGTAAGATACAAGGACTCTATAGTCCACAGGCCAACGCTTGACGTTAGCGGACTCCTAGTTGTTGTAGACTTCCTGGCCGACCGTCCTCCTCGTACTGCTTGCTCCTCTTCATAGTCTGGCCATTTGAATAGCCAGGGGACACGGCCAGTGAGTACTTGATGTACTCGCAAACTAATACTAGTGTAAGTGCTAACATTTCTAGTAAGGGGGTGCTAAGCTCTAGTTTCTTTGCATAAAGCTAGTTTTAGTTCACAAGTATTTACTAAAGACTTATTCATGTGCTAACTAACTCAAGTGGGAACATTAGTGTCATTCCCACAACTCTGTTGTGTTTTCAATATAATCAAGTCACCATTCACCATTCATTTCAACCACATGATCAAAGTCTAATATTAGAAACTGTATGGCCTTTCCAACCGTCCGTAACCGTGGACACGGCTATTCGAATAGATTTACACTCTGCAGAGGTTGCACACTTGTGCCACAACATTTGATTTCATCCGTCGGGATTTCCCCGAATCATCGTAACACGATACGCGGATCATCAACCATAACCTTTCATTTACTAACCCTAGTATGAGCACCTCTCCCCATGAGCTTGGCCTCCCGAGTGATGACCAACTGTCATCCTGGGAACTGCACAGGGCTTGGCCGTACAATTCACCTTCAATTCACATCATTCATCAACAACGGAGGCAGCCTCGGCATAACCCCTATGATGTGTGTTCAGAGGGAACTCATGCTAAGGTACATAAACTTCTAGTTAAGCCCTTACCCATAATCAGGTATTGTGGGGGTACTCAATAATTGGAAAGGTATCGCATCCAAACCAATATTAGTTTTAATCAAAAAAATCACCATCTTCTCTTGGTCATATTCACCTTCAAAATCCATTTCATTCTTTCACCACACATGTTCCCATCTAGAGTAGTCATGTTTAATTTAGCACTAGCATCTAAGGATGAGGGGTGCTAAATAGTTTGCTTTGCTCCTAGGCTAACTTTGATACTCTTGTACTAATCTAACATTAACCCTATTGAATTCTGAGACAATAGTACAAAATAACAGTAAGTAAAACTTAAGCATAAAACGGGGAACTAGGCTCATAATATAAAGTAAATGGGTGGGGCTTGGCTCAGGATGAGCTAGCACTTTGCAAGAGTATTATCTTGCCTTGGTTGGGAAACTGGTCAAAGTGGTCTTCTTCTCCTTGACAGTAGACCTCCTCCTCCTCCGGATACTCCTCGGTACTAGCGTCTAAAATACGAATACGGGGTACACAATCATCATACCAAACAATTTACTAAACTAGGCACACTTATGAGTTACACACTTTAAACTAGCATCACAATTTCTTATTTGGTTGGTGAAGGTGTTCTTTTTATTATTTAAGAAAAATAATTTCCTCTCATATTACTTTTAATTATTCAGAGATATAACTTCCTCTCATTATCTTATTAAAATTTAATTTCTCTCATGCATAATATGTGACCTAGGTTGAACAAGGTCAACCTCTTCACACTTAGCATTTTAAGAAAATAATTTAAATGAGGTGAGTACCTCATACCATTTAATAATACTACACATGCTTTAAATCTCCAAGTAGTTCATATAAGAGTGTTTGGTCCAGGGGTCCAAACATCACATGAACTCATTTGGGACAAGATTTAAATGAAGTATGACACCTCATATGATTGGCATAATATTTTAGGACAATATCACTTAGGGAAAAATAGCCATATTGTCCACTACTTAAACTAGGGCATGATCATGCAAGGTGACCATACCATTTTATTGCATAATCAATTAGTGTAAGTAATATGTGAACTACCAGAGTTGGAACTAACTTAATATCTATTTTATTTGATTTTTAATAATTAATTGAGTAGGGAAAAGTCCCTGCCTTGTTATTTTTGTCGAATTAATTCTACAACGAATCTGGTCATGAGACCAGTGGCATATTGTAGATAATTTTAGTGGCTTTCCAATAATATAAAATTTACTGAATTTGGTTTATCCAATTTGAAATGGTTGAATTTCAAAGTTTGGGCAGTATTGACTATTGTTTGGAATTGTTTAAATTGAGTTTGAATTAAAAAGGCCGGCGGGAAAAGCTAACGGGCCGAAACGGCGTGAAATGGCCCAGGTCCAGCCCACCACGGTCCACCGACGCGTGGGCTGCCTGACAGGGTGGGGCTGGCCTGTCAGCGGCTCACCGCACCCGAATCGGTACGGGGCGACGTGGGACGCACGATTAGATCGTGATCCGACGGATCACGTCCATCGTCGTCGACGAGGAGAAGAGCTCGCCGGCGCGGCTCGGGTAGGGGGTCGGAGGGCTAACCAGGGCTCCCGCGGTGGCTGGCAGTGTGCTCGGGGAAGGTGTAGACGACGGCGAAGCTTCTGGCACCGGCGGCAGCTCCAGGGCGGCTCCAATCGTCGGCGGCGAGGTGAAGTATCGGCGGGCTCCGGCGGCTAGAATTGGCGAATTCCGGTGGTGAATCGAGAAGGGGAAGTGGTCGAGGAGGTCGAGGGAGAAGAGGGGATGGTGCTGGTGTGCTCGGAATGGCCGGGGAGGTCTCCTTTTATAGGCTGAGCAAGGGTGCTGCGGGGCAGGGGCAAGGTCGACATGGGCGCGGCGTCTCCGGCGAGCTAGTGGGCTAGGCGGCGACGCGGCGCTGTTCAGCGTGTCCAGGCGAAGCTACTGGCGGTGACATCGGGTCCAGGCGGTGCCTAACTTGGTCGGGTTGCTTCCATGACTGTCGCGGCGTCCACGGGATCACGTCGTCGTTCCCGGCGGCGGCGAGCACGGGTCTGGGCGGTGCGCGTGTCTGGCGGCGTCGTGGTGACGTGCTGACGCTCAACCCGTCGAGAGAGGGGCCAGGGCGTGCGTGTGGTGGCCGCGCGGCGCGTGTCCAGGGTGTGCCCGCGCATGTCCATGCGCGACGGCACCGGCATGGTGAGCACGTCCAGTGCGCGCGTCGGCCGGCCAGGGTCGGCCTCCTCCTCGACAGTGGACATGCTAGGCGTTGCTAGAGTGGTGTGCTGGTGCGGTTTGGCAAGGTGGCCAGGGCGTGGAGCAAGGGGAGAGAGGGGGAGCACGGCATGGTGGCGCCATGGCCGGCATGGCCATGTCCAAGCATAGCTAGGGCTTGTCCCTTTAGGTTTCCTGTGTAGGGTGAGGTAGAGAGGGGGCAGGGAACATGTAGGTTAGGTTTGGGGCAGTAGGGGTAGTGTAGATCACTATTTGCAATAGTTGCAAATAGTGCCCGAGTTTGAAAAATTCAAAAATATCCAAATTTGGAAGAATTAAAAAGGTGAAAGTTTTTGAAATGTGATTGTTGATATATGTTGTAAATGATCAGAGAGGATTTGAGGTGATGATGGAATTTTTAAATTCAAGAATTCTCAAAAATGTCAAGTGTGAGATTGTTCACTTTAATAAAAAGTTACAACTTTGCAGGTGTGTAGATTTTGATCCAAAAAGAATTTGGCATATATTTCTTCACATAAAGTGTTCACCTTGATGTCCTCTTGGATGACATGCAAAGAGTGCTAAGGGTTTAGTTTGAAAATTTTGAAATACAGGGGCTCAAAGTGGGGACCAGATTATAATGGGCAGATTTGACCATTATTCTATGTGACCTCAATTTTTATTTGGATTCGATTTAATTGGTGTTTCTATGATTCACAAAGTTGTAATATGAGTTTAGTAATATATTCTAACTAATGGTGAAGATCAATTTGGTCTAGGGTCAAGATTTATAAAGATGGCATAGAGTCTATGTGAGGGTTTTAGGGTTTTAGCATTTGCCTTTATTTTATTTTATTTTATTTTCTTTGTGATCTTCACTTGATCACCTTAGGGCTTTTAGGGTTTAGCACACACACAAGGTACAAGCATCATGGCATATCACTCAATTGCACAAGCCCTAAGCATGATACTATATGCAAGAAAAAGTTTTTGTTGGTTTGAAATTTTGCTCTCTGGAATTCTTCTAATTTTCTTTTATGGAATTTTGGGATGTTACAAACCCTTCCCCCTTACAAAAGATCTCGTCCCGAGATCTAAAAGAAAATTAGGTACTAAAGAGATCTGGGTATTCTTTCTTCATGTCTTCCTCCCGCTCCCAAGTGGCTTCATCTTCGGTATGGTTGCTCCACTGTATCTTCAGAAACTTGATACTCCGGGTGTGGGTGGTTCTGTAGGCTTCCTCCAGAATGCGGATAGGCACTTCGCGGTATGTCAAGTCAGTGTTGATATCCACCGATCGATGATCGATGTTCTTGAATACCTCCGTCTTCTCGGGGACTTCAAGGCACTTCCGGAGGAGTGAGATGTGGAACACGTTGTGCACAGCTGCCATTTCTTCAGGGAGTTCCAGTTGATAAGACACTTCGCCTGGGCGACTCAGAACTTTGAAAGGTCCGACATATCGGGGTGCGAGCTTTCCTTTCAGCTGGAATCTCTGCATTCCCTTGAGGGGTGACACCTTGAGATAGACGAAGTCTCCGATCTCAAAGGTCATCTCTCGGCGTCTCTTGTCGGCGTAGCTCTTCTGTCTTGACTGCGCTGTCTTGAGGTACTCGCGGATCTTGTGCACCTTCTCTTCCGCTTCTCGCAGAACATCTGGGCCGAAGACTTGGCTTTCTCCGACTTCCGACCAGTTCAGGGGGGTACGGCATTTCCTTCCGTACAGGGCTTCAAAGGGGGCCATCTGTAAGCTGGCTTGGTAACTGTTGTTGTAAGAGAATTCTGCATAAGGCAGACAATCTTCCCACTTGGATCCATACTCCAGTACACAAGCTCTCAACATATCTTCCAGTATCTGGTTGACTCTCTCAGTCTGTCCGTCAGTCTGCGGGTGATAAGCTGTGCTGAAGTTTAGACGGGTTCCTAGTCCTTCATGCACTTTCTGCCAGAATCTTGAGGTGAACTGTGATCCTCTATCTGACACAATTGACTTAGGGGTTCCATGCAGGGCTACTATCCTTGAGATGTATAACTCAGCTAACTTTGGGCCTTGGTAGGTGGTCTTGACAGGGATGAAGTGTGCAACCTTGGTCAACCTATCAATGACAACCCAGATGGAGTCATTTCCTCTGCTAGATTTGGGCAGTCCTGTGATAAAGTCCATCCCCACAGAATCCCATTTCCACTCAGGAATCTGTAAGGGTTGCAACAGTCCGGCGGGTCGCTGATGTTCTGCCTTGACTCGCTGACAGATGTCACACTTGGCGATGTAGCTTCCAATTTCTCTCTTCATTCCATGCCACCAGAATTGTTCCTTCAAATCCTGGTACATCTTGGTACCGCCGGGGTGAATGGAATACAGGGTGTCGTGAGCTTCCTTCAGTATGACTTGCTTCAATTCTGAATCTGACGGTACACACAGGCGACCGTTGTACCAAAGTACTCCTTCTTCATCGATGGTGAATCCTGGTGCCTTTCCTGCAGCTATCTGACTCTTGATTCCGTCAATGTTGGCATTCCCCTTCTGGGCTTCTTTGATCTGTCCAACCAAAGTAGGCTACAGTTCTATGCTGGCTAGGTATCCTTCACTAACGAGCTCCATTCTGAAGTGCTCAAACTCTTGGTGCAGGCTAGGCTGCTCCGTTGCTATCATTGAGTTTAACTTACAAGGCAGTCTACTCAGGGCATCTGCTACTACATTGGCCTTGCCGGGGTGATAGTGGATTTCCATATCATAATCCTTGATTAACTCTAACCATCTCCGTTGCCTCATGTTCAGCTCTTTCTGGGTGAAGATATACTTCAGGCTCTTGTGATCCGAATAGATCTCGCATCGATTACCCATGAGGTAATGACGCCAAACTTTCAGGGCTAACACTACGGCTGCGAGTTCTAGGTCATGGGTTGGGTAGTTACTGCTCATGTCTGTTTCGATTGCTTGGGACAGGTATGATATCACTTTGCCTTCTTGCATCAACACACATCCAAGGCCAATCTTGGACGCATCACAGTAGACATGAAATGGCTTGGTGATATCCGGCATGATCAGTATTGGGGCTGTGGTCAATCTGTTCTTGAGCTGTTGGAAACTTTCTTCACATTTGGCAGTCCATTCAAACTTCTTGTCCTTCTTCAGCGGTTGAGTCATAGGTCGGGCTATGCTGGAAAATCCTTCAACGAATCGGCGGTAATATCCCGCTAATCCGAGAAATGCGCGGACCTCGGTCTGAGTGGTTGGGGCTTTCCATTCTGTGACAGTCTTGATCTTGGCGGGATCTACGGCAATTCCTCCTGCGGACAAGATATGTCCCAGGAATCCTACCTCCTTCAACCAAAACTCACACTTACTGAACTTGGCATATAACTTGTGCTGCCTCAGGGTTTCTAGGATTATTTCCAAGTGTTGTTCATGTTCCTCTTCGGTTTTGGAGTAGATAAGAATGTCATCGATGAAAACAACGACAAACTTATCCAAAAAGTTCATGAAGACCTTGTTCATGAGGTTCATGAAATAGGCGGGGGCATTGGTTAATCCAAATGACATGACATTGTACTCATACAGTCCATATCTGGTGGTGAAGGCAGTCTTTGGGATGTCCGTTGCACGGATCTTCAGTTGATGGTAGCCAGTCCTAAGGTCAATCTTGGAAAATACGGTGGCACCGGCTAGCTGGTCAAACAGATCTTCTATCTTTGGCAAGGGGTATTTGTTTTTGATAGTGACATCGTTAAGTTTACGATAATCCGTACATAACCGATTGGCACCATCTTTCTTATCCACAAATAAAACTGGTGATCTCCAAGGTGACGAACTTGGTCTAATCAGACCTTTGTGCAGCATATCATCCAGTTGCTTCTTCAGCTCTATTAGCTCTGCCGGGTTCATGCTATAGGCTCTCTGGGCTATCGGTCCTGTTCCAGGAATTAACTCGATGATAAACTCGATATCCCGATCCGGGGGCATACCGGGTAGATCATCCGGAAACACATCAGCGTATCGACAAACGACCCCGATCTGATCCGGAGTTGGTTTGGCTACTCCTTGGTTGCAAGTGAAATTTACGGGGAGTTTTTCGGACACATGTTCTATTGTTATTCCGGTGCTACTAGTCATGGTGATGGCCTTCCCAGCGCAGTCTATCAATCCATGATGTTTCGCCATCCAATCCATTCCTAGTACTACTTCCAATCCTTTTGTTCCCGGAACAATTAAGTTTGCAAAAAACATTATTTCCTGAATTCGATGGGTACTTCTTTGCAAAATTTTCTAGCTTTAGTTGTTGATCCAGGTATTTGAACTATCATGACATGTTTCAAGCTGATTGGTTGAATCTTACTAGTGCTCACAAAATCTTCGGTAACAAATGAATGTGATGCTCCGGAATCAAACAACACTCTTGCTTGGTATTGAGTTAACGAGAGAACATACCCAGCACCACATCCGGAGCTTCCCGGGCTTCCTCGGCGTTCATGTGGTAGAGGCGACCTCCGCGGTTGTGCGGGTTGTTGGGGGCGAACTTCTTGCCGGTGGAGACACGGCGTTGCTCGCTGAGCGAGGTGCGGCGGTGTTGCCGGCGAGCTTGGCCAGCCTTTTGGGGCACTCATTGGAGAAGTGTCCCACCACTCCACATTCATAGCAGGTGATTGTGGACTTATCCTTGGTTCCAACCGGAATAGCATTGCTCCCGGTCCTTGGTGCAGTGTTGGTGTTGTTGTTGGTAGTGTTGGGGGCTCGCGGCGGAGCGCGGTTGAAGTGGTTGTTGTGGTGCACATAGGAGTTGGGGTTGTTGTTGTTGTGGTGGGGGCCTCCTGGCCTTGGGTTTCCTCCGCTCCGGTTCTGAAATCCGGGGCGCGACACTTGGTTCTGGGGCTTGCTGTTTCTGGGGGCGAAACCACTGCTTGAGCTAGGGCGGTATCTCGGGGCATTGCTGGGCCCACTCGATTCATCATGCGGCGCTTGCGGTTTTCATTGGCCTGGTGCAACTTGCCTTCCATTTGGATGGAAGAATCCACTAAGGCTTCAAGGTCAGCAAAGGGAATGTTGACCAGTACTGTCTGCATCTCGTCGTGCAGGCCGTTCAGGAATCTCTCCTTCCTTTTCTCATTGGTGTCAGTTTCATCGGGGGCGTACCTTGACAGGGTGAGGAACCTGTCGCGGTATTCTACCACCGACATCCGGCCTTGCTTCAGTTCCCGGAATTCATCCCTCATCTTCTTGATCAAACCTGGTGGTACATGGTACTTGCTAAACTTGAGCTTAAAGTCAGCCCAAGTCATCATCTGTCCGGCATTTAATGCACGGGCGCTTGTCCACCAAGCCCTTGCTGGTCCTGCTAGGTAGTGCGTAGCAAACAGCACCTTCTCATTCTCATCCACTCCAGCTACTTCCAGGTTATTTTCCATTGTTTGCAGCCAATCATCTGCATCTAAGGGCTCTTCAGTCTTGCTGAAAACAGGTGGGTTGGTGTTTTGGAAATTCTTGAGTTTGGAGCCTGGATGGTCATGGTGTCCATGGCCCTGTCTGGTTGTTGGCTAGTTCTGCTGCGGTCTCTGTGAGGCTGGCTTGACGTTCAGCTCGGTCCGTCTCCCCGTCCGCCATCGGGTGCTGCAGCGAGTTGCATCATCGCATCTGAGTTCGCGTTGCGGTGAGCCATCTGAACAGGTAGATAGATCATGAGATAAGAGGGAATTTTCTATGGCTTATTTTGGGTAAATTTTAAACTTTTTAAAGACTTTTGATGATGCACATAACACACAAACATTCATTCATTCGTAACAAGCATCACAGATTACAGGCTAACACACTAAGGGTTTTAAGAACCCTTCTTCTTCCTTCTACGATACAAGGGACCGGATACATACTCATACCCAGGGTTTTAAGAACCCTTCATGCTACGATACAAAGGACGGGGTACAAGCCATTCCTACACATGTGATCTAGTGCAACTACCCCTCAATATCAATGTCCACATCGATGGTGATGATCCCATCCTCCTCGGGCTCCAGAAACGCGTAGTCCTCCTCATCAGTGAACTCATCATCCTCAAAGTCGTTGTCGTCACTCAGGAAGTCATCACCTCCCTGAATGTCGTCTCCATCCTCCTCCATCTCCTGGATCTGGTCCTGCTGGGTACGGACAGTCACCTCTAAAGTGCGGATCTTCTCGCGAAGGCGGCGGATAGTGGCATCCTTCTTGGCGCGCTGCAGGCGGAGTAACTTGCGGTCCTTGGCGAGCATCCGGATAGCTTCGGCATGGTGAGCCACAGTCATCTGGGCATGTTGGTTGTGAACCCGCGTCCGCTCCAGGTCCTTCCGGGTCTCATGAAGCATCAAGTCCAAATGCCCCACATGAATCATGAGCACCGGGTGCGAAGAGGGTGCCATGGGTTCTCCCATGGTGTCGTGCCTGGCGAAGTAGGCGAAGCGGCTTCCCGGAGTGCGGCGATGTGCTGTCCGCACACCCGAGCAAGTCCCTCCTGAAGAGCGTGAGCAAGCCCGTCCGGCCAGTTGCATGCCTTGAAGGAGAAAAGGATCCTCTCCGAGATGGGAGGCTCCGAACTTCCCTTCAAGTCAGCGGTGATCATCCACTCGCTGTTCCCCGGTGGGGGTGTCGTGGATCCGGACTCCATGGAACTTGGGAGGTGGACGTTCGAGCCTCTCGGACACAAGGTACAAGTCGCGCTCGAACACCAGACTTCCTCCATTCTCCAGATCGTAGGTCTCCGTCTGGACGTAGGGCTCCATCTGAAAGTGAAATGGATGAGTAAGTTAGAGATGTGACTAAGTGTGGCAAAATTTTAGGTATATTTCTTAAGGAGGAACATGACTTCTTATTTTTCAACGGACTTTAAGGAGAAGACAAAGACTTAGTTTTTCAGAAATACTTCATTCTCTTTTTTTTCAGGACGTCCATTCTAAACTAGGGTCTCCTAAGGTCAAACAATGGCTCTGATACCAACTTGTCAACACCCGGATTTTTAAGTCCGGATGCCTATTATGTCATACATCGCAATCCCAGGAATATTGTTGTTGCGAGGCATAATAGTTAAGTATCACAGATCATCATTCATTACAACTCATAAAGTCTTACAAATTGGAATCACATGATCCATATTACACAAATAGTTGATCTAACGATCAACGAACCGATCAACGAACAAACATAAGTTCATAGCGGAAGCGTAAGATACAAGGACTCTATAGTCCACGAGGCCAACGCTTGACGTTAGCGGACTCCTAGTTGTTGTAGACTTCCTGCTGACCGTCCTCCTCGTATCTGTCTGCTCCTCTTCATAGTCTGGCCATTTGAATAGCCAGGGACACAGCCGTGAGTACTTGATGTACTCGCAAACTAATACTAGTGTAAGTGCTAACATTTCTAGTAAGGGGGTGCTAAGCTCTAGTTTCTTTGCATAAAGCTAGTTTTAGTTCACCAGTATTTACTAAAGACTTATTCATGTACTAACTAACTCAAGTGGGAACATTAGTGTCATTCCCACAACTCGGTTGTGTTTTCAATATAATCAAGTCACCATTCACCATTCTTTTCAACCACATGATCAAAGTCTAATATTAGAAACTGTATGGCCTTTCCAACCGTCCGATAACCGTGGACACGGCTATTCGAATAGATTTACACTCGCGAGAGGTTGCACACTTGTGCCACAACATTTGATTTCATCCGTCGGGATTTCCCCGAATCATCGTAACACGATACGCGGATCATCAACCATAACCTTTCATTTACTAACCCTAGTATGAGCACCTCTCCCCATGAGCTTGGCCTCCCGAGTGATGACCAAGCTGTCATCCCGGGAACTGCACGAGGCTTGGCCGTACAATTCACCTTCAATTCACATCATTCATCAACAACGGAGGCAGCCTCGGCATAACCCCTATGATGTGTGTTCAGAGGGAACTCATGCTAAGGTACATAAACTTCTAGTTAAGCCCTTACCCATAATCAGGTATTGTGGGGGTACTCAATAATTGGAAAGGTATCGCATCCAAACCAATATTAGTTTTAATCAAAAAATCACCATCTTCTCTTGGTCATATTCACCTTCAAAATCCATTTCATTCTTTCACCACACATGTTCCCATCTAGAGTAGTCATGTTTAATTTAGCACTAGCATCTAAGGGTGAGGGGTGCTAAATAGTTTGCTTTGCTCCTAGGCTAATTTTGATACTCTTGTACTAATCTAACATTAACCCTATTGAATCATAAAACAACAGTACCTAATAACAATAAGTAAAACTTAAACATAAAACTGGGAATTAGGCTCATAATATAAAGTAAACTGGGTAGTGCTTGGCTCGGGATGAGCTAGCACTTTGCAAGAGTATTATCTTGCCTTGGTTGGGAAACTGGTCAAAGTGGTCTTCTTCTCCTTGACAGTAGACCTCCTCCTCCTCCGGATACTCCTCGGTACTAGCGTCTAAAATACGAATACGGGGTACACAATCATCATACCAAACAATTTACTAAACTAGGCACACTCATGAGTTACACACTTTAAACTAGCATCACAATTTCTTATTTGGTTGGTGAAGGTGTTCTTTTTATTATTTAAGAAAAATAATTTCCTCTCATATTACTTTTAATTATTCAGAGATATAACTTCCTCTCATTATCTTATTAAAATTTAATTTCTCTCATGCATAATATGTGACCTAGGTTGAACAAGGTCAACCTCTTCACACTTAGCATTTTAAGAAAATAATTTAAATGAGGTGAGTACCTCATACCATTTAATAATACTACACATGCTTTAAATCTCCAAGTAATTCATATAAGAGTGTTTGGTCCAGGGGTCCAAACATCACATGAACTCATTTGAGACAAGATTTAAATGAAGTATGACACCTCATATGATTTGCATAATATTTTAGGACAATATCACTTAGGGAAAAATAGCCATATTGTCCACTACTTAAACTAGGGCATGATCCTGCAAGGTGACCATACCATTTTATTGCATAATCAATTAGTGTAAGTAATATGTGAACTACCAGAGTTGGAACTAACTTAATATCTATTTTATTTGATTTTTAATAATTAATTGAGTAGGGAAAAGTCCCTGCCTTGTTATTTTTGTCGAATTAATTCTACAACGAATCTGGTCATGAGACCAGTGGCATATTGTAGATAATTTTAGTGGCTTTCCAACAATATAAAATTTACTGAATTTGGTTTATCCAATTTGAAATGGTTGAATTTCAAAGTTTGGGCAGTATTGAATATTGTTTGGAATTGTTTAAATTGAGTTTGAATTAAAAAGGCCGGCGGGAAAAACTAACGGGCCGAAACGGCGTGAAATGGCCCAGGTCCAGCCCACCACGGTCCACCGACGCGTGGGCTGCCTGACAGGGTGGGGCTGGCCTGTCAGCGGCTCACCGCACCCGAATCGGTACGGGCGACGTGGGACGCACGATTAGATCGTGATCCGACGGATCACGTCCATCGTCGTCGACGAGGAGAAGAGCTCGCCGGCGCGGCTCGGGTAGGGGGTCGGAGGGCTAACCAGGGCTCCCGCGGTGGCTGGCAGTGTGCTCGGGGAAGGTGTAGACGACGGCGAAGCTTCTGGCACCGGCGGCAGCTCCAGGGGCGGCTCCAATCGTCGGCGGCGAGGTGAGGTACTGGCGGGCTCCGGCGGCTAAATTGGCGAGTTCCAGTGGTGAATCGAGAAGGGGAAGTGGTCGAGGTGGTCGAGGGAGAAGAGGGGATGGTGCTGGTGTGCTCAGAATGGCCAGGGGAGGTCTCCTTTTATAGCTGAGCAAGGGTGCTGCGGGGCAGGGGCAAGGTCGACATGGGCGCGGCGTCTCCGGCGAGCTAGTGGGCTAGGCGGCGACGCGGCGCTGTTCAGCGTGTCCAGGCGAAGCTACTGGCGGTGACATCGGGTCCAGGCGGTGCCTAACTTGGTCGGGTTGCTTCCATGACTGTCGCGGCGTCCACGGGATCACGTCGTCGTTCCCGGCGGCGGCGAGCACGGGTCTGGGCGGTGCGCGTGTCTGGCGGCGTCGTGGTGGCGTGCTGACGCTCAACCCGTCGAGAGAGGGGCCAGGGCGTGCGTGTGGTGGCCGCGCGGCGCGTGTCCAGGGCGTGCCCGCGCATGTCCATGCGCGACGGCACCGGCATGGTGAGCACGTCCAGTGCGCGCGTCGGCCGGCCAGGGTCGGCCTCCTCCTCGACAATGGACATGCTAGGCGTTGCTAGAGGAGCGAGGTGGAGTGCCAGGTGGCATCGGGGCCGTGGAGGAGGGTGAAGGAGAGGAGGTGGTGCTCGGCATGGCCGGCATGGCCATGCCATGGCTTGCCATGCCTCTCCCTCCTAGGGTTCCTGTGGGTCCTTGATGGTGAGAGGGGGCAGGGGAACCAGGTAGGGGTGCTAGGGGTAGTGTAGATCACTATTTGCAATAGTTGCAAATAGTGCCCGAGTTTGAAAAATTCAAAAATATCCAAATTTGGAAGAATTAAAAAGATGAAAGTTTTTGAAATGTGATTGTTGATATATGTTGTAAATGATCAGAGAGGATTTGGGGTGATGATGGAATTTTTAAATTCAAGAATTCTCAAAATTGTCAAGTGTGAGATTGTTCACTTTAATAAAAAGTTCCAACTTTGCATGTGTGTAGATTTTGATCCAAAAAGAATTTGGCATATATTTCTTCACATAATGTGTTCACCTTGATGTCCTCTTGGATGACATGCAAAGAGTGCTAAGAGTTTAGTTTGAAAATTTTGAAATACAGGGGCTCAAAGTGGGGACCAGATTATAATGGGCAGATTTGACCATTATTCCATGTGACCTCAATTTTTATTTGGATTCGATTTAATTGGTGTTTCTATGATTCACAAAGTTGTAATATGAGTTTAGTAATATATTCTAACTAATGGTGAAGATCAATTTGGTCTATGGTCAAGATTTATAAAGATGGCATAGAGTCTATGTGAGGGTTTTAGGGTTTTAGCATTTGCCTTTATTTTATTTTATTTTATTTTCTTTGTGATCCTCACTTGATCACCTTAGGGCTTTTAGGGTTTAGCACACACACAAGGTACAAGCATCATGGCATATCACTCAAATGCACCAGCCCTAAGCATGATACTATATGCAAGAAAAAGTTTTTGTTGGTTTGAAATTTTGCTCTCTGGAATTCTTCTAATTTTCTTTTATGGAAATTTGGGATGTTACAGTGGCCCTTGAGAGCTTGGTGTGACAATCAGTCGGCTATAAGTATTGCAAATAATCCAGTCCAACATGATAGGACAAAACATGTGGAAATTGATCGCTTCTTCATTAAGGAGAAACTTGATGCTGGGATTATCAGCCTTACTCATGTTAGTTCTGGGAAGCAAATTGTTGATTGCTTGACAAAGGGATTGGGAACAAGGAAATGCAACTTGGCATGTGACAAGATGAGATTGATAGATATCTACCATCCATCTTGAGGGGAGTGTTGAACACTGGACATGTTTCTGGCCCAAGTGGCCCAAGCCCATGTGTGTGCTGACCTAAAAAGGAGGGAGCTTGAGGAGAGCTAACCCTAAGACAGAAGAAACCACACCAGCTGCCAGGGACTAGAGATGAGGTGAGTTGCTGCTACAACAGTTGCCCTAGTGAATTATAGCAGCACGTTGGGTCTCGTCGCCGTTGTGAGATATGTAGCTGGGTAACTCGTAGCTGGGTAACTCCAGTCTCACCGTCCCGGTAACTCCCTGAATTTCACCGACCTCTCTCTCTCCACGTCGTGAGGTGCCCACTATGGCGTACTAGTCGATCACACAATGGAAGATAGTGAATCATCTTGAGTCAATCATATAGCACTTGCAAACCAAGGGGCAAAAGAAAATCAACAAATTCAATGGAAATAACTTTTGTAAAATTCTCAAAATCATAAGGTGGGATAATGGTAATACCTCATATTTCAACATTTTCCTTGAGCAGCGCACTATAAAATCAACCGGGCAAACAAAAGCTGCATGATAATGCACGAAAGGGGCAGCAAGTTAGTAAACTAGATGATACCCCGCGCGTTGCTGCGGGACATCAATGCGCCAAAGATATAGTTTATTAACAATTAGATGCATTTTACAAAGATATAGTAATAATATATAACAAAAAAACCATTCCCATTGATCTCTCACAACAATTATAAAATATAATTGACATGAATGATAGTTCTCAATTGCTCAAATTATTGAATACAATGTCGTTTTCAAAACTCAGTACAAACCTTGTCAAATGACGGGAACAATTTCAGTATATCATTGATTCAAGTGGTGTCAATATGTATGACAACAAATAGAAAAGAGCCAATGTAATGGGGAAAAAGGAAATCTAAAGTATATTGATCATCCATACTGTTCACTTAACTTCACTATTGACCAATGAAGCCCATCAATCTGGCATTTCCTTATTGATGACTTGGCGGCATCAGGAACGAAGACAGAGTATTCTTCTTTTTTTACTATCATCTGAAACAAAGGAGAAGTATTGATTAGAGCTTTTCACCGCAAAAATAAAACCAAACTATTATCTGTCCATGCACCAAGGCAGAAATATAACGCCTTAACCATGGCATGTCTTACTGTAAAGGTGACATCAGAAAATTCACACAAAGTGATGGGTATTAGTGAATGAGAAAATATAACTATATATTTGAAGGGGTAAAGCAATGGCGATAAGACACCTCGTACAGGTAGTACGTATAGTAGATTAAGCACTTGCTAAATAAACTTATGCATTTGAACACTCGCTGGATGTATGCACCGCCCTAAAAGCTGTCTCATGTAAGACGATAAGTAAATTAAACAGATTCATTATTCCAACAATGAAGAAATGGATGAAGATAAAGTATACTATAACATACAATGGACTGACCATAGATCCAATGTGGTTGGCAGTAGTATTATATGAAAATATGTTCTTCCCATTCCTTGGTAAAGAACAGAAGACTGACTTCTCTGCATTCCTTGGTAAAGAACTGAAGACAGACTTCTCTGCAGTCTTCATATATGGTACAACATCACCTGACTGAATTGGAAGATAAAGAGGGCATCTTGCAATATACTAAATTGAATAAAAGGTGGATAGCATCACGATTGTTGTGCTAGTGCTGTGGGTAAATAATGTCTACATATTCATAGAAATAGCCAAGGTCAATCAAACTTGATTCAGACCTCAAAAGATATGCTCAGTAGTTGGTAATTGCACATAGCTGAGCAAGAATGCAGACATGAAGAACCTTCTTGTGACTCATGGCCAAGATTGTGTATTGAGCGAATACATTCATACATTTTGTAACACAACCCGGAGCAATGGTACAAAAATCAACGCAGAATACTTCTTTTTCTAATGCACTTGTAACATTAACCTGCAAGAAGAATACAAAGCATGCGCTTAGAGCACCAATTGTATGCTGTTGACAGAAGTTATTCAGCTAGCATAATTTGGAGGACCTTTTATCCCACTATAAATGGCAGCCCAATCGAGGTTTGTATGAACCACGAGACTGTCGGAAAAAAGTTCCTTATGGTGGCAGCGATCCTGATGAAAATATAACATGCTGCCATGACAACAACGGCTTAAAACTGTGAGTCATCGTACATTAGAAGATCATCAGTTAAACAACACACATATGATTGATGCATAAAAATCCAGGGCATGGATGTCAGTTCGCGTGGGAATTTTATCACACAGCAAGAAAGTAACATGATTGCAGAAAGTGTCAAGAAGATGGAGGTGGATTAGAAGATGAACATGAACACAGATGAGGGACCGGAATTTTATTATGAATGCAGAGAGCTACTCTTACTTTGGAGATTCGGAGAGCACGGATTTTCCAGATCTCTACCCGTGGTGTTCCTCAACGAATTTCAGATGCGGGTGGCCGCTTCTCAACGAATTTTGTGGATCTCGAGCAGCTTGTATAATCCAACCAAAATCCAATCAAATCAGGTGGCGGGGAGATTTATGGATGAACTCTCGAGCCGGGCGGAGCACAACCTAAAAGATTGACAAACATATGGTGAGGGATTGAAAAAAATAGGAAATTAAAATGGGGAGCGGCCATGTATGGAGGCGCGAGCATGATGTCCTGGTTTTTAACCTGGAGTCGGCAGCAACGGATGAGTTCCATCGATCTGTCTACTAACCTGAAATCCTGAATTGACGCGTGGGATGAAGTGGAGTGTTGGCGCCTGCAAGGGCTCGAGGTTAGTTTCGTTCAGCACACGCGTTCAACCCGGCGATGAGCGTGGATGACACAGGCCAGCAAATCCGCCCCGTGGAGTGAAAATCTGATAAATCAGAAACCTAAGTGGGATGGCTCACCTGTGGGGATTCATATCAGAGCAGGGGCACCGCATCCCCAGTTATGGTGGGGATGAGGATGATGGAGACAACGCAGGTCTAGTGCTTTTATGGGAGAGAAGAGGAAGATTTGTTCCATCGGTTACTGTTGTTTGCAGGAGATGAAGAGAAAAGAATGAATATCAATGCGATGGGTAAAGAGGCAGGTCGTAATGGAGGAGACAAAAGGTGGAGAGGCAGTTGGCTCCAAGGACATGCAGGCCTGCGGAGAAGACGGGGCGGAAAAGAGGAGAAAAAAAGTAAGCCAGAGGAACCGAGTGTGTCAATGCGAAGGGGTCGCTAATTAGGGTGACGTGGCTTCACAACAGGCCAGCAAAATGGGGTCAGCTATTTAGAAAGAGAAGATATGTTTATTATCTCCAATATGCTGCTTCAATCAAAATTCTCAGTAAACTACAGCACTGGTCCTATATATTGTACGGCTGCATCAAAGCTCAACCACTCTGGTGCTCAGTTAGGTACCAAGGCAGCAAAGATGGCTCCACCATGATCGAAACAGTAACCTAGTGCATTTAGACTTGCAATGTTCAATCACAGATAGGAACATCACACCAAGGAAGTTTATGGCCTTGTCCCCTAACGATTTTCTACTCCTCCTACTACATCTGCGCCCTATAAATATACGATAATGGCACACACTATCGGCACACACATACACTGATATATTCATCAGAGTCACAGCCCATCTCCTTGAGAAACAAAACAAGCAACCATGATCAGCTCCAAGAAGCTGGCTCAACTTTCCAAAAGGTGGCAGGGTATTGGTGCCATCGGGCGAAGAAGGGTGACAACATCGGACAAGCATATCCACCCATCATGCAGCTCTGTTGCAGGCAAGGGTCACTTCGTTGTCTACTCCTCCGATGGGAGCCGATTTGAGATCCCCTTAGCGTGCCTCCACACGACGGTCTTCGAGGAGCTCCTGAGAATGTCTCGGGAGTTTGGGTTCACAAGTGATGAGCGGATCACCCTGCCTTGTGATACAGCAACGATGGAGTATGTGATGTGTTTGCTTAGGAGAGAGGCCTCAGAAGATGTTGAGAGGGCACTCCTCAGCTCCTTAGTGATGATTTGCCACCACCCAAGCAGAATGATGCAACTACCCAGCAGGCTTAACCAGCAAATTGCTGTGCACAGCTCCTGAAAAGTGAAGATCTGCAGCTTATTTTTTTTCTTTTTTTCACCTTCCATCTTTTTTTCCCGGATGTACTTTTGGAGCACAGTTCTGTGTGACATTTTTCCAATTGTCCCGTGGATGCAGATGGATGCATGTAAGAATAATCACATTGTGATTTGAAAAGGAAGAATCAAGCTTACCCCGTTGAAACAATTTCTACTACTCTTTTTTCCTCGAAAGCATCACAATGCAAGTCATTCTTTATTACATGAAAATGCAGAGAAGGTGCAAAGGTACACAACCAAAAGCAAACCAGAAACAAAAACAAAAGCACAATCCAAAGCACCATGTGATAAATATAGCCAAGGGAAAAAAGCAAAAAAGAAAAGGATCTACTATGCACTATATGTAAGTACTGTATCAGATTCTACCAAATTACTTATATGTATGCACTATGCAGTTTGCACTGTGTTAAGAGATGCCATCAGAAAAGTCAGATTTCAGTACCAAATGATGTACCAAGTCATTCTTTATTACATGAAAATGCAGAGAAGGTGCAAAGCTACACAACCAAAAGCAAACCAGAAACAAAAACAAAAGCACAATCCAAAGCACCATGTGATAAATATAGCCAAGGGAAAAAAGCAAAAAAGAAAAGGATCTACTATGCACTATATGTAAGTACTGTATCAGATTCTACCAAATTACTTATATGTATGCACTATGCAGTTTGCGGTGTGTTAAGAGATGCCATCAGAAAAGTCAGATTTCAGTACCAAATGATGTATGAAATTGTCGAGCAAGTTGCTTGAACTAAGAAAGACCTCGTTAACAGATTAATGTTGGTAAAAATATGTAACCAACCAGCAAACACAGTTCTTTATATACACAACAAAAGATGCTGCTTCTATGCTCGTCAAAAAGATGCTGCTTCTGTAAGCCTCCTATGAATTCAGGAGCATATACATGCTGCAGTCATGTCTCTTAGACACTGCACAATATTCAGTACTTATTTTGCTAGTACCACTGAGAAGCACATGAAGTGAGCTTCATAAGTTAACAAAAAAAAAACTAGCTTCATCAGCCAAGGAAGCCCCTGCGAAACATCCTAAGTGACCTAATTCTGCAGCACGTATCCAATCATCTAACCACCAAGTCACAGCTAGGGTCTCAGAAGGACCATAAGTGCATGCACCAACTGCGTGTTGGCCCAGTAATATCCACTTTAAATCATATTGCCTCCATTGTAGCGAACACTGCATGTTCAGACTCATGGCCTTGTTGCTCACCAACTAGTGTCATTCATAAGTAGGCAGAAGTCATGGACCATTTGTTCACCCACCGGATATGCATTAGATTCAAAGCCCTCCAAAGATATAAAACAGCATTCCAAATACCAAAATCCTAGACCTGATAATACAATGTGTTTATCCTGAAACAGACAATGAGTTCATTCCCTCCTATACCATAACAAGAACGCACATATTTAGCTTCACAACAAGAACAAATGATTAAGCACAACAATTACACATTACTTGTGACGGTTTAAGCTTACATTACCTTTAACCCCTTCTAAATAGTAAAAAGGCTTAAGACGCAGCTTCCATTTGTCGTAATGGTTCAGACCTGTATAGCAATATAGGATCTGAAGCCATGTAACCAATAAACCTTATTGCACTACAATAGTACTAGCTACTTATCCTTTATAATATATGAGTTCTGAATCTAACTAGTGCAATGCATTCAAATTGATCAATACTGGAAGTGGCAGGACCATGAGTATGGTAATAGACATAGGATTGGGCTACATACTTACAGATTTACTGGAATGTTTGACGAATCCAGCGGAATTAAATACCCTAGATATCAGGGTCGCTGACTGGTGCTAGAAAATACGAAACCTAATAAGCTAGTATTACTGTTAGGCCAACCCCGCAAGGTTCCTGACTTCCAGTACATCCAAGCATATAGTAGAATCTAAGCAAAATGTTAGTTCTTGTATCAGATGAAGGCTGGACGACAAGTTTAAATATGAACACAGAACCTCTAGTTTGCTCAGATTCTATTATTATATGCTCAACTTTGTAGAAGATGTGATGATAGTTAAATCATCTCGAGTTAATTACATGGCACTTGCAGCGAAAGGAAGACTAGGAAAATCGGTAAATGCAACGGAGTAGAGTAACTTCTCTAGATTCTTTTTTCAAATCATAAGGTGGCAGAATGATGTGCTGTATCTCATCTTAAGATATCCGGGTTGAACATGACTAATACAAAACTAATCAGGCAAGCAAAAACTGCATATAACATTATTAGTATACAAAGGGCCAATAGGTTAGTAGATATATTTATTATCTCAGATCTAGCAGATTAAAGGGCTGGACCCAGCATTCCGTGTGCCCGTGTTAAAGACCGACCAACTGTGGTGACCAATTAATGGCCGTGTCCAACGAACACTTGGTATCTGTGATAGTCACACGCTCCCTATAAATACTAAAATACATGATCATGGCACAAACCATCGCCACACACAATCTAACATTTGTCTCTGATCATTTCCTCAGAGTCAAACTCCCTTTCCTTCAAAATCAAAACAAGCAACCATGATGAGCTCCAAGAAACTAGCTCAACTTTCCAAGAAGTGGCAGGGAATCGGTACAATCGGCCGAAGATGGGCCACGGCAACTGACAAGGGTGTCCACCCATCCTGCAGCTCAGTTGCAGGCAAGGGCCACTTCGTTGTCTACTCCTCCGATGGGAGGCGTTTCGAGATCCCCCTAGTGTGCCTCCGCACGACGGTCTTCGAAGAGCTTCTGAGGATGTCTCAGGAAGAGTTTGGGTTCACAAGTGATGGGAGGATCATACTGCCTTGTGATACAACAATGATGGAGTATGTGATGTGTTTGCTTAGGAGAGAGGCCTCTGAAGATGTTGAGAGAGCACTCCTCAGTTCCATCACAATGACTTGCCGCCACCCAAGTAGAATGATGCAAGCACCCACTGAACTTAACCAGCAATTTTCTATGTGGAGCACCTGAAGAGTGAACATCTCCGGCTTATTCTTTCTGTTTTTATGTCCATCTTTTTTCCCGATTGTACTTTTGGAGCACAGTTTTTGTGCAACATTTTTCCAAGGGTACATTATTGTGGATGTACAGATGGGTGCATGTAAAAATAATCACATTGTGATTAGAAAAGGAAAGAATCAAGTTTACCTATTGAAGAAAGATGTGCTACTACCACTACTATTTTAGACTACCAATGTACATAGGTATGCAGTTTGCACGAGATGCCACCTGAGAAGCCAGTTTCAACACAATGAGGGGAGATGAAATTGCCAAACAAAACTGCCATGTGAGCGATGGTTTCTGCAATCTTGTAGGCGTTCTAGAAATTATCAAAATAATCAGACCAGGAGGTAAACTTGCAGTATGAAATTGCCAAGCAAGTTGCGTGAACCAACAACCTTCCTAATCAGATTAATGTTGAAAAAATCTGTACCCAATAAGCAGAACCAACTTTTTATACACAGTTAACAAAGGATGTTGCTGATGTAGGAATTATACGGATTCCACAGCCTAAATGCTGCAGGCATGGTCTCTTAGCCGCTACATGACTCAGTATTGCTATTTGGTAGTAGTACTGAGAAGCCCATGAAGTGAGATTGAAGCTCTTCAAAACGAAAAAAGTGAACTTCATCAGCTAATAAAGGCCTCACGAACCATCCTAAGTTACCGACTTCTGCAGTACGTAGTCAATCATGAATCATCTAACCACTGAGTCACAGCTATGAGCTATGGACTCCAATAGAACCGCAACAACCGTATGTTGGCCCAGTAACATTCAACTTAAATCACACTGCCTCCATCATAGCCAACACTGCATGACCAAACTCATGACCTTGTTGGTTGCTATTTGCCAGCTAGTGTCATTCATGGTACGCGGAGATCATGGACCATTTCTTCACCTACCGGCTATATACTTGATTCAAAGCCCTTATGATATCCTCATTTCATCTATACAAATATCATTCTAAATAACGCATGTCTGGACCTGATAACACAATACATTTATGCTAAACACGTAAATACAAACCATTTCATCCTAAACTAGAACAAGAAAGTATTATTTGAGCCTCTCAATAGAAAGAGGACTTAAGAACAGGAAGGCGTATACCAGGACCACATTGCTTGGAAAGGTTCAATCATAACTACAGATGTCAATCATAAGAACTCCTAAAGAGGCCTTAAGTGATGCTTTAACTTGTGCTGACAGTTCAAATACATAGAACATCTGAAGCCATGTAATCGATAAACCTTATTGTGGTACAACAGTCAAGCTACTTTCTTATTTGAAAGGACAGTAACATATATATTTATACTTGGCACTGAAAATCTAATATGAGTGTTAAAGCTAAGTATTTTAAAGTACCAAGCGATGTTGGGCAGTGGGTATGGCAATTAAATGTCAATTGGGTTGCATTCCAAGGTTACATGAAAGTTCAACAAAATACAGAATTTAGACACCCTGGGTATCAAGATCAAAACTTGTGCAGACACAAAGATGCGCCATTAATGTCTACCTAGCGTATATGAGCTAGTTGTACTATTAAGCCAACTAGAAGACCACAAGGTCCTGACGTCATTTACATCTACCTATACTGTAAAATTAGAAGCTAAGCAAAATGCAAGTTCTTGTATCAGGTGAAGCCTCAAAGAACATAAAAACACTGACCTAGTTATTAATTGTAGGCAGATTTTCATATTAGATGCTCCACCTTTCTAAAAGATGTGATAACAGTTACATCATCTTTTGTCAATCACATGCACTTGCAGAAAAAGGGACATGAGGAAAATCAGCAAATGCAAAAGAATGTTGTTTTGTAAAACTGCACAAATCATGAGGTGGCAGAGTGAAATAATGTACCCCATTCTAGTAGTATATTATCATTGAACGTCATAACACCAAATGACTCAGATTGCACAAAATCTGCAAACCCAGCGCATGATAAGGAAATTAAGTTAGTACTCCCTCTGTTCTGTAATATAATACTCCCTCCGACACTAATCTTGGCAAAATAAATTTACTCCATAACAAAAGGTGGATGTTTTGCAAGTAAACTTATTATGAGAGATCTAGAAAAATTCCGAAGGGCAGATGACATTTTACTGCCGTGTCAACATACTCGACCCACTGTGCTGGTTAGTAACATACCAAGCCTGTAAAGATGCTCCACCATGTAAGGGATTTTCCTTTTTCCAGCGCACTGACTCTTGCGACCACTAATAGCAACATCTCACCAAGGGAGTTCAGAGTCTTGTCCCTTGAAAATTTGCTAATGGTGATGGTTGGAGAACAAACGATGCAGATCCTCTCATAAACCTGCTTCCTATAAATATATGATCACAGCACAAACCATCACCTCACACAGACAGACTTTTTCTCTAACCATTTCATGTTAGAGTCACATCCCATCTCATTGAAAAAAAAACAAGCATGGGAGTTGCCATGAAAAACTAGAATCGTCTTCAGGTGCAGCAGCAATGCCAAAAGGCAGCCGTGGATACTTATGGCATCTCCTTTGAGAAAGTTTGCTGCAAGGGGCCTCTCCCTACGAAAAAAATATTCTGAAGCGTTTTCAACTTCCAAACATAATCACAGCGTGAGGAACGCACAATCACAAGCAAAACATATGATGCCGCGACACACCAAGTTTGGTCACCTATGGTACGAGGTGTATAGATATAAATCGAGAACAAAATTCAACTTTCAACCAATGGCGGAGACACCCCCTGCAAATTTAGAAGAAATTGCTCTAACCGGCTCCACAATGCAGAATTATGAGATCCTGCCTCCGCCATTGCTTTCAACTCGTACCTTCCTAAACTGACTTGCTGAATTTGGATGTTGTTTTTAGGAAACTGAATTAACCAAAAACCCAGAAAACTGAAAGTTTGGGGGAAATGTATGTGAGGTGGATACATGGACCAGAACCTAGAGCAGGAAATAATTGGACGGCGACATACTATTGCGGGTGCAATGCCCGGAGTTGTGGATGTGGAGAAATTCCGGCCAAGTCCTTGACGGATCTCCGAATATAGATCGGTATGTCTTGCTCCGGGGGCCGGGGCGCGTGGCGAAGCTCCTTCGTTTTCGGAAGCGGTCTCCGAAGGGCGGCGCCGCAGTCTGGTCGTGGCTAGTGGCTGTGCGAGGGAGAGGGAAGCGGCAGTTCTTGGCGCCGTGACCACGTCTGCGGGCTGCCTGCCGCCTGCCCCCTGCATCACCGTCTTGGACGTGGATTGGCTGGCCAGGCGTGAGTGTGAGTGAGAGGAAATGGGCTAGCCCCAAGGCCAAGGGGAGAGGATAATGGGCCAACCAAATAAGGCCCCCAATGAACATATTTGGAATTTGTGAATTGATTTTTTTTTTGAAATAAACCACCATATATTAAGACCAACAGGCCGCCTCATTAAAAACCTTCCAGCCCCCTTCGGTACCCTGGAAGTAAAAGAGTGCGTCAGAAACCTGTTGACCTGAAGCCAAGTCAATTACAATCCTGGGTGATGAGCTCCAACACGCAGGAAGGGGCTCCATCACGCAGGAGACCATCAAAACCAGACTTGCCTAACTGTGCCAGCACATGCGCTGCACCATTACTAACCCGGTCTATCTTACTAATGGATATGCTCCCAAAAACTCTAAGAAGATCACGAGCTTCATTATAGAGTGCCCAGCCACTCGACAACTCCTGTCCTGAACTAGATATGGATTGCACAGCTCGGAATTGATTTCAAAGAGTGGAAAGAAAATTAAGTTCAGAATGCATTTAAACTGGAGTAATCCCCAAAACACGGTGAAGGTTAGGGTTGGGTAGCTAGATCTAGCACGTTCAACTATCTAGGGTTGCATGACGAAATCAGGATGACACTAATGCGCTGGCGCCTGGCGGGCAGGCTCGCCGGCGGATGGTCGGTGTATATATTGTATGGTGATGAGAGGGTGAGCCTTGTTTGGATATTACACACCAACTTTAGCTTACAAGGTCCAATTCTTTGGATCCACATGCACACTCATGCATAACACGGTTTGAAGTCTTGGGCACCTCCCAAGATTGAATTCTTTGCTTGGTTGATTATCCAAAATAGGTAGAGTAGTTCATTTGGAAGTTATAGACTGAAAATCACAATTAACACAATATGTGGTATAGTAAAATGCTCAATCCGATTGCGAATGGATATCCGGATGAGTTATTATCTCAACTCGTATTGTTTATTTCTACTCAAACATTTATATTGCATATCAGTGTAATGTTTTTTTTTGAGAGAAATATCAATGTAATGTTGGGACAGCTACCGGCATGGTTGGTGGACTTTGTTAGAGATATATTTGATATATATGTATTTGATAGTATATGATTTGTAATTATCTCCTGCCTTATCTCTAGGATAGTCTTCTTGGCTCCCAAGACTTGTACCTCTATATATACTCGCCCGAGAGGCTCAATACACATCCAACATATTCCACATATCCCTCTATCCTTCTACATGGTATCAGAGCGGCACGCTCCTTGACCTAGCCGCCGTACAAACTTCCGCGCCCCGCCACCCCCGGGGAGGTCGATCTCCATGATCTACTCCGGGGGCCGCGCAACCCGTATGAGGGTTCGTCCGCCGATCCGTTGATCCGCTGCCCTCGAGTCTTTTTTTTTCAATCCGTAGATTGGTTTTCTTTTTTGCGTCGCCGGTCGCTTGACCGGCGTTTTCTTTTTTGGTTTACCGATCATAGATCGGATTGAGTCGTCCATCACCGTCGTCCGCTTGCGCCTCTACTCCGACAACGGCATCGACCTACACAGGCCATCAACCGCACGGCATAGCCGCACGCGCCGCACACGGGGCGCCCTATGTGCATCGCAGCAGGCTGTTCTTGCTCGCGCGGTCTCCATCGCCTGTCCGTCTTCGTCGCCATCGACCGGGACTACATCGACAATGCCGCCATCGACTCCGATCTGCGACGCGTCGTCCACGCCATGGCACGTGTATCACCACCGTCGGTCTGATCAACCGACCCCGCACACGTCTACACCAAGCACGTCCCCGAGCACGCGCCTACCACCGATCGAGCATCGGGTTGCCGCTGTGTCGCCCCTTCGGGCTGCAGCGCCATCGCCTTTGGTCCACGCTACCGGCCTCCGACGCTCCTTCCGAGGCGTGTACGTTGATGGTGGTCTCCCGCCGCTGCACCGACTCGCGCCCTGCAGCTACGCCAGCTCCTCGGGCCGTGGCGTCGCCGCACGCGGTCACCTTCGCCGTCCCCCGCGCATCGACGTCCGAGGCCACCACAACGCCGCCCGGCCCTTCGGCGCGAGTCGCCTCCGTCTGTGCATGGTCTTCGTCACGCCGCCGGGCCTTCCTCGCCAACCTCGTGTACCGCCACAGCTCCTCCACCCCAGGTCGCCGCTGGGCTCGCCAACCACTCCAGGTCGCGCTGGGCTCGCCGACCACCGCAACGCCCGTCTAGGCGTTCAGCATCACCGCCCCAGGTCACCAATGGGTTAGCCACCTTCTATGTCTTCGTACAATACAGCTTTGCCGCCAGCGTCCTCGCCTCTTCCCCGACTACGCCACTTGCTCCTCTACTCCGACACCCATCGTCGAGACCTCCTTTGCTAGTCTAGTCCGACATGGCGCGCAATTTGTACTGTTCCCTTCCCCCGCACGCCCGGTACTGGCAACACCGGTACGTGCCTTCGTCCCCGATGCGTCCCCGAGCCGGGCAAGCTCGGACCGGTGCCTCGTCTTCATCGGCTTCGACGACGTCTTCATCGGCATTGCCTCTACAACTGCCTCGACCGCGTCACCGACGAGTTCTTCTCTGCGTACTCGGTTCTGGCAAAACCAGAGTATGCCTTCGTCCTTGACGTGCGCCTGGTTCTGGCAAAACTATGGTTACACTTCGTCCTCGACGGCTCAGACTGCATCGACTTCGGCATCGACCATCTCCACGACTGCCTCGGCGCGTCTCCGTCACTCTCCTCGCACACCACCTCGCCTGCGGCTACATCGACACCGGCACCTGGCCACGACATCGACCACAGCAATCCCTCGCACGGTACTCTCCACCAAGGCTGCACCGCCCAACGCTCTCGGCTCCCTCGACATCGGCACAAGGGCTACCATCTCGCACGAGCACCTCGGCTTCCTCTACAGTCCAAGCATCCGCGACGCGACATCGTCCACGACGCTCCCGCTACGACTGGGGGGGAGTGTCAGCCCGTTGGTTCATACCTTCGGTTTCTCTCCAGTCTGACCGTCCGCGACGCTTGCATTGTTCACGTCACTACCGCTACGACTGCGGGGCAGTGTTAGAGATATATTTGGTATATGTGTATTTGGTAGTATATGATTTGTAATCATCTCCTGCCTTATCTCTAGGATAGTCTTCTTGGCTCCCAAGACTTGTACCTCTATATATACTCGCCCGAGAGGCTCAATACAACATCCAACATATTCCGCATATCCCTCTATCCTTCTACAGACTTATATCGCTTCAATGTTGTGTCGATTACGAGGGGGTCACTCACTCAGAAATAACCACCTTGGTTGTTAGTTCTACTCTATTTTATATCTCATAATAGTTAGATACGGAGTATAAATATGGAGACTACATACAAGGAGTGGAACGGTAGCCGATCTGTTGATTAACGACATGTGTAGAATGGAAAGTAGTATAACCACAAAAGATAAGGTCACACGGACTTTCATTGGATCCGAATAACTTGCTGGGAGTGGGATGCCTCGGGAGCTCTTACGTTGCTTTAAGGGATCGAACAAGTAGTCCAGTAATTCCTGGATGGAGCTCTGACTGAGAAAAGAGTACAGCGGCTGATTGGCAATGCTTTGTTCGGTGCAGGGCCTTCCAAGCCAACCCTGTGCATGGATGCGGCGCGGCCTTCTCTCCCAATGGCGCTTTCGGAGCGTCATCTCTGGCAGCCCCACCTTTCCCTGCTGCAGTGTTCAAGCCTTACTGGCGATGAGAAGCCGTCCAGCAGGAGAGATTACTTTGACGATAGCGATAAAGAGCAACGAGGATCATACCACGGCCTTGCCTATCGCTGCAACCTGCTGAAACATGAACCACGGTGTAGTGAACTTTAGTGGTAACCGCACCGGCTAGAGACCAAAGCAAAAAGCTCGCGCACGGCGCACCATTAATTAATTGTATAAGGGCACCTCGCGTGTAATTGCACCAGAATATTCTAGGGCGTGAGCCCGCTGATTCACAACATGGCCAATTGTGTACAGGCTGAAACAGCACAGGGCCAGTATGAGGAACGGGTCCCTGCTGCTTAGCCTGCAAAAAATTCCGAACCAAAACGTTTTTGCTCATTCTAGGAGACGAGCAGGAGAAGCAGTCGGTGTCACCGAGGTTTTTGAAATAGGTACTCTCCGTTCCATATTAATTGTCGCTAATTTGATAGTAACTAATAGGGAATGGATGGAGTAACATTTAATTTGAAAGGATTAAGATAGGTTTACTCCAATAGGAGGATTCGCTCCACCGTGAAAATTTTAGTTAGGCAAGTATTGCTTGTCAAACACTTTGTGGCAACCAAAAAAAGTTATGAGCTGAAAAATCAGAACAACAGACTTATAGTACAATGCTCAATTTGATTACAAATGTATATGAGTCTATTACATCACGAAATCCATTTCTAATCTTGGCTGCATATGCTTCTGCCACTGGAAAAAATTAAAATATCAAAATAAATCCAAACAAAAATTTCACGTGTACATATCGAAATTTTATGTGCCCACACCAAGTTTCGAGGAAAAGCAATATTTTTTATGCCTCGTGTAAAAAGAAGATAAGAAAATGTCTCGTGAAGAATTTGTTAGCACTAGCTTTTGTCTTCTCTATACACGACACATGAAATATCGGTATTTCGTGAATCAAGATATACAACGAACAAGCTGGGGCCGCAGCACAACCAAGACCAAAAGAAAAGACAAAGAAATGAGAGAAAAACTAATGCCGACACCGGCAGATCGACGAAAACGATGACAACCTGCAACCGCTGCACCCTCCGGAGAAGTACCACCACGCTCCTAGCACGCTGAGGCGCCGCATACCAAGCAACACCTTCACCAAGGAAACGATGACGACGTCGTTGCTGCCCGGACTAGTCCTAGGATTTCCCCCGGTACGCGGAGGGGGTTGAGGAGGAGGTACACCCGACGCCCTTCAGGAAGGCAAGGTGACACCCGCAGGCGTCACCACGTCGGTGTCGAGCATGCCGACATGGATTTCTCCCGACCACCAAACCGACCACCCCAAACGCTCCGACGTGCTCCACCTAACATGCCGCCCACCAGCACACGCCACCACGGTCTTGTAGCCATCCTCGCCGCCTAACTGTGGTAACCGGAGCAGGGCCTAGAGGAAGAAAAGGGATGCAACAAGGAGGGTAGCAGCACCGCAGCCACGCAAGAGGGAACTGCTTCCACCGCCTTCGCGGTAGCCGACCGGACGAGGCAACAAGGCAAACCAGGCCCGAACTGGCCCGGCCAGACCCAAAATGGCCCGCAAAGCCCCGCTGCTACGCTGCAGCTGGCCGGCCGAAGTGCCGCCGCCACCCACCCATCGCCGCCCTGCTTTCTCCTCATCCAGGGAGCGCCACCGGCGTGCCAAACGCAGGTCGACCGCCGAGCCCCTCCGGCCCCGCCTGGGCCCAGATCTGGGCCGAGCAGGCCCGACCATGGCGCCGCCTACGCTGCTCCGCCGCCAATGGCCGCGCCGCCGCCCCTCATCCCACCCGACGCGTAGGTTCCACGCTGCCACGCCGGACCGACGCCCGCCGAAGTGCACCGCCGCTAGCCCGAGGTCCCCGCGCCACCGCCGGCACCGCACGGGCAACGCCCGGCGGCACACGCCGACGGCGGCTGTAGGGGAGGGCGAAGGAGGAGGTCTGGGGGAGGCTGGGGAAGAGGCGCAGCCCGGCCGCCGCGAGGGCGGGTCGCGAGAGGGTTTCGGGAGGAAGCCAGTCCCTCTATCTTTGATTATGCCTTGTCTCAACATTTTGAAACATGTTTAAAACTCATTTTAAAGTGGGGGAGGGGGCGTGCAAAAATGCCTCTCCACACTGCTATCTCTTGTTTCCCATGGCTAAGGGCACGTACAATGCGGTGATGTCAGCCTTCCCTTAGAGATGCCACGTCAGATTTTTGCTTAGTTGGAGGAGAGAGAATGAAGAGAGAGAAGGTTGTCTTCCCTTAGCTAAGGGATCATCTCTTAGGAAATAAGGGAAGACTATTTTCTCCATTGTATCACCTATGTCTTTCCTTAGCAACAATTTTCTACCAAAATTTAATTGTTCGTATTAATTGCTAGAGATGACTGTAAGAGATAATGCATTGTATGACTTATATCTAATGCCTTTTCTAACTGATGTGGCGAGGTAAGAGAAAGCATGCCTTCTCTACCATTGTACATGCCCTAATACTGTTGTAAAGTATATGCACAACGACACAACAATCGATCCAATGTAGTTTTGGGATAGCTTGCTGGTTAGGAAAGGCATTGGATAACCGATGCTGACATAACCATCGGGCTAGATCACTCAAATGTTGGAACGTATTCCTTATGTGTGGATACGAATCGGGCCCGTTCGGCAATGCAACGCTCCGTGGGATTCCTCGGCTTCGCTCCGCTCCGAGCGATTTCCGCTCTCCCGATCGAGATGAGGTAGTCAGCAGCGTTCGGGCCGCTTAGCTCCGTGACAGCATGGGCTGGCAAGCCTTTGCAACCAGATGGAGCCTGTTAGAACGGGTGAAGTCAATCCAGACTAGCAGCTTATTCATCACGTTTTCCTAAAAAAAAAAAAAACAGCTTCGTCACGTTGAAAATAAAACGAATGGCAGCTCTGGGATAAGCCGACGGGGAGCTCCTGGTCGCAGAAGGTCATCGCGGGACGCGGGTAGCAAGCTGTTCCGCTGCAGGTAGAGGTGGCGAGCTCCTGACGGCTCGCTGTTTCTCGATTTGGGATGGAAGGCGCAGCAACCAGGCCGCAGCGGCTCTGGCGAAGTCGTTGCGGCGGCGGCGAGCTCCTAGTAGCGGCCTCGAGCTAGGCCTCAATAAGAACCGTGGCGAGGATAAATCTGAGATTGAGGACGTGAATCAAGCAGCGGGGACATCTATTCGTTGGCGGACTGCGTGAATCCACAGGAGGCGCCACGAATTTTAAGGCGGCGCTCATACTCACCGACAAAGCTCGAGAAGAAAACAATGTAGAGGAGAGGGACGTATCGGTTGAGTATGTACCGTTCCGGGTCACTTGGCGGTGGCAGTCAAGGTAATTTTGAGCCGCTCTCCGTTTTCTAAGAGCATCTCCAACATACGCGCTATATAGGCCGTGGGGTATAAAAACTGCCGGTTTGCAGCACGCGAGAGGTAAATTGGTCTTCCAGAAGGCGCTGCAAACCGCGCGGTGCTGTAAATTTTTTAGGGCGCGGGCCGGTTTGCGCTATCGTAAGCGCCATACTTTGTGCGCCGGCTATAGCGCGCGGCATCGCTCGACCACGCGCGAAAAAAAACCCCGCGCTGAAATTTCCCTTGCGCCTCGCTGCCCGCCCGCCTGATCCCTCGCCTCCGCGCGGCCGCCGGCGCAATCCCGGCGATGGAAGGGCCCTCCGGCAACCCAGCAACGCCTCCCTACTCCGTCCCACCCGCCGCCGCTGCCGCCGCCTCCGCAGCGCCGCCGCCCAATGCGGCAAACCCTAGCGGCGGCGCCGACGCCGGCAACACAACTGCCGCTGCCCGTGCGCTCTTCGTTCCGCCGCGCGGGACGCTGCACACATGCGCCGCCGCAGCGCAGATGGCTGCCGCGCAGGCCGCCGGGAAGGCGCGGGCTCCGGCAAGGAGGAAGGTGTCGTCCTCCAAGCGGCCATACGGAGCCGTCGGTGCTGCCTCCGTCGCGCCGCCTAAGAAAGCGAAGGCGCCTGCGACCCGCCGCCCGCAGCCTCCGCCGCCTCCTCCACCTACGAACCAAACGCCGCCGGCGCCTCCGTCCGGCAACCCCGCGGACGCACATACGGTGCATGACGAAATGCCGGAGAGGTAAAAACCACATCTTTTCACCCAAATTTTAGTTTAGATGCATACATAGCCGGAGAATAATGAATTTCATTGCAATGTAGAGTCGATGATGAGACTTTCATGGAGACAATGAATGTTGGATCTTCGTTTAAGCATGATGAAGCCGCCGATGGATGGGACGAATATGATGATGTCGATGAGGAAGGAGAAGGGTTGATTGAACCTCGCCATCCCAGTCGGTCGGTGAACTACACCATCGCGGAGGACAAGTTGCTTTGCAAGACATGGTTGACAATTGGAATTGATCCAACAACCGGTAGCGATCAAACAAGAGAGACATATTGGATGAGGATGACGGAGTACTTCAACACCCACAACACAAGTGGTAATGAGCGAACCATGCGCTCACTTCGGTCTCGTTGGTCCGGCATCAACACCGATTGCCAAAAATGGGCCGGCGTGCAAGCCAACGTTGATGCTCTTAATCCAAGTGGCACAGATGAGAATGATAGGGTAAGCAATTCTACTAGTATGTTGACCATATGACTCATATGTGAAGGATACGGTTCTAGTTCATATAGCTCATCTATTCTCTTTTGCTTGCTTTGTAGAACTCTATGGCTCAAGGATTGTTTATGGATGTGGAAAAGAAGAACAAGAAAGGCAACAAGATCCTTGGCAAGCCATTCACCTTGCATCATTGCTATGAAGTGCTAGGAAATGAAGAAAAATGGAAGACCCATGGCAAGTTGGATGCGGCAACTATGGCGGCCAATGCTACCGGTGATGCAACAATCATCGATGATGATGATTCAAGTGACGAAGGCAAGAAGAGAAGCTCCACTCCTCACTCGGTGAACAATGGGCGGAGGAATGTGCTTGGTAGGAAGACCGCCAAAGATATGAAGGGAAAGAAGGCCGGAGATGATGACATTGCCATTGCTATGGAAAGAATTGCAAATGCAAGGTTGCAAGCAAATGAAGATAGGAAGATGGCAAGATACTTGGAGAAAGAGGCTATGGATGCTATTGAAGCTCGGAGAGCCGCTTTGGAGGAGAGGATTTCCGCCAACGAGGAGAGAAAGTTGGCTTTGGAGGAGAAGAGGCAAGCCAACGAGGAGCATCTACGCCTAGTGGAGGAGGAGAGGAAGCTTTTCTTGATGGATATGTAATATCCCAGGTTTAGAGGCAATAAAATAAGAGAACACTGAAGTGTGCATTGCATTCATGCATAGAAAATCCGGGGAATTTTCGCGCTTTCAAATAAAACTTACCACAAGAATCGAAGTTTCACTTGACTTGCTGGAATTGAAGTAGATCATCAAGTCAAGCGCTATAAACTTCACTCGTGATCTTTACTAAAACCCTGTTTTGGGTAGAGATGATTTGATCTATGAGCTAGATCAAATGGAATTAGCTTTACAACAAACAACACCTTAAGTAAGGGTCAACTACAAGATTCTATAAAAGATCTCAACATGACATTCCTTACAACAACACATGAATAATTAAGAAACTATTCTTTACTTATCTTTTCCATGTCTTTTACTAAATAAATGTTTCTACCGTGATTCTCATGGTGTATCTTCAACTAATTTTGTGTATAATATAATTCAATTCAAAACTTATTAATAAATAAGGTAAATCACAGGGTCTAAAGTGCATAAAGGCCACACATTCTTATTTAAATCATAACTTATTAAATATATGGAATATCATAAAACTGAATCCATTTACATTACAAGTTATAGTTCAAACTATTTGAATAAAAATACTCATGAGTATTTTGAAACTCATATGATCATGCCTTGGTGCAATCAAACACCAACTATTCAAAATAGAGGAATAACCTTCAACCTTGATTTTTTTGACCAATATTATAATATAAATCCAATCAAATATGATATAGTGACTCATCCACAATAATAAAACCATCCACAAGATATTTAGTAACAAATGCCACTTGGATATCCAAATATAATTAATTCATATGAGAGGATAATGACCATGCCACATAGGATGAAAATATCTACATGACTTGCATCCCAAGCTTTGCCACCTCATACTCAAAGGATTGCTATGGATGAGGGCATGACAACCAAGCACCTTACTCATCAAACCAACACAAGAGTCACCATCCATGTGTCATGATACTAGAGCTTGCCCAAGCCTATAAAAGGAGCCACACCCTTCATCCATTTGATCATCTTGTAGCATGACACAAGGAAACCAACACATAGAGCCACTCCATACATTATCTAGGATCAAGATGAAGAAGCTAGGAGGTGGAGGCATACCACAAGATGCGGGTTTATCGGATTTTCGGAAGAACAAGCTACATAAGATACCAAGGTAGAATTCCTAGGCAAACCATATATTTAGAGGATCATATCATCATCTCTTGAGTAGGACTTTAGGAATTTTCCAAGACATTTAGAAGTAAGAGTGGTTATAGATGCTAACTATATATATCCATGTCCATCCTAGAGAATATTAGAGTAGTATTAAATCCTACTTGTTCAAACCAACCTTTAATCTTGGAGGTGAGAGCCATGTTCTATTAGTGAAACATAACCAAAGCTTGTGCCCATATTATAATCCTAGTTGTGTATCACATGGGTGATCACCACTAAAACCCTAGACCACATCTGAATTCCAATCCATGGATTACTTTGGATCATAAGAAGAACCTTGTCATACCTCATGCCTACTTGTATTTCAATTTAACAAAGCTTATGCAAAACCCTAAACCATTTCATATGGGATCCACTCCACATAAAATAATAAGTCCTAACTTGTGTATCATGGATCACAAGTATAAACCAAGCAAGTTATAATTAAGCTTAAATGATATTTAAGTGATTAGAATGAAACCAATATCCAATTCTATTTTGCCTTCCAAGTAATTTATTTAGTTGACCAATAGAAATATTATATTATAGTTTGGACCATAACCTTAGCAAGTGAATAAACCATGATGAGCTTGGGATTTATCTTAAGTAATCCAAGCTAGAATTTGCTAAGCAAGATTATTAAAGATAGAGTTTATCAAACTATCTTCTTAAACCCTAAGAACTATCATACACATAAAATCATGAACCAACTTCATACCCTTTTCCATTTGTTAAACCCTAGCCATAATTTAACTATATGTGAGTAATCACTATGGTTAAGAAATAGAAAAGTATAATATGTTCACCATGCACATGTTCTAAATTTCAAATCATTTAAATAGATTTGATTCTAAAATTAAAAGCAATTGGGTTGAACCCTAAGATTTATATCTATTTTTAATTTTAACTTGTGCCTCATAAGAACCCCAAATTAAACAATTATAAAATGGTTGTTTATAAACAAAACAATACAGTAGGTAGCATTATCAAATTGTTTTGACATACAAATACTTTATAACCTGCAAAATAAAACAAAATTCAAATTTGAATTCAAACAACAAAATAGAAAACAGAAAAGAAAACAGAAATTCGAAAAAGGAAAAGAGAGGGAAACCTACCTGGCTTACTTGGACCGCAGCAGCCCACCACAACAGCCCATCCTCAGCCCAGGAGCAGTCCAGCCCACATCCAAATACCGTTTCGTTAGCTTTAAAATTTGTGCGAGAGGAAAAAACACGTCGTCGTCTTCTTCTCCGAGCTCGACACCGTGGCAGCGCCAGTAGGCCACGACCTCCTCGTCGATAAGCATGCCCGGACGTCGCCAGACCTCTCAGAACCGCGCCCAACTCAATTTGCGTCCGAGATTATCCGCGGACGAGAACATCCTTGCCAGCTAGAAGCTTCCAGAGACCGCCACCTCTCCGACCATGGCCGTCACCGTGTCGAGGCCACAGGGCTTCTCTTGGCCTATATATAGAGGGAGGACATCGCCGTGCACTTCTTGTTCACCTCCGCCATTCCGTTTCTTCTCAGAACCCCTCTAACCCTCGGTTTCTTCCTCCACTGGTCGCCGGTGACCATCATGGCGCCGTCGACTGGAGCCACCCCGGAGCTCATAGCTTGGTCCAGGAGGAGCGCCTGGACTCAAGGAGTACCCTGGAGGAGTAGAGCATCAAGAGGAGCTCGGAGCGACGCCAATTTTGGATTTTCCCCTTGCAGCAGATCGCTGGGAATGGCGAAAGCCTCGCTGTCTCCGTCATCCATCGTCGTTGCCGACCACACCATCGCGTCCAGGGTGAGATTGCGCATCCGTGGACCCCTATTTTGCATCGCCTCATCGTCTGTAGCTTATTCTAGCATTTTGGCCGGAGCCCGCCGCCGCAAAGATGTTCGCCGGTGATGCTCCGGTGACCATTGGGTGGTGGCGTTCACGCTCGTCGACTCAGCATCGAGTACTGGTTCGAACACATCTAGTTAGGATGTCTCTGGTGGTCTCTAGCGGTCGATCCGTTGCTCGCCGGAGCATCGCCGGTGTTCTCTCCGGCGAGATCGACGTGGCACCGCCACCTCAGCTCTGTTGACTGGTCGTTGCCCGCGTGGCAATTGACTCAGTCAACAGGCCCACCTGTCTGTCTCTGCGGGTAGATCTGAATCGGTACAAATAGTATTTCTGTTTTAATTTAAAAACCAGAAAATAGCTGAAACTTTGCATAAATAGATAAAATTCATTTTATCTCAGAAAAATATGAATAATATATCAAAATGCTCACAAAAATAAACTCTATTCAAATAAAATATAAAACAAAAATGTGTGTCAAAATAAAAATTCATTTATTTTTAACTTTATTGGTTATGCCCTTTCAATTGTTTCAAATCCCATTTAAATTCTATAATTAGTAAAGTTTAAAAATTAAATACTAGCTAGAAGTAAGTAAATAAAATGTGGAGAGTGGATTTTGTACACCCACGCATGGGTGTGGGTGTTTCCGTCACCGTCCATTGTGCTTTGAGATTCGGATAAAAGAGGAGAGAGAAAGGAATCTTTCCATCTACCATGGTGGGCACGAATCTCAAGGAATAAATGGACGGTGATGGAAACACCCACACCCATGCGTGGGTGTACAAAAGTATTTCCGTAAAATGTGAAGATTAATTTTTATCGTATTTTCATCAATGAAAATATTAGTGGTAATTCATAAACCCTAATGTGCAAATTACCATTTACTATTTCTTTAAATAATAATAAAGCAAGAAAATACCAACAACTAATATTATTTTGATATCTCAAAAATTGTAACTTAAACATTCTTAAAATTATCAAGTTATTATTTTAAAACCTAATCATAATTATAAAACCCTAAATTCTGGAAATTAAACCCTAACTAATATATGTCTTAATTCTTAAACCTTTTGAAATAATCAAATGCTAATGCTATTATTAATTTTGTGCAAAGTACTTAATCACATTAATTTTAGTACTAATTATTACTTTAAGAATTTTATCATAATAAGAAATCCTAGTTCTAATATAAATAAAACTTTGATCCTTTTATTTTATGTGATCATTCCACATTAGTTTCAATTCTAAAACCCTAGAGGTTTAGCCCATATGATTATTTAAACTCCACTTTACTTATAACACCTTGCTAAGCAACAAATATATGCATGCTCATGATCCACTAAAATAAAATCAATTCACATGAGACCATCATTTCATGTTCCTATTTTTAAATTGAAACCTATATAATCCACTAATGACACCTAGAGGAAAACACTAGTTTGTTAATTAGAGTAGTGCCATTGATCACCACTCCTATATACCACACCATTAAGATCAACCTAAACCATCAAACCCTAATAGCACCCTAATGATAAACCCTAGTACCAACCTTGTGTAGCAATTCACATCATATGCTCCTATTCAACTAAACCCTACTTAGAAAGTAATAAACCACTTAGCTTAGAAACCATTAGTAATTACTTAGTGAACTAAATGAAACCAATAGTAAACCCTAGAAAACATAGCTCCCATTTGAAGTAATTCTTATACTTATTAACCTGTTCTTCAAAGGTTATTCTTTTGAAGTACAAGTGTCAATCCAACCATAGAAACCCTAGTTCTTATTTATACTTATTACTTCTTAATTAACATGTTCTTCAAAAGTTATTCTTTTGAAGTATAATTTAAGTAATCATCAACCATGTCTTGTAGAACCTAAAAATTGACAACTGTTCTTTACATTCTATTCCACTACTATCCTTTGTGTATATGATTGTTCTGATGCATTATATCACTTGTTTATACTATAATGTCACAACCCTAATAAGAACCTTGTTTGAGAACCATCCTAAAGGTGCAACAAACCATAAAGAAATCTTTACAACTCATACATCCTAAATCATCGAGGTTAGGTTACGCTCGGGACGATTGCATCTCATACTATGCATTATAAGCATCTTTGCCAGTTCTTTAAACATTGTCCTTACCAGACAATGATGGTATTTCAGAATTTGGAGTTCTCACGTATCAAAGCTTTTGCCTGCATAATCTTGCAGTCAAGAAAGGCAAGTTCATCGCTTGCTCATGTCATTTGATTATTTTTATCAAATTATATGCAAAGTACTATACTTATCACTCTTGCATTGAAAAGCAAATATTATTTTACAATTATGAATATGACTATGTGGTGGGCAATGGAACCATGGTATGTGTGGATATGGTGGAGGTTCCATTGCACGGGTACTATTCACCTAGGACTAAGTACCAATGCCGTCCAGTGATTCTAGCGCCGTACATACCGCGTTGACCATAAGATCTATAATGGCTCTGGGGAAGTCAGCTGTATCTTTTCCCTCCTGCACGCCAACGGACTTGATAGATTCTGGCGGGGTGCTGGAGGCACTGCCGTAGGTTGGGAAATCCTTTAAAATCCCCATCCGGACGTTTAGATGAGAGGCTCTACCGTCTATGAAGGATTGTCCATAGTACACCGGGGGTAAAGCCGTATGATCGGGAGATGTCTACCGGGGTGTACGGATGGACAAAAGGGTGGGTTTGCGGTGGTCGCGGAGAAGGCGGTGATTGGCTTGGATCTTACACCTGGCCCCACACCAAGGAAGTGTGGACGAGAACGCGTCTCGGTAAGGTATCAAGGATAAGTTCTCTTATGGGAAAAGTAACGCACCTCTGCGAGAGGATACTCGAATTGTGACTTGTCACTCCTTGTTCCGGAAGGGAACTGCGAACGCGGCAGAAAGGAACTCCATGAAGTTCTAGTCAACTCTGTGAACACCGACGGGCATAGTTTTCAGAATAAAATAAACCTTTTGAAGAAATGTTTATGAAAACTTGCATTCGCCTATGACTTTCCGGTCCGTGGCTGTAGCTAGTGCATGATACACCTATTTCCTAATATGAACTTGCCGAGTACGCTCGTACTCATCCCACTCTTAAATCCCCCGCTAGCTATGGAGGCACCAGAGGAGGAACTACCGTGGAACTCGAAGACAAAGAAGTCAACTGCAACAAGATGAAGAATACAATCAAAGAAGTCAATGGAGTCAACTTCGGCATCAGCTAGAGTGGAAACTTAGACTAGTAATAGAAGGGAGCCTTTCCCTAATCCTAGCACCTAAATAGCTAGATTTCTATAGCAAGCCTAGTAGCTCTGAAGCTTAAGTTAGCAATAAGTTAGATTACGAATCGTTCTTCTAGAGCTTTATTTGAAGTTTTACCTCACTGTAAAGTAAGAGGCTGTGTTGATCTTTTGTAAACAGCTTGTGTATCCTTCTATAGACATACCTTGGACTCGCATATGTTTCTGTTGTACCACTCTGAGGGATGTAATATGAGTGGAACGGTGTTTCACTTGTGTTATGTCAACGACTTGTGTACTACACCATGCAAGTGGTACGTTGGGTCATCACAACTGGTATCGGAGCAAATGCTTTGACCCTAGGATTAAAACCCTTTAAAGGAGACCTATAGGTTTGGTAGTGTCTATAGGAAGTAGTCTTAGCTAAGCCAACTATGCTAAACCAATTATTCTTTTGACTTGAGATGGATATTCACTTGAGAATAATCCTGACACACTTGAGTCAACCTTTATTATCAATCTTTCTTAAGTGAAGCAAGTTAGTTATCTTGCTTCATTCCCAAATAACTAGAACACCATTGGAGCTTAAGATAATTGGGTGGTAGTAGACCATAGTTGGTATACAATTCATGGTAGTCCAAAGAGAGGATACAACCATAAGGAAGATATCCTATTGGAGTAGTATACCAATGTTTGTTATGGTTAAGTAAAAGTCATTTCAAATGTCAAATGACTGATATTAAGTAAAGGAAATAAGTATATAAGGTAGTATATAACCATGATGAGTCAATCATGGGAGGTAAGGAAGAGTGATAGGAGTTACATGAGTCTACTTTCAATAATAAACTAGGTACTCATATATGATTCACTTGAGAGTCATGATGTGATGGAGTAGAACATCATAAGTGAAGTACAAGAGTGTGATAAGGAGTAGGATTTAAGGAATAGTTCGAAAACTCATGCCTTAAAATCATGTTAACTATGTCAAGTATGCTAGAATGAGAGTCCTTAGTTTAAAGAAGACCTTATTAGAGCATATCACATAGAGAAATCCTGGAGTTATAGGTGATATATTCTAACAATCCTGTGTTTAGAGTAGCCATGTTATAGTCTCGAGAGATCATGTGAGGCTAGTTTTCAATTAAATGGAAGGTAAGTTAGCACTTTCCAAGGAAAATTAGGTCAACCACAACTATTCTGGACCAATTTGCTCAAGTTTATTTGATTGCAAGTGAGCAATCGAGGTAAATATTGAGACAAATAATAGAAATCCCTATATATGTGCTAAGTATCACAACCAAAACCTATCTTATGTGGTGTTATATACTACACATCTGAGCCTGATGTTTAGGGATGTCTTACCCAACTATGATATTCAGGCATATAAGGATGTGTATTGTATGCACAAAGCTGGATTTTCTTGGATATTATTGGATTTTCATTGTTTGACTAGATCCATACACAAAGTTTGACTTTGATATGCAAATGCATGTTGCAATATCAAGCTCTTACTTGATGTTATAGGTCTAGAGGGTAAAGGTATTCGTGTGAGGAAGTGACGAACTCCGAAGGTTTTGAAGACAAGATGAAGGTTCACTAGAAGAAGGAAATAAAGTTGTGGGAAGTAACCACAATATTTCAAAGTAAGGACCAATCAAAACTCACTTTTATCCTCTATTGAGGAGTACTTCAACATGGAAGTACCATGAAAGTGAGAAAAATATTGAATATGGAGTAGTAGAAGTGGAGCCGTATTCATTCTGGAAGAAGGGAATGCAAGTGAAGTCACTTACGATACTATTTTTATGGTGTCAACTAGTGGTTTTCTTGCAAAACAAACCCTAGAAGAAGGAAAATGGACCAGTAAAGTCGCAGCTGGTGTAATAAGACCGAAACTGATATAGGATAAATATGAAGAGAAAGCATTGAAAAGTAAGGTATATCTTAACTAAAACTATAAACGTATCCGCAGCTGGTAGGTAGATGTTGACTAGAACCGTAAATAGTCCACAGCTGGTATCAAATAAGCCACATCTGGTGTTAGATAGTCTGCAGCTGGTAACAAATAGTTCGTAGCTTAATCGTTCTTTCACTCTAAAGGAAAGAGGGATTCCGTAGCTGGTATTCCGTAGCTAATAAATATTTAGTCGGAGGATTCACATCGGATACCCACAACTGTGTGGATACAGCGCAAAGAATTCTTCGTGAGACATTAGAAAGGTACAAAATATAAACCAGACTTAAACCAATCTTCTACCTTGGAGTTCAATGATTAGAAGAAAAGGAGTTTGAAGATCATTAGTAAACTCCAAGGGGGAGAGGAAGATTGAAGGATAAGTATTAAGATATGATTTGGAGTATGAAAGACGAAGAAGAAGGTCTGAGCCGAGAGGAAGTCCGATCCTATTTTCATAAGATTGGTGGAAGTATCCATATAATAGTACTCTCAGGAGGTTGTCAGACCAGAAGCCGAGGTTTATATCTCGAGGAAGTAAGGGTTATACCTTAACTTGAGTGGGTAATTGATAATTACTCAGAAGCAGAAGAGCTCAAGTAAGTCTAAGCTAATGTAGTTGGATGAAGAAGATGTCGGAGGACAATCAAAGTCTAAGAAAACAAAAGACCGAAGGGTTTGACCATACCAAAACATAAGCCTATTAGAAAGATTCCTTTCATGGAACCTAAAGAAACCAAAAGGAAGATAACTAGTATGAACTAGAAGCCATGATTGGATGTGCTAAATGAGTCTAATCCATTCGTAGGACTAAACAACTAGGACCATGCCTATTATAAATACCTTACGAAGTACCATTACATTCGTTATGGTAGTAAGGGAAAAACAATACCTTACTTTAAACCAATCCTTTAGACTTAAGGTTTGGGCACCGCAGCTGGATTACCGCATCTGGCAGAACCAAGCTTTGAGTACCCAAATAGGAAGATGTCACCACAACCATTAGTAAAGTCCATTAGCATAAGAAGATGTCCTAATCCAAGAATCTTTGGAGAGTAAGCCTATAAGCTTCGAGTGTTGGAAGAAAGCATAGAATAGAAGAAAGTATCAGTGCCAGACATCAGAAGACTCCAGGAAGGATCTGGACAAGGGATATATCCAATTATATCTAATGAGATCACCATGGAGTTTGAAAGGATTGTGATCTGTTCAAGTCAGTTCCACATTCCGAAACATGAGAGCGTTCGAACTTCGGGACGAAGTTCAGTTTAAGGGGGAGAGGCTGTAATATCCCAGGTTTAGAGGCAATAAAATAAGAGAACACTGAAGTGTGCATTGCATTCATGCATAGAAAATCCGGGGAATTTTCGCGCTTTCAAATAAAACTTACCACAGTAACTGAAGTTTCACTTGACTTGCTGGAATTGAAGTAGATCATCAAGTCAAGCGCTATAAACTTCACTGTGATCTTTACTAAAACCCTATTTTGGGTAGAGATGATTTGATCTATGAGCTAGATCAAATGGAATTAGCTTTACAACAAACAACACCTTAAGTAAGGGTCAACTACAAGATTCTATAAAAGATCTCAACATGACATTCCTTACAACAACACATGAATAATTAAGAAACTATTCTTTACTTATCTTTTCCATGTCTTTTACTAAATAAATGTTTCTACCGTGATTCTCATGGTGTATCTTCAACTAATTTTGTGTGTAATATAATTCTATTCAAAACTTATTAATAAATAAGGTAAATCACAGGGTCTAAAGTGCATAAAGGCCACACATTCTTATTTAAATCATAACTTATTAAATATATGGAATATCATAAAACTGAATCCATTTACATTACAAGTTATAGTTCAAACTATTTGAATAAAACTACTCATGAGTATTTTGAAACTCATATGATCATGCCTTGGTGCAATCAAACACCAACTATTCAAAATAGAGGAATAACCTTCAACCTTGATTTTTTTGACCAATATTATAATATAAATCCAATCAAATATGATATAGTGACTTATCCACAATAATAAAACCATCCACAAGATATTTAGTAACAAATGCCACTTGGATATCCAAATATAATTAATTCATATGAGAGGATAATGACCATGCCACATAGGATGAAAATATCTACATGACTTGCATCCCAAGCTTTGCCACCTCATACTCAAAGGATTGCTATGGATGAGGGCATGACAACCAAGCACCTTACTCATCAAACCAACACAAGAGTCACCATCCATGTGTCATGATACTAGAGCTTGCCCAAGCCTATAAAAGGAGCCACACCCTTCATCCATTTGATCATCTTGTAGCATGACACAAGGAAACCAACACATAGAGCCACTCCATACATTAGCTAGGATCAAGATGAAGAAGCTAGGAGGTGGAGGCATACCACAAGATGCAGGTTTATCAGATTTTCAGAAGAACAAGCTACATAAGATACCAAGGTAGAATTCCTAGGCAAACCATATATTTAGAGGATCATATCATCATCTCTTGAGTAGGACTTTAGGAATTTTCCAAGACATTTAGAAGTAAGAGTGGTTATAGATGCTAACTATATATATCCATGTCCATCCTAGAGAATATTAGAGTAGTATTAAATCCTACTTGTTCAAACCAACCTTTAATCTTGGAGGTGAGAGCCATGTTCTATTAGTGAAACATAACCAAAGCTTGTGCCCATATTATAATCCTAGTTGTGTATCACATGGGTGATCACCACTAAAACCCTAGACCACATCTGAATTCCAATCCATGGATTACTTTGGATCATAAGAAGAACCTTGTCATACCTCATGCCTACTTGTATTTCAATTTAACAAAGCTTATGCAAAACCCTAAACCATTTCATATGGGATCCACTCCACATAAAATAATAAGTCCTAACTTGTGTATCATGGATCACAAGTATAAACCAAGCAAGTTATAATTAAGCTTAAATGATATTTAAGTGATTAGAATGAAACCAATATCCAATTCTATTTTGCCTTCCAAGTAATTTATTTAGTTGACCAATAGAAATATTATATTATAGTTTGGACCATAACCTTAGCAAGTGAATAAACCATGATGAGCTTGGGATTTATCTTAAGTAATCCAAGCTAGAATTTGCTAAGCAAGATTATTAAAGATAGAGTTTATCAAACTATCTTCTTAAACCCTAAGAACTATCATACACATAAAATCATGAACCAACTTCATACCCTTTTCCATTTGTTAAACCCTAGCCATAATTTAACTATATGTGAGTAATCACTATGGTTAAGAAATAGAAAAGTATAATATGTTCACCATGCACATGTTCTAAATTTCAAATCATTTAAACAGATTTGATTCTAAAATTAAAAGCAATTGGGTTGAACCCTAAGATTTATATCTATTTTTAATTTTAACTTGTGCCTCATAAGAACCCCAAATTAAACAATTATAAAATGGTTGTTTATAAACAAAACAATACAGTAGGTAGCATTATCAAATTGTTTTGACATACAAATACTTTATAACCTGCAAAATAAAACAGAATTCAAATTTGAATTCAAACAACAAAATAGAAAACGAAAAGAAAACAGAAATTCGAAAAAGGAAAAGAGAGGGAAACCTACCTGGCTTACTTGGACCGCAGCAGCCCACCACAACAGCCCATCCTCAGCCCAGGAGCAGTCCAGCCCACATCCAAATACCGTTTCGTTAGCTTTAAAATTCGTGCGAGAGGAAAAAACACGTCGTCGTCTTCTTCTTCGAGCTCGACACCGCGGCAGCGCCAGTAGGTCACGACCTCCTCGTCGATAAGCATGCTCGGACGTTGCAGGACCTATCAGAACCGCGCCCAACTCAATTTGCGTCCGAGATTATCCGCGGACGAGAACATCCTTGCCAGCTAGAAGCTTCCAGAGACCGCCACCTCTCCGACCATGGCCGTCACCGTGTCGAGGCCACAGGGCTTCTCTTGGCCTATAAATAGAGGGAGGACATCGCCGTGCACTTCTTGTTCACCTCCGCCATTCCGTTTCTTCTCAGAACCCCTCTAACCCTCGGTTTCTTCCTCCACTGGTCGCCGGTGACCATCATGGCGCCGTCGACTGGAGCCACCCCGGAGCTCATAGCTTGGTCCAGGAGGAGCGCCTGGACTCAAGGAGTACCCTGGAGGAGTAGAGCATCAAGAGGAGCTCGACACCAATTTTGGATTTTCCCCTTGCAGTAGATCGCTGGGAATGGCGAAAGCCTCGCTGTCTCCGTCATCCATCGTCGTTGCCGACCACACCATCGCTTCCAGGGTGAGATTGCGCATCCGTGGACCCCTATTTTGCATCGCCTCATCGTCTGTAGCTTATTCTAGCATTTTGGCCGGAGCCCGCCGCCGCAAAGATGTTCGCCGGTGATGCTCCGGTGACCATTGGGTGGTGGCGTTCACGCTCGTCGACTCAGCATCGAGTACTGGTTCGAACACATCTAGTTAGGATGTCTCTGGTGGTCTCTAGCGGTCGATCCGTTGCTCTCCGGAGCATCGCTGGTGTTCTCTCCGACGAGATCGACGTGGCACCGCCACCTCAGCTCTGTTGACTGGTCGTTGCCCGCGTGGCAATTGACTCAGTCAACAGGCCCACCTGTCTGTCTCTGCGGGTAGATCTGAATCGGTACAAATAGTATTTCGTTTTAATTTAAAAACCGAAAATAGCTGAAACTTTGCATAAATAGATAAAATTCATTTTATCTCAGAAAAATATGAATAATATATCAAAATGCTCGCAAAAAATAAACTCTATTCAAATAAAATATAAAACAAAAATGTGTGTCAAAATAAAAATTCATTTATTTTTAACTTTATTGGTTATGCCCTTTCAATTGTTTCAAATCCCATTTAAATTCTATAATTAGTAAAGTTTAAAAATTAAATACTAGCTAGAAGTAAGTAAATAAAATGTGAAGATTAATTTTTATCATATTTTCATCAATGAAAATATTAGTGGTAATTCATAAACCCTAATGTGCAAATTACCATTTACTATTTCTTTAAATAATAATAAAGCAAGAAAATACCAACAACTAATATTATTTTGATAAGTCAAAATTTTTAACTTAAACATTCTTTAAATTATCAAGTTATTATTTTAAAACCTAATCATAATTATAAAACCCTAAATTCTGGAAATTAAACCCTAACTAATATATGTCTTAATTCTTAAACCTTTTGAAATAATCAAATGCTAAGGCTATTATTAATTTTGTGCAAAGTACTTAATCACATTAATTTTAGTACTAATTATTACTTTAAGAATTTTATCATAATAAGAAATCCTAGTTCTAATATAAATAAAACTTTGATCCTTTTATTTTATGTGATCATTCCACATTAGTTTCAATTCTAAAACCCTAGAGGTTTAGCCCATATGATTATTTAAACTTCACTTTACTTATAACACCTTGCTAAGCAACAAATATATGCATGCTCATGATCCACTAAAATAAAATCAATTCACATGAGACCATCATTTCATGTTCCTATTTTTAAATTGAAACCTGTATAATCCACTAACGACACCTAGAGGAAAACACTAGTTTGTTAATTAGAGTAGTGCCATTGATCACCACTCCTATATACCACACCATTAAGATCAACCTAAACCATCAAACCCTAATAGCACCCTAATGATAAACCCTAGTACCAACCTTGTGTAGCAATTCACATCATATGCTCCTATTCAACTAAACCCTACTTAGAAAGTAATAAACCACTTAGCTTAGAAACCATTAGTAATTACTTAGTGAACTAAATGAAACCAATAGTAAACCCTAGAAACCATAGCTCCCATTTGAAGTAATTCTTATACTTATTAACCTTGTTCTTCAAAGGTTATTCTTTTGAAGTACAAGTGTCAATCCAACCATAGAAACCCTAGTTCTTATTTATACTTATTACTTCTTAATTAACATGTTCTTCAAAAGTTATTCTTTTGAAGTATAATTTAAGTAATCATCAACCATGTCTTGTAGAACCTAAAAATTGACAACTGTTCTTTACATTCTATTCCACTACTATCCTTTGTGTATATGATTGTTCTGATGCATTATATCACTTGTTTATACTATAATGTCACCAACCCTAATAAGAACCTTGATTGAGAACCATCCTAAAGGTGCAACAAACCCTGAAGAAATCTTTACAACTCATACATCCTAAATCATCGAGGTTAGGTTACGCTCGGGACGATTGCATCTCATACTATGCATTATAAGCATCTTTGCCAGTTCTTTAAACATTGTCCTTACCAGACAATGATGGTATTTCAGAATTTGGAGTTCTCACGTATCAAAGCTTTTGCCCGCATAATCTTGCGAGTCAAGAAAGGCAAGTTCATCGCTTGCTCATGTCATTTGATTATTTTTATCAAATTATATGCAAAGTACTATACTTATCACTCTTGCATTGAAAAGCAAATATTATTTTACAATTATGAATATGACTATGTGGTGGGCAATGGAACCATGGTATGTGTGGATATGGTGGAGGTTCCATTGCACGGGTACTATTCACCTAGGACTAAGTACCAATGCCGTCCAGTGATTCTAGCGCCGTACATACCGCGTTGAGCATAAGATCTATAATGGCTCTGGGGAAGTCAGCTGTATCTTTTCCCACCTGCACGCCAACGGACTTGATAGAGCCTGGCGGGGTGCTGGAGGCACTGCCGTAGGTTGGGAAATCCTTCAAAATCCCCATCCGGACGTTTGGATGAGAGGCTCTACCGTCTATGAAGGATTGTCCATAGTACACCGGGGGTAAAGCCGTATGATCGGGAGATGTCTACCGGGGGTGTACGGATGGACAAAAGGGTGGGTTTGCAGGGTCGCGGAGAAGGCAGTGATTGGCTTGGATCTTACACCTGGCCCCACACCAAGGAAGTGTGGACGAGAACGCGTCTCGGTAAGGTATCAAGGATAAGTTCTCTTATGGGAAAAGTAACGCACCTCTGCAGAGGATACTGAATTGTGACTGTCACTCCCTGTTCCGGGAAGGGAACTGCGAACGCGGCAGGAAAGGAACTCCATGAAGTTCTAGTCAACTCGTGAAGACCGACGGGCATAGTTTTCGGAATAAAATAAATCTTTTGAAGAAATGTTTATGAAAACTTGCATTCGCCTATGACTTTCTGGTCCGTGGTCGTAGCTAGTGCATGATACACCTATTTCCTAATATGAACTTGCTGAGTACGCTTGTACTCATCCCACTCTTAAATCCCCTGCTTAGCTATGGAGGCACCGGAGGAGGAACTACCGTGGAACTCGAAGACAAAGAAGTCAACTGCAACAAGATGAAGAATACAATCAAAGAAGTCAATGGAGTCAACTTCGGCATCAGCTAGAGTGGAAACTTAGACTAGTAATAGAAGGGAGCCTTTCCCTAATCCTAGCACCTAAATAGCTAGATTTCTATAGCAAGCCTAGTAGCTCTGAAGTTTAAGTTAGCAATAAGTTAGATTACAAATCGTTCTTCTGGAGCTTTATTTGAAGTTTTACCTCACTGTAAATAAGAGGCTGTGTTGATCTTTTGTAAACAGCTTGTGTATCCTTCTATAGACATACCTTGGACTCGCATATGTTTCTGTTGTACCACTCTGAGGGATGTAATATGAGTGGAACGGTGTTTCACTTGTGTTATGTCAACGACTTGTGTACTACACCATGCAGTGGTACGCTGGGTCATCACAGGATACTTCCCAAATGGATGAGAGGCAAAAGGAGTACATCAACCTTGCTCGCGACGAAGTGTTGGCCAAGAAGAGATTGTTGATAGCCAACATGAACACACCCACGGCCGCCATGTTTGGAGGAGGCATGCCGACGTTTGGAGGAGGCATGGGAGGCATGGCCGGCATGGGAAGCATGCCCATGCCCGCCATGGGAGGCATGGCCGGCATGGGAAGAATGTCCATGCCCGCCATGGGAGGCATGGCCGGCATGGGAGGACCAAGCTATGGAGGAGTGTTCGGAGGGAATATGGGAGGCTCGGTGAGTGGTGTGTATGGGACTATGGGAGCACCACCGGGAGTATTCATGTCGTCCTTGGATCCTACTATTCCTCCTTCAACCCAAGATGACAAGGAAGAAGAAGCAAAAGAAGGTGTTGACTTAGAAAATGCGGAAGTGTGAGATGCATTTGTGATATGCAAATTGTGTGTTCCACTTTGTGTCCATTTGAACCATATGTTGTGTGTCGTTGTTGAACTACGTCATTTTGTGTGTCGTTCTTGAACTATGTGATGTGTGTTGCACTTTGTGTTCATTTAAACAATGGTACATCATTTTGTTTCATGATTATATGTGAGTGTTTGATCTTGTTGAATGAATAGTAGTGTAGAAATATGTTTTCCGCGCCCGCGCGCGCTGTATTATGGCGCGCCCGGCGGAGGGCTAATTTTACCGCCCGCGCACGCGCTGCATTTTAGCGCGTCCGACGAGGCAAATTCTGGCCCAGCGCGCGCCATCCGTTTGCAGCACGGCGGACGCGAGGTATACCGCACCGATTTTTAGTGCGCCTGTTGGAGATGCTCTAAGGCTAGGTTCCAAAAAAAGCACGAATTAAGTCACCCAGTACATGATTGGGTCATTATTTAGTACTCCAGTACTTCCATAAGAAGCATGACTGATCACCCATACTGTTCGAGCACTCCACACACAGTGAATCACCTAAGATCGATCAACATGTACGGATGCATGCGATGAGTGCACATGTTGTAAGGGATTTCATAAGCATGCATCATAAGTCATAACCACATGCTCAATCGCTCGTCAGTTGGCCACCGCTCGGAGCTTCATACCGGCGGCGCAGTGGCCGGGGACGCCGCAGATGAAGTAGTTCACGCCCTTCTTGAGATTCAGCGTCGCGCTTCCGGTCGCTGTTGCTGCCGCGTCAGCGGCCCTGCGCACCTTGCAGCTCCGGTACTCCGAGGCGCTCACGGCCACCGCGTTGTGCGCGCCTGGCTGGTACTTGAAAACTGCACGCACAAGTATAATTAACTATGCTTGTCTTAGATCCTGCGACGAACAAAGCTTGCACACTCCATGTTTTTAATTGGCTTTTTTTTACTTGTAAGAGAGGAAGGGAACGCAAGAGAGAGTCTCTACCGAGCGTGTCACCAGCCGCGAAAGCCTTTCCAGTGGCCCAACTGTCATAAGAAACAGAGAAGCCCCAGCCCTTGGAGTCACCCACGACATGGGTTTCAGCAAGCACAGTCGTCGTCGAACACAGAAACATCACGAAAACCAGAGCCACAAGGCTTGCACTGCATCTTCCCATGGCTTAACTATGTACCTAACTACCTAAGATCTTAAAGGTACAGTGAGTGTAGTGTAGTTTTATCTATGCTAAGTGTCTTGCAATCTTCAACAAGCTCATGGTGGTATTTATAGTGGTCTGCTGTTGGGTCTTCTTAGTGCACAGTTACAGCCTATTTCATTCCCTAGCATTGGATAATCGACCCTGCCCCCACCAAGGTAGTAGTGTAGTAGGCCACCAGCGAGACTGGCTTTTCAGAACCTGGGTGCATGTGAACCCACTTTTTTAAAAGTGCGTTTGTGATGTAAAAATATGTTTTAAAAATCGAAACATAAAATGCGTGCAAAGGTGATCTCAAACATGTGCCCTGGACATTAGTTTCGTGACGAAAAAACCTTTTAATTTGCCTCGGCAAAAAAGTGAAATTTTGCAGGGCTATATAGCAGTATATATGTGACGTATTTTGTCTTTTTTTAGTTTCTGAAATTAAAAATTTGGTTTCTCCGCGAAAACTTTCTACGCACACATGGAAGTATGGAACATGAATACGTACCCGTTATTTTTATTTCAGAATTTTTTAACATTTGGAAAATACATTTCCCACCTGGGTTCACGTGCACCCAGGTTCAACTGGGACTTTTCCGCCACCAGCCCACTATGAACAAACGTAGGTTCGTCCTAGGATACTTTGGGCTCAGCTTCCACATGGTTCATTTTTTTAGCTATATACAAGTTCCCCCGGTTTTTATTTATTTTAGTCTCTGCTTCTTCTTGCTGCGCTAGCTAGCTTTTTTTCCTTGACGTACACCCATCCCACTACAATGGCCAATCAAGTTACAATGTTTACAAATCCAAGTATGTATTGTCGGCAAAAAAATCCAAGTATGTACATGGGCCAATACAATCATGGCGATGTGCTCTACTTAGGTTAGGTATAGTGGGGTATACACCCAACCACATCCTCTGCACTACCAGTAAACTAACACGGCATGTGTAGTGGAGGGGTTTTGATCTGTTCAGTCAGCTTATCTTCCCTTCAATTCGTAAACACTTGAGATCTTTTTTGGTAGTTGCAAATTGAAACACTAGCTTCTTGTAATTCAATCCCTGTGGAGAACATGATAAACCCCCTCTACTACACTTTCATCAGATTGTCTTGTACAAGAAGGTCTTCAGCTCAGATTGTCTTGTACAATCCCTGGGGAGGAGTACTTTTTTTGCAGGAGGGCTTCAGCTCCAACATCGATTGAGAATTGCCCGATTTTGGATTAGATTCCAAGAAAATGAGAAATAACAAGTCGGACCCTACTGCGCCCATAACAGTGCCAGAAATTTTACTTTGGTTGGTGTTTTTTTTCCCACTCTTTACGGATGATGGGGTCTTTCCCCCAGGTTGACCTCACATTTCAAGAACATGTGAAGACCCCAAGTCTAGGAAATGGAATATAAGTTGTACTTGAGACTAACAGATGACAAGCATCTCGTCGTGTCTCACGGCAGGTATGTCCAACTTGTTGATCTAGATTCTGGAGTTCATACTATCTGGTTAGCATATATATGACCAATCATGTACTAGTCAAAGGGTACGTGTTTGCATAATCTCGCCGACTAGGCAGCAGGCAGCGACTATTAGAACAATTATCATATATGCAATATATAATCTCGCAAACAATTCACAAAATTGTATGATCAAGGACAATGCTCCCTCTGTACTGGTTTACCAGGCCGACACGTAGTTTAAGAAAAAAAAAGTTTGACCATAGATATGGTTAACAAAATATGAATTATATGTCACAATGTTAAGCTTCATGCACTAACCAACTATTCCAAAAGACCGATCTGATGGAAAGAGCTAGGTAATCCACTTATAGTTTAACATCTACCCTCACGTGTGACGCAGCGGAGTAACAGCAATTTATAGAATAAATTGTGAAAACCAGGACTCAAACTCGAGACCCTGGCTCTGATACCATGTTAAGCTTCATGCGCTAACCAACTATTCCAAAAGACCAATCTGATGGAAAGAGCTAGGCAATCCACTTATAGTTTAACACACAAAATTATATCATTGGATTCACATTTTTGTGACATATAATTTTTTATCTTGTTAACCAAAATTATGTTTAATTTTTTGTCTTGAACTACATGCCAGCTAATAAACTGGTACGGAGCAAGTACAAATAACTTAGGGATACATTGGAAAATAGCATTATCACATTATTTCCTCTAACACATACTTCCAACACCTTATTGGTTCTTGGGGAATTCTGATTGAGTGATTAATTTACTTCAACGAAAGTAAACCTTGAATGCAAGCATTGATCACTGCCATGCTTGGGACATTGGTTCTTTGCACCTTGGAGTACCTTAGGAAATAGCTTCACACAGAGTCACAGACTCACCTTTTGCTTGAGAGTGTCCGTCAGACATCAAAGGTTGCATGAAGTTCCCAAGGTTGCGACCAAAAAAAAAAACATTCGGGTGATCCCGTGACCTAATTGAGTTCCTCTTTTGGTAGAAAAGAACACCTTTCCTAATTTTCAGCTAGCTGAAATGCCAATTCGGCTCAGGTCAGATCGCTGGCCGTACCTTCTAAACGTTAGCGCGAATCTTGGCGCTGGCACGTCGCTCGGTTCTCGCCCGTCGCCCTCCGTTTTCTATCCAGTTTTTTATACTGGTTTTTCAGACGGTTGGTTTTTCTTTTTGGCCTTTTCGGTTTGTATATCAGCGTCCATGCCCTTTGTCGGTAGATATTTTTCACTTTATTTTCATTTCTCTTTTTTGTCTGGCAGCTGAGAGAGCTTTTCTCCCGCGGTGGTGGTGGGATCTCCCGGCGAGGCCCTGGGTTCCCCCGTGCGGCGGCGGAGAAATCGGTGAAGGCCACCGAGTGACGAACCGGGAGGATTCCGCTCGCTCTCGTCCTCGTGTTCCATCGCTCTGTGGAAGTGAAAAGCATGGGTTTGCAAGGATGCCAAGGAGCTGGATTCCTCCATGCCGGAGCTTCCAGGGAGCGACCACTGTTTCGAGGTGATGGTAGAAGGCTGCTGGCTGGGTCGCCGGCGTGACTGGTACCTTTCTTCTTCGTTGCTCCAATTTCTATTTGTCTTTTACTCCTCTATGTGCGCCTTCACATCTTAGTGTTCAGTTTCACGCGCGGATCTGGTAATTTTGTGTTGTTCTTAGGTGGTGCTGGGCAGAACGCGAATTCATTGGTTTGTGAGGCGATTCTAGGATGCGTTCCCCCATGATATTCCCCCTGCTAGTGTTTTTGGGACGTCCTTGATTTAACAACGTTAATGGTGAAGATAGCGAGTAGCAGCAATGAGTTTTTAGCTTGGTCAAACTCGTATCTGAAGTTACTGTCCGTAGACACTGGAATAGCAGATTTGATTCCCTAACTGCAAGTAGTTTATGTTTTGCACACCTGTTTTCATCTACTTAGTTATTGGAAAGACTGCTAGAAAAATAAAGACCAATCGAGTGAAACTGACTCTTTGTATTTTTGCAGTGCTGGTTGCTATTTGTAACCTTCATTTTCCTGACAATTCTTGTGAATTTATAATCTGTAGAACACCTGTTGTTATATGGGATATTGCTTTGGTAATGTTTTCATTAAGGCATCAGTAGGGTAAAATATGTTCATAAAGTGTGTTGTTAATTGTTTGATTAGGCCAACTTGGCCGGTTGTCCTCAGCAACAGCTCTAGAAGTGTAACATAATAGTGTATGGGCACGTCAAAAGCAGAATTAATTAAGGTATCGAAGTTGGTTCCTCTCTGAGATGGATGCTTTTTGTTGGTACAAATACATGAATATGGCCAGTGCGTTGTGACAGGCTCGAATTGATCGAATCGGGCCTGGTTGAATTTATTGCTGAATGGAGCTAAATAGACTATCAGTCCAAATTATCACCACCGACTCTGTATATTAGTGTCTGCCTCTCCTGTTGTGTTGTCTTTTCCATCCAGTCATGGTTCTTGCAGTATGAGTCTCACGGGCAGTAATTAAATTGTCATTCTGCTTTTTGATCACTACCTTCCTCTGAGAGTTTTCTTTTTTAGTGGTCTATGGACATTTTCGCCGGCAAATTTCTATAATCCCACTATCATCAACCTGCATGCATGTAATATCTTTTTTATTTTCGAAAGGTAATCTATGCATCAGTACTAATTTGTCAAAAAAAATTGCTTCTTCAAGAAAATCACCTGGACTAGCTGCATGTTGTTAAACATTCTTATATAGTTATATCCCATGGATTATCATCATATTCTCCGAGTAATTTAGAAGTTGATCCTTGATTTGTTTGACCACCAAGAAGCAACCCTCTGTATGAGAATCCTTCCTGCAACAATTTCATAGCAATTTCATATTATTTCTCTTATGCTAATTGAAACATATTTTTCTCATTTTTTCTAATAGTATTGGTGCATGCCTGTGTGAAGATTCATCTTGAACATCGTGTTGCTGGAAAGCTTTGTGAGTATATCCCTGAATCAATCTGCAGTACAATATTTGCAATTTCAATTAGCGTAGAATCATAGCATGGTAGAAGTTACAACATAAGACAATTCTGATTGAAGCAACAATGAGTGACTATCTACATACATCGTAGATAGACCCCCAGAGATGGGAACCTCAGTCTCTCATTTCTCATTCTTCTCAGTTTTTATCTCTTTTCATTGTTTAGCTCAGTGTAATCATTTTTATCTCAGTTTATCATTGTTTATCATTTACCTCAGTCTCTCTCTCTGATTATAGTATTCATTCTTTAGTTTCTTCATTACTACTTTCTTTTCTTTATTTCTTCATGTTAGTCTCTTATTTTCTCAGTTTTTCATTTTAATAGAGCTGCTGCCGGCGTCCTTTTCATTATCTCTGTCACTTAGTCCTATAATTTATCTCATTTTGTCTCTTTATTTTTATTTTCTCCTCAGTATTCAGGCATCTTTGCTCAGTCCCTCCTTCTCTGTCTCTTCTTCTCAGTTTTATTTGTTCAGTCTTTCCTTCTTCAGTCTCTCAGTTTAATTTGCTCGTTTTAATTTATTTACTCAGTCTTTATTTCAGTCTCTTCTCATATTTATTTGCTCAGTCTTTTATTCCTTGGTCTCTCAGTCTTATTCTCTCAGTGCTCCTTTTTCCATTTTCATTCCTCCGATTTCCTCAGTTCATATGAAAATTCTATGAAGTTTCTGATTTTTTAGTCTTGCATTCTTACTTGTATCTTAACATGGGGACTTCTGCCTACGTCTATACTTAAGTTAGATGGATGCGGGCTCTCTCTCAGGTATAGAGATGTTGAACGCCCTATTTAGCCCCTCTTGTCTCTGTTAGGACAAGTTGTTGTTTGGCAATATTCAACCATTCAGTCTGGCGCTCCAATAATCAGGTATCTCGCTTGGGTGGAAATTGCTAATAATATACAACATCATGCTACAAATGAATTGTTCTCAACCACCTGTAATTTGTTATCATGTCATCTCATTCGTTGTTAATCTCATTTATTGATGATCTCATTCAATTTTATTTTCTCCAGTCAATTTGCAGTACCTCATTAGTTTGTTTCTCAGTATATTATTGCCTCAGTTGTTTTCTTAAGTCTCTCAATGATGATTCATCAAGCATTGCAAAATGTTTGATCATTTCATTTTTGTTTTGTATCTTGAATCTTAAGTTACCCGTTGATAAAATCAGACAATATTGGCTGCTTAAACGATGATGAACAACATCGCTGATGGTGAGAATGTTGGCTGCTAAATCATTTTCTCTGTTTTCATTTTTTTCTGATTATCTTCGATGTTTCTTTCTCCATCCACTTAGTATTCAACATCTCTTCAATTTAGTGTAGACGGTAGATTTTGATGGTGGATACAAGTCCACTTTTGCCATAGATCAGAGGAGGAGATCAAACAGTGGATGCTTGTTCGGTTCTACAAGGAACAACAAGGTTAGTCTGTTTCTTTGATTTTCAGTATAATATTCTTTGTTTGTCAGTTTAGATTTGCATTGTCCCTCTTGTCATTCTTAGTCCATTTCATCAGTTTTGCAGAAAGATATACTTCAATGTCCCTCTTGTCATTGCTAGTCTATTTTCTTAAGTCTGTAGAAAGATACACCTAAATGTTTTTTATTTCCTCAGCTCTGTATACTCTCATTGTATCTTATTAGCTCATTGTAGCTTAGCTTTTTGCAATGTTCATAATTTATCATGTAGTTTCTCGTTTTTCAACCTCATAGTGTTTACTTATTTCCCAGAAGCATGTTTAGGTAGTGGAAATTTGGGTAGGTGACGTGACACCATGGTTGTTTAGTTACTATGCTACTCACCAGCGCAGAAGCCTTGGTTGATTTGCTAGTTAGCATTGGTGGAACTTTACACTAGGTTACGCCTTTCCCTAAGCCTACCAAGGAAATGAAGTATTTCTTCACCTTTTGTTTTTGTAGTGATGCTGGGTCTGTCCTATGATATTTTCAGTAATGGGATATCATGACTTTCCTTTGCTAAATTTTTCTGAATATCTTTCCTCGCAGAAATCGTATAAGCTGGACATGCATTTCCTAACTCGGTACAGTACTGAGTACTAAGCTGTGATAAGGCAAGCCAGAGATCTCAGGAAATTCTACCCCCTGGTATATGTCCTCCGCTCCTACTCTATGAAATATGAACACATCTTCATGCCATGTTACTACATCTGTTTCAATTGATCAATAAGCTGATAACAAATAGCAGAATAGTAGCTGTTTTATGAGTTGCCTTCTTCCTAGCTTCTTTTCTCCATACAGTCGTATCATGATCATGTGGCAAACATATAGCTATAGAAACATAAACTTTGGCGGTTTTTTATCAGTGCTCCACCAAGCAAAGTAGGCTTAGGTCATACTAGCATCCATTGTAGTTTTACCCTATGACCGCCTGGTGACATAGGAAATTTTTGAATCATTCTTAAATTGACAGAAAGAGTCACAGAAACCGAGAGGTGGCAGCAGCATAGTAAGGCTGGTGGCATAATATCATCCCTTTCTTCAGTTTTAGCTCATAGCCATTTTTTGAAATATGTTGGACGTGCATATGACAATTAACATGACTGGCCTAGGGATATGCCCGTACACCGAAGGATGTTGTGGTTTTCACTACTTGTTGATACCATCAAGCATTTACCTTGCAGACCCAAGACAATTCGGTGGGAGATGTACACGATTGATCAAGAAAAGAAAGGAGGTTTCTGAAGTACAACGGGTTGCCCAAATATTTTGCATTCTTCATTGTGCCGTAGTTTTCCTCATTTCCGTCCATCATGGATGTGGATCTATCTTTTTCTTGCCCGAGATTTCTTTGTTTTTCCTCTTTCTTTTTCCTGATTTCCTGTGTGGTGCCCGTCGTCGCTGAACCAGGCTGCTTTTGCATGGGGAGGAAGAAGAAGAGGGAGATGGTGACGTGGAGGCAACTGGTGGACCAGGCCAACGGAAGTAGAAGGTCCAGTTTCCTGTTTTTTTGTGAAATCCTCAACAGAGGCTGATGTATAAATAATGGGCTATACTCTTTTTCCAGTTATTATGTACAAGAGCCCAGTTTTAAAAAGGCAGATGTATAAACAGTGGGCTAATGAAAAAAAAAACCCAGGAAAAACCAGGCTGGCCGGACTAATCGGAATTAATTTGTTTGTGTTTTTGGTTTCCCGGACTGAACGGAATGGAGTATCTGTTAGGGAAAATGGAGTATCTGTTATGGAAACGGAGACTGAAGAGATCAGTGAGTACTTATAAAATCTGACTTGGAGCGAATTGCATTTTCATCTAGATGATGGTTAGACACTCCCGAAAAGAAACAAAACTGCGGTATTAATCCCATCGTAATACAAAAACGTTTGAACATTTTCAATGGTCATCCTCCCGCGACATAAATAACATTGGAGTATAATTCTAAGAATTGATGGGGTTGGAATCTCCATCATATTTCTCTAGTGTAGGTGGCTTGAACCTGCAAGCGATAAAGGCTTCTTGTATCTCTCTTAACAAAGGGTTGCAAGCTGGCCCTTCCCCTTAGAGCATCTCCACTCGTCCCCCCGACGAGGCCCCCGAGCGACGTTTTTTCCATCCGGACGGCGAAATTCGGCCCAGTCGCGTCCCCGGTTTCTCGTTTTCGTCCGGATTTGCCCTTCATCCATCCGGCGAGCCCACGCCATCCCCGGCCCCCCCGGGGCGCGCTCGGGGACTCCGGACGAAAGATTTTGGCGCGAAACGTCGTGTGGACCCGCGTAGTCGGCGACTGGAAAACCAAATCCTGTAGATTTTCTCTCCAATTTGCTTGCATATCCCCATTCCCTCCAATTTGCTTGCATATCCCCATTCTCTCCCGCCGAAATTCCCCAATCTCCTCGTCTTCTAGCTCCAGTTCCCGGCGGCGTCTTCTCGTCCACCACCGCTCTCCTCCTCGTCTTCTCGTCCACCACAATGCCGCCGAAGGCGCCGGCGAGGAAGATGCGGGCGAAGAAGACGAAGCCGCCGGGCATGTCGAACGCCGAGTGGGCGGCGGACGAGAAACGGCGCGAGGTGGAAACAAGCGGCGGGGCGGAGAGGGTGAAAAAAGCCGCCGCCAAGAGGGCGGCGGCGGCGGCCCAGGACGAACAAGCGAGGAAGATCAGCATGGCCTTCAGCGGCGGCAGCATGTTCTCCGGCCAATGGCCGGCGCAAGGTACAACCAGTTCCCCGTCGTCCTTCTCCCCTTCGTGTACTCGCCGTCGCCGACTGCCGTGTTCCAAGAGGGCGCCTACGTCCAACCGTCCAGGTCCACGACGTCGCCGCCCGAGCTTGACGTCGGCGGCGGCGACCTGTTCGAGGGCACCTCGCCGGCCCTGCGACGAGGGCCGCTCCCGTTCGGTGCGATGGCGGCGCCGAACGAAGAGGAGATCCACGAGATGATCACCTCCGGCTCCATGGCCGCCGCTGCGAGCCCGGGGTTCTTCATGGCCGCCGCCGGCTGCGTGCCCGGGGTTCTTCATGCAAGAGGAGACGAGGGCGACGGCAGCCGTGTGGCGGCGCGCAACGAGCATCGGGAGGATGTTGCCGACGGAAGCCAAGCCGTCGAAGAAGAAGACGAGGAAGAAGAAGAGCCAACTCAAGCCGCCGCCAACTCGTCGAAGGGGAAGAAGAAGAGGAAGGACTCGCCGCCCGCCGAACCGCGTATCAAATGGACGCCGAAGGAAGAGGAGTGCCTCGCCGAAGCTTGGATGACCGTGTCCACGAACGGCATAATCGGGGCCAATCGGTCGTTCGACACATACGGCTTCGAGTGAGGCAGGCGTACGAGGAACGCAAACTCGTCGATCCCTACTTCAACAAGACGAACATGAACGTGTACCGGGGTGACAAGGCAATGGCCACCCATTGGGGGATCATGCAGACGGCATGCAGCAAATGGCACGGCATACAGGAGGAGGTCGACAAACGGCCGATCAGCGGCCACGACTTGGAGCAAAAGGTATGCTCGGCCGACCCTGCATCACCGAGGTACATCGTCGTTAGCTGACCCGTATCGTCGTGCTCTTTTTTTCCCAGCTACGCCGAGCTTTGGACATGTACACGGACGACACCGGCCTGCAGTTCAAGTTCCTCAACGTCTACGCCCGCCTCGAGAATTGCGAGAAGTGGAAGGAAACTCGTACGACCCTCTCGAAGAGCAAGACCGAGCAGTACAACCCCGACGCTCCGGCGGCTTGCGCGGCGGAAGGGCGCCCTGAACTCGGCCAGAAGAAGCCGAAAGAGCTCAACCGGACGGACCATCCCGCCGACAGGATGCAGGCGTCGATCGACAAGTGCTGGGCCGACTTGAGGTCGCACGCCGACGGGAGGAACGACAAGTTCGACGGCAGGTGGCGGGAGATGCTCGCCAACCAAGGCGTCCGGATCGCCCTGCTGAAGATGACGGCGGCGGCGAAGAAGAGGAACACAGACTTGGCGTTCCTCATGGGCGGCGGCGACATGGAAATGGACGAGGAGACGAGGAATTGGTACCAGGGCCACCGCAGCGACATTCTCCGAGCCACTACGGCCAGTCCTTCGTCGTCTCCGCCGGCTTCTACCTCGTCTACCTCACCATCTACCTCGTCGACTGCGGCTGCTTCGACGTCCACTGCCGCTGCTTCATCGTCGCCCGCCGCAGCCGCTTCGGCCGCGGCGTGCGAGGAAACTGGTCCGTCGGACACCGCCGTGCCGGCCGGGACTGCCGACGAGCCTGTCTCCGTGTAATTTCCCTCCGATCGCCGATCTGTGGCTGATCCTTTTGCTCCTTTTGCCGATCAACTGGCCGTACTTGTAGCGCGGGACGACGATTTGTTTGAATTTAAACTCTATCCGCCGAACTCCGGGTGGACGACTAATTTCGTCCAATCCGGCGGTTGTTTCGTTCGGATTTAGGCGTGAGGAGCGCCAACGAGTGGGGATGCTCTTAGGATTTAAGTCCATCTTCGAAGGAGTTTAAGTCAACAAATGACTACGAGACCTTTGGCGAGGGGGAGAGAATGTGTGTATTTCTTTGTTTCATGGCAAGTGTCTCTGACCCTCTTGGCGCGAACATTGTTCCTTGATGTGATCGGTCACCTTGATCGTTTATTCCTTTCTGACAAACCTGATCTTTGCATGGCAAAGCGGGGACCCAATAGGGATTGAACCACTCTATGGGCAATTGGCGAAGGGTTAGCGAAATGAGCAGCACATAGCACCGACGCTCTGCCCTGGATAAGGCCGGACCTTCTTAATGTTTCCATTGGTTGTGCCCGCGAGGGGATGGCACCAGATTCCAAGGCAGCAGCATTGTTGTTGATATAGCTAGCAACGGAGTGATCACCTTAAACGTGGAGCAACCAAGGATAGGATAATGTTTTCTTAGCCTACTTTTCAAAAATAAAAATAAAAATACTCACTTACTATGGACAAGCATTTAGCATGACTCAAAGTAGCACTAAAGATCAGCACAATTATGTAGCCAGAAACACGCTTTGAAATTTGTTTACGTGGTTCCATCGGAAACTGATATGTTATTCACCTGGGAAATGCCTCAGGAAATCAAAACGGGACAAAATATTGAATTGATAAGATCAAACAGGTGTGCCAAATGACCAACAACCAGATTGCATGACCAGTACACGCACACACCAACAATCTTGACAAGGTAGCCAGCCATCTAAAACTATACCAGCTCGATGTCGATGCCGATTCTTGTTGTCAATAGTTGGAACATAATGTGATAGCTCAGCCAGATGCACGTAATGCACTACAAAATTGTAGAGCACGTGGATTATTTCGAGAGGAACAGGCCAGCTAATAGTTATGAAGTCCACTCCTCCTATCACTAGTAGGTACAACAAAGAAACAATAAGGATGCTTCCTACTTTTAATTTTATAAGTTCCTAATACCACCAATTTGGATCCATGAACAAACATCATCCTCGTGCAGGTGACTTTGCTGGCAATAAACTCGGTTCAAGATGATTCTGCAGCGAGGAGAAACAAAACAGCATCAATTTTTTCAGAACAATTCAGTAACAAGGTTCTGCTTAGGGGACGTATCAGGTGAAAACAACACAGTTCCTGAAAATCTGAAAATATCTGTAAGAGCCGTTGGATCTTGTACCAACCATCCGATCAGCAGCCTCAGTCCCACCTCCACCCATTTTATAGAACAACCCTTGCAGTCATAAGAAAGAACAATCGTGTCCCCACTGGACCCCTCCTCTCTCTCTCTCTCTCTCCAGCCCTCAGATTTGGCTGCCCATGGAGGTGTTTACAGGTGATGACCGGCGCCGCCTCTTCCAACGACCCACTGGGAATGCTCTCGCAGCAATTCCGGCCGCCATATCGATTTCTTGCAGGATTAGTGCAGTACATCCAGCTGCAGTGTTTATATTCTTGAGTTTGGAGTTCGTGCTTAGATTCATTGTTCAGGCTGTCTGCGTGCCTGTTCTGATTCATCTCTTGAATTATGAAATTTCTTGACCCGTTCTACTATCAATCAGCTAAAGATTTCCTGATTTCCTCATTTGATTTGCTCATGATTTATGGGACTTTTTGCCCGATCTAAATGGTGGAATGTTCATTCTATTTTTATTGTCCAGATCTGGTTCCGTGTGTGTTCACGATTCCCTTCCTACGTATGAATGGTGCTTGCCTACTGTTGGAATCAAATGATGGATATGGATGCGTCTTCTTTTTTGCTCATGACCTGGTTTAAATCCAAACTGCATGATCTATGTCTGCGCTCGTTCTAGTCATTCGTGACATCAACGAAAGCAGGATTTTTTTTTCTTTATTTGTGCTAAGATCTCGTAGTGATTAAATATTAAGCATTCCTCAGTGATACAAACTGGTCTGTCCAGCCCATCCCCCAACCGCGAGAAGAAGACTCTTCAGTGGTACAAATTACTCTACGGGCATACATTGGCCCAGGTGGTTTTCTGCAAATGTGCCTAGACTGATTGGTGGTGGGAAGAAGACTTCAATCCAGCTGTTGGTACATGATCCAAGGGCTAGAAACAAGAATTTGCAGATTTGCAGAACTTGTCCATTTTCACCAGATATGCCCCCGTTCTGCTTATCTACTTTGTGTCACTATCCAAACAAGCACATTATCCTTGTCCAGTGGATCTTTTTTTTCCTTGCTCACTGCCACCTAAACATGCCAGCTCTAAACATCAAGGTTTGACATTGTAATTGGAACAGCTTTGCACCGACGGTACAAGCAAAACAAAAATACATAAATAAGTTATGCATGTGCTTACCCAGTTATGCCAGGATTCATCTTTATAATAAACCACTATGATGATTCTTGTTGGTAATATCTGGAACATGACATCATGACAACTCACCAGGAAGATAGCCAGCGCACCAGTGTTACACACTAAATGAGACCACTTTAATAATTAAATCACTATGCTGCTCCCAGATAAAGAACCTTGATCGGCAGCATATGGAAAACAAAGTTTCCACGATTCCTTTTGTCTACCATCGAAACCGATGTGGCCTCATATACATCTTCTGTATATATAGGTCTCAAGAGAAGGCTACACATAGACATCAAACCAACAAGCAACAATTTCCCTTTCATTAGTTCTAGCCCAACACAGAGATTAGTTTCAGAAACAGATATGTCTTTTGCTCTAAGATCGATAAGCTTGCCATCTAGGCATCACACCAGAGAGGCGGAATTACAAGAAGATCTGTACAGCCTAGAGAGAAGCATCTCATCATCCATTACCATCAAGACGATGTGTGATGGTTTGAGGAGGCTTGGTGACATCTACTGTGATGTTGAGGAGATCATCCAGTTGCCAAGCAACCAGGTTTGCTCCTCACAGCACAGGAAGATGCTGGATGGAGAGATGGAATGTTCTCTCCAGCTGCTGGATCTCTGCAACACCATGCAACAGATCTTCGTCGAGCTGAAGGCCATCATCCAAGAACTGCAATTGGCTCTAAGAAAAGGAGAAGAAGCAACTATCCAAGCCAGGATCCTGTCTTATATCCAATTGCTGAAGAAGGCTGGAAAACATTTCAAGAAAACTACCACAAAGAAGACGTCTGACAAGATGGACTGCGGGATGGTCAGTCTACTGACCAAGGCCAGGGAGATGGCTCTCTCTCTACATGAGTCCACAGTGCACCTCTTGTCAAAAAAAATCGAAGCACCTAAACAGTCCCTTATTTCCAAGGCATTTCACAAGAAGAAAGTTGTTGTTTGCGAGGAGAAATTGCAGGACTTAGAGTGCAGTATGGGAGATCTTGAGAGTGGAGCAGGACATCTGTTCCGGAGATTGATTCAGAGCAGAGTTTCTCTCCTAAACATTCTTAGCTCATAGATCTCCAAGAGCCTTGTCACTCACAATATCCTGTGATTAGCATCCAATTTTTAGAGGACTAGCTGATCTCATATTTTGCCTGATATGTATATATAATACAGATGTACAGAAAATTACAGACGCAATTCCAAAATTTTGATATATTTCAAGCTCGCAAATAGTTTTGTGATGTCATAATTCTTTTTTTCTTTTGCAACGGTCAGTATACTTTGGTTGATATCCTTATTTGGTGGATCTTGCTTGGTGTACATGAAACATGCCAATTTAAAGTCACTATGATTGTGCAACTGCAATTCCATTTTCTTGTGTAGAACTGAATGCATATGTAAAATAATCAAGCTACTACAAAAAAAAATCACTCTAAAAATTAATATCTGGGTATCGACGGTATTTACAATAATTTTATATCATTTTGTCGCGTGAGATCATTGATATGAAATTCCTTCATTTTTTCGAAATGGTTTGGTATTAACTGAAGCTGTTACTCAAGGTGCCAAACTTTTTTGTTGGATGCAGCGCATCTTTGTTTTATTCAGCTAAACAAGCTATCTCCAAACTACAAGGTTTGCTCGCAGTTACCACAGAATTCAACCTGAGAGCTGGACAGCTAGGAGAGTCTAGGGCAACACATGTGTCACAGATACATTTTTTTGTTAGCAAGCCATTATATGGTTGCTTGAGCATGCAAATATGTCAAGGTCTGAAAGTCCACTGTCCACCACTGAACTCCACGTCTACCAACAGAACCAACTATACTATTGATTCTTGTTGCCAATTAATGGAACATGGGAATGTGATTGCTCATCTCGAGGAAAGTGGACGCAACAAATACTGTACTTAACACGAGGCATCTTCGGTGTTATAATTGTTCCGCAGCTGTTAGATCTTAATCCTTGGCAGACAGCATCTTGGAGATGAACTGGCATGATTCTTTAGGTGTACCAATTAAGTACCAGTGCTTCCACACTTCTCTATAAATAGGCCTCAGGGGCCTGGTAGACACATCAAACTAATAGTTCCTCTCTTCAACCAAAATTACAGAGAAAAGCTTCCAGATCAGAAATGGCTTTCCACCTAAGATCGATAAGTTTGCCTTCAAGGCCTCAGGCCAACGAGGCCGAAGTCGAGCAAGGGTTGCTGAGCATAGAGGCAAGCATATCTTCCTCCACCACTATCAGCACCATGTGTGATGGTCTGAGGAGGCTCGGAGACATCTACAATGGTGTTGAAGATATTATTGGCCTCCCAAGCAACCAAGCTAGGAAGATGCTAGATGGAGAGATGGAGCGCTCTCTTGAGCTGTTGGATCTCTGCAGCAGCATGCAAGAGATCTTCATGGAGATGAAGGCCATCATCCAAGAGCTGCAAGTGGCTCTAAGAAAAGGAGATGATGCAGCTACTCAAGCAAAGATCATGTCTTATACTCGTTTGGCGAAGAAGGCCAAGAAACATTTCAAGAAGACCATGAAGAAGGCTACATCGGAGGGTGGCAGGATGGTCATGCTATTGACAAAGGCTAGAGAGATTTCTGTATCTCTACTGGAGTCCACAATCCATCTTTTGTCGAAGCAAATCGAAATGCCTAAAAAGTCTCTCATCTCCAAGGCATTTCACAAGAAGAAGGCAGTTGTTTGCGAGGAGGAGGAATTACAGGAGTTAGAGTGCAGTATCGGAGATCTTGAGAGCGGAGCAGGACATCTATTCAGGAAACTGGTTCAGAACAGAGTTTCTCTCCTAAACATTCTTAGCTCATAGATACTCCACGTCACTCTTGACACCCTGTGATTGGCATCCACCTTTTTGAGGAATAGCTGATCTTCATGCATTTTTCCAATATGTATGCAGTACAAATGTACAGAAATTATAGAAAGAGAAACCAAAGTTTTGATCCATTTTGAGCATTTCGTGTTTGAATATGTGCTTTATGATATTCCGATATCAATGGTCTGTGGATCTTGCTGTGTGTCAAGTACACATGCCAGGTCGAAGCCACAAGGGCTAACTTGCAGTTAGCATAATAAACTGATATATATAAAATAACCCAGAGTGGTACCAGTTGTACCACCACCACACGGATGTGCAGTCTGGCACTAAAATTAAATATTTCTAGTTTCAGAATGCATACACAAATTTACTGAAATTTACAATCTTCAGCATGCATATCACGCTGGAATTTTACAGTGCATAGTATTACTAATTCAGGAGCACAAAAAAATGCCACAACCATGTACCCTAGTTTTTCTTAGATAATGAACCATGTATCCTAGTACATCAGCATCTTTTGCTCGTTCTTAAGGATTATGCAATTCAAACATTAATTTTAGAACAGTAAAGATAGTGCAAAGTTCCCCAAGTGGAATGTTTCGCACATTTTTCATATCATTCTCAAATCTCAATACACTACTACAAAGTGATTCTGTATATTTATGACTAGTAGAAAAACAAGAGCTGCGCCCAGAGCAAAAAACAGATATGTAGAGGAAGATCAGGGAGTACAGACAGACCTCGTGAAGACACAAAGAGAGCATGCTGGACGCCATCGGTGACCTAGACGGCAGGCTCCACGGCGCCACCACTTCTGTTTCTTCATTTACCCCTTGTCGTTTTCCCCTCTGCATTCTGTGGCAAGAGTCCACCATTCAGGCTCACCCCATCACCCGCTCAAAACAATGCAAAAACTAGCCTAGCTCATGAATAAAAATAGCATTGACATTCTGGGCCCAGCGACTCAGACCAGATTAGTTCATGGCTTGGCCAACAGTAACAAGATACACGTTAAAAATCAATATAATCCAATCCAGTTCCTATAAATTAATTCATGTACTAAAACTTAAATATTTAGACGGTATTTATTCATCTTCACAATTTTCATATTTATTTCAAAATTGTTGCGAGCAGCTATGGCACATCGAAAAGTTAAAGAATCTGCATAGCACATAGCTTCTGTTGAGATCTCAACATGCATCACATTATGATATTCAGATCAGATACCAAATGTTTCAGAGCATAAACAATGCCAGGGATGATGCATGAACGGATCAAATTAGTCAAATTCTGTCACCCTTACTTGAGACACAACTGCAGAAGAAAAACATTAAATAACACAGTACCAGCCTGTCTTGTGCATGAACACAAGATTCTTCTTGTCTGCCAACTCAGATTGAGATTGCTGGGCCCTTATAAGTAGTGAGAAGCCAAAGAAAGGATAGAATGGTGGATGGCGCTGATACGTCAAGAGTTTCTCTGATCCTCATCGTTTCTTCTCTTCCAGCTCCATACAGACGGAAGGTGGAAAGAAGCGAACTGGGCTTGCTGAACTGAAAGTATCACACTTGCTTCCATCTACGGTCTCTGAGTTTGCCTCCTTATTCTATTGATCTCACAGATAGTATCGGAGCAGGCGAATAGCTGCAGGTATTGAGTGTTGTCTAGCTGCTTGACCTCTTTAGTGGGACACCAGAAAACAATGACTGTAAACTGTTTGTTCGAGTAAGGATTCGGTCCTTCCTGCATCCACTCTGTGAAGAAGCCACAAGAATAACTGAAGGAAGTTAAGAAGGCAAATACTTTGAATCTAGTTAGAAGGAATATGAAATAGAACGGCCAGATTACTTACATGAGAGAGCAAGACAACCGTCTCGCTACTTAAGCAAATATTGCAGCTTCTACCCAAACAAATTGAAATGATAAGCATCAGACTAGAGTTGGATATTAAACACATGGAGATCGACAGAGTCTGATCAGAAAATAGATCCAGAACACGTGTTCCAATTCTGAATAGTCTCAGCTGCTTCTTTTTTTGCCAAGGATACTATCAGCTTCTAGATACACTTCTAAGTGTTAAGTAGTTAGGCGTGTGTGTGTTGTAATCCCACCAGCCGAATTATAAGGCTTGAGTGGTTATCTAGGTTGTGTTCTAGATGGTTCCTTGTAACAAATCATGTATATCCCTTTTGGAGTTGTTAGGTTAAACTCCCTATATAAACACGCAAGGTGTGCCCCGAAAGGGGTATGACACTTTAACCTAAACTTCTACATGGTATCAGAGCTGATCCTCCTAAAACACATCTAGCGACAAAGCCTTCCGCCGCCGAGATCCCATCTCACGACGTCACCGCCGGCCAACATGTCCTCCTGTTCTTCCTCAACCCAGATCACTTCGGGAGGCTCCACCTTCGGCACAGGCGTGACGGAACGGCTGGGCAAAGGCAACTTCATCCTCTGGCAAACCCAAGTTCTGCCGGCGGTCAGGGGTGCCCGTCTCATGGGATACCTAGATGGATCCATCGAGGCACCCAAGGAAGAAATTGAAGTAAAAAAGGGCGACGAAACCGTCACCGAGCTGAACCCGGCTTATGAAGATCGGGTGGCGTCGGACCAGAAGGTCCTTAGCTTTCTCGTGGGATCTCTCTCACGAGAGGTTCTCCCCTACGCCGCTGGAGTGAAGACGGCGGCCGAGCTCTGGGAGATCCCGCAAGACATGTACGCGGCCAGATCGCGTGCACACACCACCAACACCCGTATTGCTCTTGCTAGTGCTGAAAAGGGCAACAAATCTATGGGTGAATACGTCACCATGATGAAGTCTCTGGAGAACGAGATGATCTCCGCCGGGAAGACTCTTGAAGATGAAGACATGGTCTCCTACATCCTCGCAGGCCTCAAGGACGACTCCTACACCGGGCTAGTCGCAGCCATCCTCACCAGACCCGAGCCAATCACGGTGAGCGAACTTTATTCGCAGCTTCTGTCTTATGAAAGTCGTCAGCAGATGCTTCGTGGCGTCTCTCAATCTTCTGTCAATGCCGCTACTTGTGGTGGCCGTGGCCGCTTCGGTGGTCGTGGTGGAGGCCGAGGTGATCAAGGCCGTGGCCGCTTCGGTGGCCGTGATGGTGGCCAAGGAAGCTACAACAATGGTGGCAACCATGGTGGTGGTGATCGCACACCGTGCCAGCTTTGCAATGTGGCGGGCCACACCGCCATGAACTGCTGGTACCGCTTCGATCAGGACTTTGTTCCTCGCGAGCGGACAGCCGGCAACGTCAACTGCAACAACAACGGCAGCGGTGGCTGGAACATCGATACCGGCGCCACTGATCACATCACAAGCGAGCTAGAAAGGCTGCATGCCCATGAACGTTATCATGGCGTTGATCAGGTGCACGCTGCTAATGGTGCAGGTATGAATATTGCTCACATTGGTAATTCTATTATTCCCGCTCATGATCAAAATATCCATCTAAAAAATGTCCTACATGTTCCTGATGCTACAAAAAAATCTTGCCTCTGCACATCGACTCACCAGAGATAACAACACTTTTGTTGAAATTCATCCTGAATTCTTTTGCATTAAGGATCAGGTCACGAGGAAGGTGCTGCTTGATGGACCATGCCGCGATGGTCTCTACCCTGTCCCCAAGTCATCATCATTTTCACCATCACCCAAGAAAGCTTATGGAGTCTCCAAGCCATCTCATCATAGATGGCATAGTCGGTTAGGCCATCCGGCCTCTCCCATAGTTCAGAGGGTTATTAGTCACAATAAACTTCCTTGTTCTAGTAAGAATAGTGAGTCGATATGTGAGGCTTGTCAAAAGGCAAAGAGTCATCAATTGCCTTATTCGAGATCCACTAGTGTCTCACATCATCCTTTAGAGTTGATTTACTCCGATGTATGGGGGCCTGCCCCTGATTCTTTTGGTTGTAAGAACTATTATGTTAGCTTCATTGATGATTTCAGCAAGTTTACATGGATTTATTTGATTAAACATCGCTCTGAAGTATTCAATATATTTCATCAATTTCAAGCTCTTGTTGAACGACGCTTTGATAGAAAAATCATCACTCTCCAATCTGACTGGGGAGGAGAATATGAGCGATTAAATTCCTTTTTTCAACAAATTGGCATCACTCACCGTGTTTCTTGTCCTCATGCCCATCAACAGAATGGCGCTGCTGAGAGAAAACACAGACATATTGTTGAAGTTGGCCTCTCACTCCTTGCTCAAGCATCCATGCCATTAAAATACTGGGATGAAGCATTCATCGCTGCGGTATATCTTATCAATCGCCTCCCTACAAAACTCCTTGAGTTTTCTACTCCTCTAGAAGTTCTTGAAAAAATTAAACCCGATTATCAGTCCATGCGCATTTTTGGGTGTGCTTGTTATCCCAATCTTCGACCCTTCAATGCTAGAAAACTAGAATACCGATCTATCCAATGTGTATTTCTAGGATATAGCAATCTTCACAAAGGTTTTAGGTGCCTTGATATTAATTCTGGTCGAGTCTATATTTCTCGGGACGTCATCTTCGATGAGACAATATTTCCCTTTGCTAAACTACATGCCAATGCAGGACAACGTCTCCGTTCAGAAATCCTCCTCCTACCGTCCCATCTCCTAAATCCATCTCAATTTGATCATGGGGGCGAATTTAGAATTGATCCAATTGAGGATGATATTCATACTACTGTTGCAGCTAACAAGCTAACAATAATCTTGAGACTGTGCACAGCAATGCAGAAGAAAACAGAGAAGAAAATGGAGTGGAAATTCCTTCGGAGCGTCATCGCATGCTCCACCATCATGGCACGGAAGCCCAGGGTCGTGCGGGACCCGCTGCAGGCGAAACCGCGTCGCCTAGCTCCTCTTGTCAGCCGCACCTTCACTCAGCGCGCGCCACGCCGGGTCGTGCGTCCGCGCACACACGCGGTGCTGGATCTTCTGCATCGCCTGCTACTGCTGCGTCCAGCCACACCAGCACGTCTGGATCCCGTGTGGAGACCGCCGATTCCGAGGCAGATTCGGCGCAGACCTCGGCAGATCCTGCTGCTCCGACACGATCTGCTCCGGGATCCACCCCAGATGCGGCTGGATCTTCTGTGCCGGTTCAGAATACTGCATCGACTGTGCCACGTGTGACCACTCGATTGCAAACCGGGAAAATACAGCCAAGACAGTACAAGAATATGGTCAGGTATGCAAATCTCGCTACCTCAGGAGAACCTAGTAATTTAGATGATGCTTTAAAAAATGAAAATTGGAAACAAGCAATGGATGAGGAATATGAGGCACTCATGGTGAATAAAACTTGGCACCTAGTTCCACCAAACCATGCTGGCAAAAATATAATAGATTGTAAGTGGGTTTATAAAATTAAACACAAAGCTGATGGTAGTATAGATAGATATAAAGCACGCTTAGTTGCTAAGGGGTTCAAGCAGAGATATGGTATTGACTACGAGGACACGTTTAGTCCCGTAGTTAAGTCAGCTACTATTCGTCTTGTATTGTCTATTGCTGTCTCCGGGGGTGGAATCTTCGACAGTCTGGATGTGAAGAACGCGTTTCTCCATGGTGTTCGGAGGAAAATGTCTATATGAGACAACCGCCTGGGTATGAAGTCAAAGGAAAAACTCAGTACATCTGCAAACTTGATAAGGCCTTGTATGGGTTGAAACAAGCCCCAAGAGCATGGTTCTCAAGGCTGAGCACGAAGCTCCAAGCGCTTGGTTTTCGGGCTTCCAAAGCTGATACCTCACTATTCTTTTATTCCAAGAGAAATATTTCTATTTTTGTGCTCATTTATGTTGATGATATAATTGTGGCTAGTTCTTGTCGTGAAGCAACCTCAGCTCTTCTTCGAGATCTTCAGAAGGAGTTTGCTTTAAAGGATCTTGGTGATGCTCATTACTTTCTTGGCATTGAGGTGAAGAAGACATATAATGGTCTACTCTTGACACAAGAAAGGTATACTACAGATATTCTAAAACGAGTAGGGATGCTAACATGCAAACCTACAAGTACACCCATGTCAACTAGTGAGAAATTATCAGCATATGAAGGAAATTCCCTTGGCTTAGAGGATGCCACGAGATATAGAAGTATAGTTGGTGCTCTACAGTATTTGACTCTCACAAGGCCAGATATTTCCTTCTCTGTCAACAAGGTTTGTCAATTTCTACATGCACCAACCACTTCTCATTGGACTGCTGTTAAGAGGATTTTGAGATATCTTAAGGATACGCCTAATTTTGGTTTGAGGATTAATAAATCACCCTCTATGCTTGTAAGTGCATTCTCTGACGCAGACTGGGCAGGTTGCCCGGATGATAGAAGGTCTACAGGTGGCTTCGCTGTTTTTCTTGGTCCTAATCTTATATCCTGGAGTGCAAGAAAACAAGCCACGGTTTCTAGATCTAGCACAGAGGCTGAATACAAATCTCTTGCTAATGCTACAGCAGAAGTCATGTGGGTGCAAACATTACTCACTGAGTTGAGAATTCCTCATCCTTTGGCTGCAAGATTATGGTGTGATAACATGGGTGCAACTTATCTTTCAGCTAATCCAGTTTTTCATGCAAGAACTAAGCATATAGAAGTTGATTATCATTTTGTTCGAGAAAGAGTGGCTAGAAGATTGTTAGATATAAAATTTATTCCAACAGGAGATCAAGTTGCAGATGGATTCACAAAACCTTTGACGGTTCGCCAACTCGAAGCCTTTCGTAACAATCTCAACCTAGATAGGTTGTGATTGAGGGGGCGTGTTAAGTAGTTAGGCGTGCGTGTGTTGTAATCCCACCAGCCGAATTATAAGGCTTGAGTGGTTATCTAGGTTGTGTTCTAGATGGTTCCTTGTAACAAATCATGTATATCCCTTTTGGAGTTGTTAGGTTAAACTCCCTATATAAACACGCAAGGTGTGCCCCGAAAGGGGTATGACACTTTAACCTAAACTTCTACACTAAGTATCTATGTGATTGGAGTCCACCTTTGAAAGGAATCACTAATCAATCATTCAAATAGATTTCAGTATCCAAAGAAGATAAAATGTACATCAGTGAACATACAATTTTGCCTACCCATCATATGTTTCCAGAATATTTCACTTGGTGTTTTCTCGATTGGGAGGTGCGTTCTTCTATGCGCCACTTTTCAAGCATATAGTTGATCTGGCTGGCCACAGAAAAGCAATAGAACAGAGAAGGAGAGTAATTTATTTATTTCAAACTTCGCAAAAAATAAAGAACACCGTCTTTGAGAATCAGCTGGGGTGGATATCAAGCAACAAGATTTCATAAATAAACATGATGATAAAATGTCGTCACCAGGGACAAACACATCAAAAACTCGTTTCTATAATTGTTTTGACATAAAATGGTGATGCTTTCCACATGGTGGGTGGTTCAATCTGAAAAGTGGGGATAAAATTATGAACCAACAACAAGCCCATGAATACATGATCCTGGGTAGTGGATCTTGTCTTCCATCTCCTAAGCATGCCAGCTCCAAAAGACGAGGATTCAATTCGTAATTAGCAATACTATCACTCAAACAACATATCTTATAGAATTGAAAACAGGGACTAGCCAGTATGACAGCTCACAGAAAATGCCAAGTTCACATGATGGCATGAGCATGCAATTTCACCACGATACATGGCCGGACAATACCATACTACTAGTTCTTGCTGCCAATTTATGACAATAATATGTTGGCTCATTAAGAGGACAACAGACTGAAAAAAAAAGAGCTAAACAAGAGACGACTTTGCAATCGCTATGCATCTGCCAGATCTCCCTCCATGGCAGACAGCATCTGAAAAAATAAATGGTATGATTCTTTGTGTCCAATAATCAAATGCTCCTGCTTGTATGCCTCTTCTGTATAAATAGGCCTCAGAGAAATGGTCGACACATCAAACCATAGGCAACTCTTCTCCTCCTCCTCTCTTCAACCGCAATACAGATAAAAACTTCGAGTCTGAAATGGCTTTCCACCTAAGATCAATAAGTTTGCCTTCAAGGCCTCGGGCCAGCGAGGCCGAAGTCGAGCAAGAGATGCTGAGCCTAGAGGCAAGCATCTCTTCCTCAACCACTATCACCATGATGTGTGATGGTCTGAGAAGGCTTGGAGACATCTACAATGGTGTTCAAGAGATACTTGGCCTGCCAAAGAACCAAGTCGCAAAGATGTTGGCTGGAGAGTTGGAATGCTCTCTTGAGCTGCTGGATCTCTGCAGCACCATGCAAGAGATCTTCGTGGAGATGAAGGCCATCATTCAAGAGTTGCAAGTGGCTCTAAAAAAAGGAGATGGTGCAGCTGCTCAAGCCAAGATCCAGTCTTATTCTCGTTTGGCGAAGAAGGCCAAGAAACATTTCAAGAAGACCACGAAGAAGGCTACCTCTGCAGGTTGCAGGATGGTCACACTATTAACCAAGGCTACAGAGATGTCTGTATCTCTGCTGGAGTCTTCAGTCCATCTCTTGTCAAAGGAAATCAACATGCCTAAACAGTCTGTTGTCTCCAAAGCATTTCACAAGAAGAAGGCAGTTGTTTGCGAGGAGGAGCAATTGCAGGCGATAGAGTGCAGTACTGGAGATCTTGAGAATGGGGCAGGACATCTGTTCAGAAAATTAGTCCAGATCAGGGTTTCTCTCCTAAACATTCTTAGCTCATAGATCACTCCACACCACTCTTGGTACACTGTGATTGGCATCCGCCTTTTTGAGGACTAGCTGATCTTGATACAATTTTCCCAAGATGTAATTATGTATATAGCACAAATGTACATGAAGTTAAAATAGAGAGACAAAAAAAGTTTTGATCCAATTGCCCATTCCACGCTTCAAGATGTGTTATTTCATCTAAGTATATGCTTACTTGAAAGATCATTGTATCATGGATCTTGTTGGGCATACAGTAAACATGGCAGGTCGAAGTCACAAGGGCTAAGCGCATTATAAGCAGAATAAATCAATTTAATACCAAGATTACCCACCACCACCTCCTCCACCACATGGATTGGCAGTCTGGGAGTGCAGTTGAATATTTCTAGTTTCAGAATGCATATTTAATTTGTTTAAATAAAATGAATTTATACAATCTACATCCATATCACCCAAGCATGACAGAGTTTACAATATTATGAATCCAGATACCAAAATAAAGCCACAACCATGTACCCTAGTACCACACAAAAAATTGCCCTTTCTTAGTTATCAAGATGGGACCGCAAATATTCTCGTTTTTGTATCATCATTGATACACTAATTGATGAGGACATGATAACCTGCGATTTGAAGGCATATTTTGGTGAAAAAGATGAGACTACGTCGAGGACGACTTCAATTCAAGTAGGGGAGGATGATGAGGACATCGCTATGATAGATACAACCAATACTCCTACAACCACATCTCAGGTACCTTCGTTACTAGGAATCCTTCCTGATATATATGAGAATATGATGCTGCCTAAATCAAATGTATTTATATTATTTAGGATTGGATCTAGCATGGACGCCAAGCATTGGATTAGGAACGTGCATGGAGATGGCAGCAGACACCGCAAGGATTCGGGATGGCATTGCAAGCGAGGATTTCAGAACATTGAAGCCACCATAGTGAAGCAACGATGCTTGGATGAATTATACAAGTTACTCCATCATAAAATTCGTCCAAAGAGTTATTATTGGTGTCTGCGTCACCTTATTTAATGGGCCAGGCCCATGTATTTTCGGTTTAGGTATTTTAGGGGATTTTAAGAGGCCATATATGTGGAGGAAGGCCCATTTAGGGGTGTTTTTGGCCAACCCTAGCTGGTTGGACGAAAATCCCTTCACTTCCCCATATATATCCCTCCGTAGCCGTCATTAGAACTTGGATTTTGATTAGATTAAAAGTTAGCCAATTGCTGCAACTTCGTGTACTTCTTTTGAGGCCAACGCCCAGAACAAGACCGACTATTCGGAATCCCACCATTATCAATCAAACTTTCATCTCTATTCACAATATTCTGATTGCATCTTTAGTTCTTACTTGTTCTCGATTTCAGGTAGGAATTAAGACCCTTGCTGGTCAGGCTGATCGTGCTCCCGCAAGATCGGTAACTCCCGGAGATTGTCCTAGCGATTGCATTGGCGCACGAGCTTTGCACGTGTAGTCGGATCGTCAAGCACGAACTCCACCAACAAATCGATTTATCCCCATCTCATCGAAAGATCGGACACCTTTGCCCTATCAAGTGGTATCAGATTTCAGGTTGCTCGGTGAGATTTACAGTTTTCCTAGTGTAGATTTGTTTTTACCTATAACCCAGAAAAAGCCCCACAAAAAGAAGTTAGATTAGATCATCCGTCCCATAGCCCCTGCCAAGCCATTGCATGATCTTTTCAGTTTTTGTTTTTTGAGTCTTCGTCTGCAATTGTCGTGTCGCGTGCTGGTCTTAGCATCTAGAGTCGTTAGAGTTTCGAGTTCTGGTCATAGTAGTCGCGTCGCCGCCGCACCATCTCCGCTTGCAGTCCTCGCCATATCACCGCCACCATACACTTCTGCCACATCTGCCATCAACTCTTTGTTGTTCCCCTTTGGTTCCCATCATAGTAGGGTCTTTCTTGATCTTCGTTTCTGAGTTTTTCCGAGTTTTAGATCCATTTTTCTGGTCAATTTCGCGTTTTCCGTCGGAATCCTGATAGCAGTCTATCTGCAAAACAAAAAAAAGTTCCGAAAATTTCTGGGCGCCCTACCATAGAGACCTCTATGGTCATGCGCCAAGTCTGATCCTAAAAAAAAAAATCCGAAAATTTCTGGGCGCCCTACCATAGAGACCTCTATGGTCATGCGCCAAGGTTGATCCCAAAAAAAAAAAAATTCTGGGCGCCCTACCATAGAGACCTCTATGGTCATGCGCCAAGGTTGATCCAAAAAAAAAAATGGACGCCCTTCCATAGAGACCTCTAGTGTCTTGCGCCAAGTTGAGTCAAACAAAAAAAAAACTTGCCGCCTTACCGTAGGTGCCTCTATCCTCCAGCACCAGTTTCACTGCCTCTTGCATCTTGTGCCGCGTCGTGACCTCGTTGGTGATTTAGACTCGCGTCTCTAATACGATCTAGCCTAGGACCAGCACAGTACCTTCGTTGAGCGTTTACTCAATTTGCATCGCTGATTTGATTACTGTGCCACCATATCACTATACTTTGCCTTCCCAGAGCTCCACAGATTTCTCCACGTGCTTTGTGTCGACACCTGGTAATCGCTTTGTGCAATCTCGGGGAGAAGCTGATCCTTGTTGGTTGCCATATCACCTTCCTCCTGTTTGGTAAGAACTTGTAAGAGCTTTGTATTTTGCTTGACGAATTGCGCGTGAACCACCATATTCTGTAGTTTGTAGGCATATGCATTTGTGCTTTTTGGGTACTAACCATGACAGGAATTGAGGACCACACCATCGACCCGAGTACCATGACGACTACGGAGATGCATGTGCAACCATTTACAGGAGATCATGATCAGGTTATATCCTTACCAGTTTATGAGGGTAGATATAATACAAATGCTTATTTTGATTGGGAGTTTGAGGTTGACAATATTTTTGGATGCCATGATTTTAATGAACATGAGAAAGTAAAAATTTCCGCCCAAACTTTTATTGATCTTGCTTCCGTTTGGTGGGACTGGAATTATAAAGAAAATATTGATAATACACCTACTACTTGGGTAGATTTAAAATCTGTTTTGAGACGTAAATTTGTGCCTCTTTCTCATCAACGTGAACTGCTCCGCAAACTTGAACGATTAGAACAAGGTAGTAATACTGTGCATGTTTACTATCAGGAATTTAAATTTTACATGTACCGTTGTGATATAAAGGAAATTGAGGAAAGTACTAGAAACATGTTTTTCAATGGCTTGAACCCTCATATTAAGGTTTTGTTTACGTATATTCCTCAATCTACTATTGGTATATATGTTCGAGCTTGTTCTTTTGAGAAGCACATACAGGAGAAAACGTTGGACCATTCCAACTCCTTCAAGTCATGCACACTAGCACCGGTTGTTTCTTCCAACGTTCCACGCATGAATATTGTTGTGCGAGTCGCCCAGCCACAGACTTGTGACACGTCGCTGCGAACATCTTCTACGTGGGAGTCACAAGGTAAAAATGAAGGTACTGATTTTGTCCTTCCACATGTGACTGATGCATTACATGATGTTCTACATATGTCATGTGATGATTTGTCTATTGAGTTGATTGAGGATAGAGTTGTCACTTTGAATCAATCTTCTGATATAACAATGGAGATGCTGCCTAGTTTTGTTCATGAACTTGAAATTGATAACTGCCATGTTGATATTAATATACCATGTGTTGAGTTCACTGATGATTTGGCCACACCGCCTATATTAGAGGATCATACTACTGATTTGCAAGTAGCATGTGATAGTACCACTGAGATTGATGTTGTTGTGAGCGCAATTAGTCCTGTATTCAATTCTTCTTTGATGATGTGCGCGTCCACTGAAATTATTAGTGCTGAATTGGATTCTTCTATTGATTTAAGTACACCCACTGAATTGCATGCTACAATACCAAATGTTTTGGGTGCTTCTTTTGCGGATATTCATGCATCTATCAATTCGAGTGCCCCAAATGAGTTAGATGCTAAGAGATATTTTGGGTTGGGTGAACCAATTGATCACTTTAATCTGTCTTGGAATTTGAGAACACCCACTGAAATTATCATTGATATGACTAGGAATCTTTTGGTTGACTCTAGTTATGACAAACCTACAGATTTATGTGTACCATGTGCTGTTTTTCGTTCCTCTATTGATATGAGTGTACCAACGGAGAATTTTGTTTCCAATGATGACCATGTGTTAGGAACTTGTGTAAATGATATACCAACTATGTTGAGTACACCTACTGTACAAGCTAATTCTTCCATGTCTATGAGTGCACAAACTGAAATTCGTGCTCCTGATAATGCACCTTGTGACTTGAAAGATGACTCTAGTATGGATCATATAAAACTGGTTATGAACAATGAAGTGTTGGCTAAGATTTCTCATGCTAATTCTTTGTTTTCTGTTGTGATGGATCCACCTATATCTTTGTCACATGCTAGACATAAAATTGATGAACTTCCTTGCTTAAAGAGTGTCTACACCCCTGTTGTTACTTTTCATTTGGTTGGGGAGTATGTCAGCACCAATGTTTTTATGGTACATAGGATTTGCATCATGTGTGATGATTCTTATAGTTCCAATAAAACTGAATTTGTGTATATGTTTTCTCATTTTGATATGACCTCCAATGTTGGTATTCATTCTATGCCAAATAACTTGCTGCAAAATTGTTTAATTCAACATTGTGTGGCTAGTAAATTTGAGACCTTACGTTTTGGTTTACCAACTTTGGGATGGTTTAATGATGAGCATTATAATTTGAAAGGAGTAAATATGTGCTTCACTTATATCTGCAAACTGAGTTGTGATAAATGTTTAATGGGGACTAATAAGCTTCTACGCTACTACAATACTGGAATATGTACAAACTTAAATGGGAAACATGAGAGATCTGTTAAAACGGATGACATATACATATACCATGCATATACCTTGTCTATTTTGTTAGCATGTTTACAGAATAAACATCGCCGATGACGGCTTTTCTTTCAAGAAAGGGAGGATGATGAGGACATGATAACCTGCGATCTGAAGGCATATTTTGGTGAAAAAGATGAGACTACGTCGAGGACGACTTCAATTCAAGTAGGGGAGGATGATGAGGACATCGCTATGATAGATACAACCAATACTCCTACAACCACATCTCAGGTACCTTCGTTACTAGGAATCCTTCCTGATATTTATGAGAATATGATGTTGCCTAAATCAAATGTATTTATATTATTTAGGATTGGATCTAGCATGGACGCCAAGCATTGGATTAGGAACGTGCATGGAGATGGCAGCAGACCTGCAAGGATTCAGGATGGCATTGCAAGCGAGGATTTCAGAACATTGAAGCCACCATAGTGAAGCAATGATGCTTGGATGAATTATACAAGTTACTCCATCATAAAATTCGTCCAAAGAGTTATTATTGGTGCTACGTCACCTTATTTAATGGGCCAGGCCCATGTATTTTCGGTTTAGGTATTTTAGGGGATTTTAAGAGGCCATATATGTGGAGGAAGGCCCATTTAGGGGTGTTTTTGGCCAACCCTAGCTGGTTGGACGAAAATCCCTTCACTTCCCCATATATATCCCTCTGTAGCCGTCATTAGAACTTGGATTTTGATTAGATTAAAAGTTAGCCAATTGCTGCAACTTCGTGTACTTCTTTTGAGGCCAACGCCCAGAACAAGACCGACTATTTGGAATCCCACCATTATCAATCAAGCTTTCATCTCTATTCGCAATATTCTGATTGCATCTTTAGTTCTTACTTGTTCTCGATTTCAGGTAGGAATTAAGACCCTTGTTGGTCGGGCTGATCGTGCTCCCGCAAGATCAGTAACTCCCGGAGATTGTCCTAGCGATTGCATTGGCGCACGAGCTTTGCACGTGTAGTCGGATCGTCAAGCACGAACTCCACCAACAAATCGATTTATCCCCATCTCATCGAAAGATCGGACATCTTTGCCCTATCACTAATGAAACCCGATTGATTGATGATAGGTGAGAAGCCAGCTGACATGGTCACAGCTAAATGCTGGATTAGCAATCAATTATATAATATCTAGAGCATGCAATCATGGCAAGTTCCACCAGCAGACTACCACACTGCTAATTCTTGCTTCCAATTGCAGGAACATAATATTGTGTTGGCTCATCTGTAATATGTAGTAAACAGGAGATGACTTTGCTGTTGTAATCGCTAGCCTTATGCCAGATCTCCATCCATGGCAGGCAGCATCTGGAAAATTAAATGGCACGATTCTTAGTGTCTACCAATCAGATAGTCTTGCTTGTGTGATACTTCGGTACAAATAGGCCTCAGAGGAGAGGTAGACACATCAAACATAAGTGCTTTGTCCTCCTCCTCTCTTCAACCACAATACAGAGAAAAAGCTTCGAGATCAGAAATGGCTTTCCACCTAAGATCGATAAGTTTGCCTTCAAGGCCTCGAGGCCAACGAGGCCGAACTCGAGCAAGAGCTGCTAAGCCTAGGGGCAAGCATCTCTTCCTCCACCACCATTAGCACGATGTGTGATGGTCTGAGGAGGCTAGGAGACATCTACAGTAGTGTTGAAGAGATTGTTAGCCTGCCAAGAAACCAAGTCGTGAAGATGTTGGCCGGAGATATGGAATGCTCTCTTGAGCTGCTGGATCTCTGCAGCACCATGCAAGAGATCTTCGTGGAGATGAAAGCCATTATTCAAGAGTTGCAAGTGGCTCTAAGAAAAGGAGATGATGCAGCTGCTCAAGCCAAGATCCAGTCTTATTCTCGTTTGGCGAAGAAGGCCAAGAAACATTTCAAGAACACCGCGAAGAAGGCTACTTCTGTGGGTTGCAGGACAGTCATGCTACTGACCAAGGCTAGAGAGATATCTGTATCTCCCATGGAGTCCACAGTCCATCTCTTGTCGAAGGAAATCGAGATGCCTAAACAATCACTAGTCTCTAAAGTATTTTATAAGAAGAAGGCAGTTGTTTGCGAGGAGGAGCAATTTCAGGCGTTAGAGTGCAGTATTGGAGATCTTGAGAATGGGGCAGGACATCTGTTCAGGAAATTAGTCCAGATCAGGGTTTTTGTCCTAAACATTCTTAGCTCATAGACACTCCACACCGTTCTTGGCACACTGTGATTGGCATCCGCCTTTTTGAGGACTAGCTGATCTTGGTACAATTTTCCCAAGATGTAATTATGTATACAATATAAATGCACAGGAAGTTAAAATAGGGAGATACCAAAGTTTTGATCCATTTTCCCATTGCATGCTTCAAGATGTGTTATTTGATCTAAGTATATACTTAGTTGCAATATCCTTGGTTCGTGGATCTTGTTGGGCCATACACTAAACATGACAGGTTGAAGTCATAAAGGCCAAGCCTATTGTTAGTAAAGAAAATCCATTTAACTACCAAGATTTACTAATCAATATTGGCAAATGAGGATTTTGCCAACTAAGTTTGTACATCACGCCTTCTTAAGCTCATAATTTTGTTTGAAGCATCTTGCAGTTACATACCAGGTCTACAAGGCAAGCTTGCAATTAGGACAACATATTAGCTGGACAGATTTCCTCCACAATCACACAGCCAAGACTGTTTTTTGCGTTATGCATCCATGTTATGAAAAATGAGCTCTCCGTTAAGAAAACACAATGAAAGAGATAACAGATTCAGTTTGTTCGTTGGCCCAGTTGTGGTGGTTGTAAAACAATTTGACAAATATCTGCAAACATCGTGTGGTTCTAATGTTAATGTACAAAGGATCCATATCATTTGAGCACATAGTGTATTACAGCGTGGTGTACAGACCGGATGAATTTTAATGTGAGCAAGAGGATTTCCAATCAACTAATAAGATGCGAAGGACCCATAATGTTGCACTGGCTAATACGATCGCTCATCAGCGCAGGTAGGTTTTAAACAGAAGGCCCTTGGCCCGGCTTTATATATAAAGCCATCACGGCAACCATAGAGTAGCGATACAACACACACCTCACATACTGGTACCTCCAAAGTGCTGATACATCAATACAAATACGACAAGTCTGGTACCCAAGATAAACTCATAGATGTAATAAGGAAACTATAGCACACAGAGCGGGTAGGAGAGGCAGCGTGCAGTCGTCGACGGCGTCAGTGTCCTCCGGCCCGGATCCGCGCATGTAGCCTCCTAACCTCGTCCAGCGCTACGTCCAGCAGTGGTCGGTCCCTCGGTCTGACCAGTACCCTCCAGCTCTGCATGTAGATACACATTTTGAAGATAGCGTCAGCCGGGCTGGAGATGAGGGAGCCCTCGATAGCTAGCTTGTTGCGGATGTTCCAGAGCGCCCAGCATTGCGCTGCGAAAGTAAACCAAGCTATCCTACGGAGTCTACCCGACAAGCCGTTGGCAATGGCGACAAAGTCCGCAGCCCCTGCTGGGGGTTCCATGAGCAGGAGAGGAGATTTCTGATTCCTGCCCACATAAATTTAGCGATGTGGCAAGTGAAGAAAATATGGTCGCAAGTTTCCCATTCGCCACATAGGGCACATCGCCCATTCGATGGCCCATGCCGCTTGACTAATTGGTCCCCCGAGGGAAGTCTCCCCCGGATGAGTTGCCAGAGGAAGACCCGGATTTTTGGCGGAACCCTAGTGCGCCAAATTTCCTTAAAGTGTGTAATCGTCCCACCCCGGGACAACTTGGAGTACATCGAGCAGGTGGAGTACTCCCCAGATGGCTCTAGCGCCCATCGAACCACGTCATCGCCCTCAGAGGCCGGCGATAGGTCGAAGATTCTGCAGAGGTTGTCCCATTCCACCCTCTCTGCAAGGCCAAAGGTGCGCCGGAAACGAATCGTCCAGCCACCGTTGGACCTAACCCCCTGAACGGTCGCGAAGTGGTTGTCACAGCAGGCGAACAGCCGAGGAAAGGTAAAGCGAAGGGGCCCCATGCCCGTCCACCAGTCCAACCAGAAGTAGGTCCTCTGCCCACTGCAAACCTGGTGCTTCGCACCCAATTTGAAGTACCATTTGATCTTTTGGATGGCGTTCCAGAATTGTGATCCTTTGGTGGGTACCGCAGGGGAGAACAGGTCGTGGTCCCCCAGGTACTTGGCCCTAAGAAGGTCTGCCCATAGGCCTTCCACATTCTGATAGATCTTCCAGATCCATTTTAACATTAAGGCGATGTTCATGAACTTGGTGTTGAGGATCCCCAACCCTCCAAACTCTCGTGGTTTGCACACCGTGGCCCAGTCCACCATATGGTACTTCCGTTTGGGTCCCACTCCCTCCCAAAAGAAGCGGGACCGGTGTTTGTCCATTACCGCATGCGTCCTGTCATGCAGCAGATAGAGACCCATTGCGAACATCAGAAGGCTGGAGAGGCAGGAGTTGGTGAGCTCCAGTATGCCGGCTGATGCAAGGAACAGACCCTGCCAAGGCTCACCCTGTGGCCAACCTTCTCAGTGAGGAAGTTCCAGTCAGCAACTGAGAGGGGGCGATCGCTGACAGGTAAGCCGAGGTAGTGTAACGGCAAGCTCCCCAGCTTGCAGTTAAGAGCGTCAGCCACCCTCTGACGTTCCATGTCGGAGACCCCTGTCACGACGACTTCACTCTTAGCGAAGTTGATCTTAAGCCCTGACATATTCTCGAAGCAGAGAAGCATGAGCTTAAGGTTGGCCAACCCAATATCGGATGGTTCAATCAGAATCAAGGTGTCATCCGCATATTGGAGGTGGGTGATCCCTCCCGGGATCAGGTGGGGCACCACACCCTTGAGGCAGGGGCGGGCCCAGAATATTGATTATGGGTATTCAAAATTATAAAAAATAATTATTATACGAAACAAAGTTTATAAAATTATTTGAGTATGAAATAATGATCACGTATATCTCGTATTTTCTTGAGAAACCATCACAATGAAGGATACTTGTGCTTGAGAAACATATGAATTTACCAAAATAAGTGTATCAAATGTGTAAATTCTTACAAAACTGTAACAATTAGAGTTAACATGAAAAATTAAGAGTAGAATAAACACTATATGATCTTCCATAACACAACATAAACTCTCGCAATGAAGAATACTTTTGCTTTAGAAACATATGAATTTACCAACATAAGTTCATCGAATCTGTAAATTCTTACATATTTCTAACAACTGGAGTAAACATGAAAACGTAAGAGTAGAGAAAACACGATATGATCTTCCTATAACAAAAATACATGCACAAAAGATATTTTGCAAAAAATGAATAATATAATGCAAACATGGGGGTTGAACTCAAGACCTAATTAATAGACAGTTCTTTACAAACCATTTGTGCTACTTCAACAATCATGCAATTCTAGGAGCGTTTTACTTTTTGTATATTATGTACACTATTTATATATATATATATCAATGTATTTTTCAAAGTATTTGGGTATTCAACTGAATACCCTTGAATTGAAGTGGGCCCGCCCCTGCCTTGAGGTGCCCAGATTCGGTGGCCCTGGCGATGATAGCCGCCAGGGAATCCACCATGAAGTCGAACAAGATTGGGGAGAGAGGGTCCCCTTGCCTCACACCCCGGGCGTTCCTGAAGTTCTCCCCAATAACACCGTTCACATTGACCGCGGTCTGGCCACCCGAGACCAGCTGCATTAAGCGATGGGATGAACGATCATGGGGGAGAAACCCTTCCTCAACAGAACTTCTCTCAGGAATTCACAGCTGACCCGATCGAAGGCTTTCTCGAAGTCTAGCTTGAGAAGGAGGCCCTTGAGTTTCTTAACCCTCAACTCATGGGCGATTTCATGAAGGGCGAGCACGCCCTCGTGCAGGCACCTCCCCTTGATGAAGGCCGATTGGCTGCAGTCGACAGTCCTATGCGCAAGAGGGGCGAGGCGGGTAGCGTAAACCTTAGCAACGAATTTAAAAATAACGTTGATTAGCGCAATAGGTCTAAACTGCTTGATGGTGTCCGTCCCCTGAACTTTCGGAATAAGAGAGATGACTCCAAAGTTAAGGCGCGCGATGTCGACCCTCCCTAGGGCAAAGTCGTTGAGGATCCGGAGGATAGGTCCTTTAAGAATGTCCCAGAATTTCTTGAAGAAGAGGACCGGTAAACCGTCAGGGCCCGGGGCCGAGTCTGGTTTCATGCCCGCAAGCACCTCATCCAGCTCGTCCGGAGTGAAGGTGAGATCCAAACTCCTGTTCTCCTCATCGGATATCCTCTGGACAGAGGGCCAAAGGTCCTGAGCTAGGGAGAAAGCCCTTTCCTCCCCCTCAGCGCCCATTAGGCCCTGGTAGAAATGGTAGACGTGTCCCATCATATCGACCTGGTCCGAAATCTCCCCGTCATCAGTCACCAGGCGAGGGATGAGACACTTCCTGCGCCTCCCATTGGCGAAAGCGTGGAAGAAGGCCGTGCATGAATCCCCTTTAAGGGTCCATTGGAGTCTGCTGCGCTGCCTCCAGTAGTCTTCCTCTATGCCGTCGAGCTGCACAATCTGATCCTCTAGGAAGTAACGGAGAGCCCAACCCTCCTCATCTAGACCAGAGGAGTCAGCAAGAGTGTCCAGCTCCTTAATCTGGGAGAGGAGGTTATCCCTCGCCTCCCTCTTTTGCTTGCCTAAATTGGCCCCCCACCCGCGGAGGTGTTGGCGGAGGCATCTCGCAATGCACTGCCAAAGGTCAATGCTGCATCGGTGAGGCCCCCGCTCCTGGATGCAGAAGATCAGCTTATCCTTGATCATCTGCTCAAAGCCGGCTACCCTCAGCCACCAAGATTGGAAGAAGAATCTCGCCGGCCGGCGAATCCCCTATTCACCGTCGTCAAGGAGTAGAGGGTTGTGATCGGATCCCACTCGAGTGACCGCCGTAAGAGAGCACAGAGGGAAGAGCGTCTACCAAGAAGGAGAGATGAAGACCCTATCCAGGACCGAGCGGATGGGGAGAGTTGCTTGTTGGTCCAGGTGAACCTGCCCCCTGTCATGTTGAGCTCTCTAAGGGAAAGGGAAGCAATGGCGTCGTTGAACTGGCGCACCCTTGGCCAATTAATATTGTCATTGCTCTTATCCCCCGGTCCACGAATGAGATTGAAATCGCCCCCAACAACGAGAGGGAACCTACAGCTCACCACCTCGGAAGAAAGCTCCTCCAAGAACTCCCTAGTCCTGGAGTGATCAACCGGGCCGTAGACTAGAATGCAAGTCCACTTGACCATGCGGCTGCGATGGAAGAGGTCGGCGCTAATGAAGAACCTCCCCTTCCTCCAGGTCCCCACCTCGAAGCATTCGTCGCGGAACCCCAGGAGCATCCCCCCGGATTGTCCTGTGGCCGGCAACCGGTTCCAGCAGAATTGGCCGCCGCATTCCAGGCTTCGAAGTTCCGAGTCCGAGAAATCTTGTCGGACCGTCTCTTGAAGGCCTAGAATGTCAATCTTGTCGCGTTGCATGTATTCGCGGAGCTGGGTGCGACGCCCTTGTGCCCCAAACCCCCGAAGGTTGTAGATTAGGGCTTTCATTTAGGAGCGCGCTTCTTGTACTGTCTCTTGGAGACAGCCAGAGCAAGGGCCTTAGCACACGTACGTCTTGAACGGGAGCATGGAGGCGCAGACACAGCATCCGGCCCCGCGGTGAGCGCGTGCGCCTTAGAAGCAGACGCCGGGGCCCCTGCCCCGTGCATGTCCAGCTTGCCGGGAGGCGCGGCCTCGCCCGAGGCAAGCTCCGCCCAAGGAGCCTCCTCGCCCGCGGCAAGCTCCACCCTAGGAGCCTCCACCAAAGCCCCGGCAGTAGCTGCAACTTTGGCGGCAGGGGCAGCCTTGGCTTCCAGTTCTAGGCGACGCGAGGTCTTAGCAAGCGCCGCTTGAACTTTTTCTTTTGCCCTAATGATGGATAGGGCTTCACCCGGACAGCCCAACTTGGGAGAGAAAACTAAGCAGCTATCGCGAACAACCGAGGATAAGTGTTCATCGGGGAGGAGGTCGAGGATCGCGAAGTCATTACCTTTGTCCTTGACGGTGTTGTTGCCGGCCTTGCCCTCCAGGTTCTTTTCAGCCGTAAGCCGCTGAGCACGAAGGAGGGCCAAGGTGCCGGCGGCCGCGCCCTGGGTCCGAGAGCTCTTCCTCACCGCCAACGCCGAGGTCGCCCGCTTGGAGTAGACGGCCTTGGATCGGCGAGCTTGCACCAGAGGGGTAGCCTCGGACATCTCCTACAGCAGGTTGTTGTGGACACCATCTCCCATGGGCCGCGGCAGCTCTTCGTCTTCGGAGGCGTCCACCACTTCCACATCATCCAAGGTAGTAGGGCTCATAGCCGGCGAAAACCTGGCCAGCTTGGCAGGCGGGCCCTCCGCCTGCTGGCTGTCGTCAACCCACGAGGGCACCGGGTCGGTGATCTGCGAGTCGAGATCAGCGGAGTCCATGGAGTCGTCGCCAAGGGGGATGGACCCTTCCACCACGCTCGTCAGCACGAGGTGCACGAGCAGCTTGCCCCTGGCAGGTTCTTGGAGGGAGAGGGAGGGAAGGATCTCCGCAGCAACATCCATGTTTGAGCCATATTGATCCAACCCGGATCCAACAAGGGCCGGGGCGGGTTGGCTGTCAGCCCCTGCGTGCCAAGCACAGCAGCTGGGGGTTGGAGCTAGATGGTCCGGACGCCTCGCCCTTGTCCTTGGCCGCTTCCTTGTGCTTGTCCTGGCTGTGGCGGTGCTTGTTCCATTCGCTATCCGAAGGGATGTCATCGGAGTCGTCATTGTCAAGGCCATTGTTGGGTGGCGGTGGAGGGTCCCCTGAGCCACCACCTGGAGTATCACGAGGAGGTGCTTCCGCTTAAACTCCAACCATGTAGCCTTCTCCATTCACGAAAACCTGGACTAAGCCTTTTGATGCGGTCGGGAAAGCGACAGTGGAAACGCATACAGATAGGCTCCCGGTCGCGCTTCAGGATAGAGAGCTCGTCCACATCGAACGGCCTCCCAATCATGGTGAACCCCGCCATGAGACGGTCCCTGGTCATGAGATCTTCTGGAACCCCCGACAAGCGCACCCAGGTGGAGGGGAGAACCAGGCTCGGTTTAGGGGCCAGGAAGGCCTCACGGATCTCGATGTCGGTTTTGCTGAGGGGGAGGTGGAGCTTCCCGCTCCCGGTGCTCAGTCTCAGGGTCTGCCTAGTGGGGAAGACCACCGAGAACTCGGAGTCGGAGAGCCGCTGCACTTGCCAGTCCCAAAGCTCGTCAACCAGGTGCTTCAATTCGTCAGAGAGCTGTGACTCGGACAGAGGCGTCGAGTTGAACTTGATGATGGCAGCAAAGACATCCCCATTGCCCAGCCCAGTGCGCAGCGGTTCGGCGTCGATGTTGTAGAAACCCCCACCGGTGATGGCGTGGCCCATGGTTTGGAGCCGCAGCACCTTCCCCCTCGAAGGGCAGTTGGTCGAAGAGTGGCCCTCGCCGCTACAGACGACGCACAGGGGCTCGAATGTGCAGTCCGACTGATAGTGGCCTACCCTGCCGCATTTGAAGCATTCCCCCGCCGCCGGAGCCCCTGTCCGTGGCGGAGGGTTTTGCTTGGCTTTCCCTTTTGCCTGTTGTTGGCCTCCCACGCCCTGAGGCTTCTTGGCCTTGTTCTTGTGATGAGGACGCTGGCCCTGCCCTGCGCGGTCACCCTGACCCGCAGCTCCAAAGCGCTCGCCGCCCCTGGCCGGTGCCCCTTCTGCACGACGGCTTGCCAGCGCTTCCTCCCTCTAGCGTTGTTCGTCCCACCACGGTGGCGGGGACCCGTAGTCGAAACCACGGCCGCCCTCCTGGTCGCGGCAGGGGAGGTCCTCATCCTGGTAGCGGGAGCCACCAGCGTCCGGGCGAGGAGCGCCTACCTGGTAGCGGAAGCCTCCGTCGAGGCGGCCACCGCCACCGTCCTGCCGCCCGCCTCCATCTTGGCGTCCACCACCGTCTTGGCGGCCACCACCGTCCTGGCGTCCGCCCCCTTCCTGGCGCCCGCCGCCGTCCTGGCGCCCGCCGCCGTCTTGGCGAACACATCCTGTCGAAACGCGCGTCCACCGTCATTGCGGCGGCCGCCTCCGCCATTCGCCTCGCCGTCTCGCCCTCCTCGAAGCGACGCTTCCTTCCATCATCGTAGCCGCCCGCCATGACCGTAGCCGCAAAGGAGCGGGAGAGCGGCGGCGGAGCAGGGATTGGGCGAAGGAGGTGGTGTCGCAACGCATAGGGGTCGCAGAGGCGCTGCCTAACTTCATGCGATCTGGCTAGAAACCCTAAACTGGGATCTGAGCAGCCCTTGGGCAACCAAAGCCAAGTAAAGCGGCGCTGACGGGCTGGGCAGGGTCGCTGGGCCACTTGGCTGGGCAGTGGGCTGAGGCAGTGGGTCGAAACCGTCGAACTAGGCCAGCCAACCGCACAGCCCAGGGGGAGGATGGTCCCACCTTCCAGAGCCGTGGGCGTGGAGTCGACGCAGTCAACGGACAGCGCGGCATCAGCGGGGCCCTCCCGCACGTCGTCCCCAAGGCCCACCGAATTCAAAAATGTTGGATCTCCCAGATCCAGCAGGCACCTGGCGCCGGCAACGCCTACGGCGACGAGGCCCTACCCCGCGCGCCGCCGACCGCGGGACCCCCAGGCCGCGGGTCAGAAGCAGAACCGATCCTGCTAGGAACCAGGGCAGGCCAGTCCAAAGGCCCCGACGGCGGAGCCCCCATCGAGGCAGGAGGGCTCGAAACCGGCGAGGGGGGAGGCCGTGCCTGCCAAGAGCACGCGGAGGCGGATCTGCGCGCAACCCTAGCGTGGCCTCCCAAGCCGCGGAACCGCGGCGTCGCCGGCGGGGCCGAGCCCCCAAATTTCGATCCTTTGCCGCCCGGGGCAAAGGACGGCCAACGCACGGACTGCAGGGAGCCCCCAAGCTCCTGAGCCCGACGGATGAAATCTTCCAGGATGCTGGCGGCCGGCCGTCTACGCCGGAGGGCCTCGAGGTCGGAGTCCGTCTCCTCCTCCTCCGAGCCATCAGATGCCGAAACCACCACGCCCTCCTCCTCGTTAGAAGCAGAGAGGGCCCAGAACTTACCTGGCTGTCGAGCGTTGCCGGGGGCAGAGGCCGACCCGCCGGGCGGCGCTACGGAGCCAGGATCTCTGTAGTGATCCCCTTTGCCGGCAGTGATCGCCGGCGTGAGGTGCTAGGATTCTCCTCTTTCGTGAGGAAGAAGAAAGAGAGAAACGAGAAGGAGAGCAAAAGAGTTTTGAACTCTGTTCTGTTTCTTCAGAGTTGTTTGTCTCAGATACAACCAGTGGCATATATGCCCACCGAGCCAGACAGCCTGGGACACACTCACACACACAACGCTTACAATCCTGAAACTCTAGTCCACCCCGGTACACGGTCCAGCTACGGTACACCGTCAGGTGTGACAGGTCCTCCCCCTGAAGAACTGACTTGGCCCCAAGTCAGTACAAGCGGAAACTTCGTCTTCAGAGTATCCCAATCTTCCCAGGTAGCAGAATCCTTCGGCACATTCGTCCATTTGATCAAAACCTGGGGCACAGCAGCATTTCCCTTCTTTACCAGGCGCCTATCAAGGATCATCTCCGGCACTGTATCAATGACATCCAGGGCTGGAGGTCTAGGGAGATCTGCAAAGACCGGCGAGTAATCATCCCGAAACTCCTTGATCTGTGAAACATGGAACACATCATGGATCTGACTCGTAGGAGGTAGCTGTAGTTTATAAGCGACTTGTCCAATTTTCTCCAAAACATTGTATGGCCCAAAATATTTGTAAGCCAGCTTCGGGTACTTGCGATTGACGACCGTTGATTGAGCATACGGTTGTAGTTTCAGAAGCACCTTGTCTCCCACCTGAAACTGTCTCTCGGTGCGCTTACTATCAGCATACATCTTCATGCGGTTCTGTGCAGCTTCCAGGTGTTGTTTGAGTGCCTCAACTTGAGCTGCCCTATCTGTGATCATGCCAGATACTGGTGACTGATCATCCACTGCTGGTAAGGCACCCAGGTTTGGGTCATGACCATACAGCGCCTTGAAGGGGGAGCAGCCAAGTGATGTATGAAAAGTCGAGTTGTACCAAAATTCTGCCAATGGCAACCAACTCTTCCATTCTTTTGGATTTTCTTGCACCATGCAACGGAGGAACATTTCTAAACACTGGTTTACCCGCTCACTTTGTCCGTCGGTCTGTGGATGATAGGCTGTGGTAAACTGCAACTTCGTACCCAAAGTGGCGAACAGTTTTTTCCAAAAGTTACTTGTAAAGATGCAGTCCCGATCGGAGGTAATGGAGTGCGGCATACCATGTAGCTTGACAATGTTGTCGACGAAGACTCTGGCCACCCCTGGAGCAGAAAAAGGATGACGCATTGGCATGAAATGCGCATATTTTGTGAAGCGGTCGACGACAACAAGGATAACCTCAAAACCTTCAGACTTGGGCAACCCCATAACAAAATCCATTGTTATATCACGCCAGGCGCCAGTTGGAATTGGCAAAGGCTGAAGCAGACCAGCCGGGTGTGTGTTGCTGTGTTTTGCATGTTGGCACACGCTGCATTGTTTCACAAAGTCTTCAACAGCTGCCTTCATGCCATGCCACGCGAAAAGGCGTTTCATGCGCTGGTATGTGGCTTGAGTCCCAGAATGTCCTCCAACGGCACTTGAATGAAGTGCAGAGATGAGCTTAGTATGCAGTGCTGAGTTAGCCCCCAACCAAATGCGCCCCTTAAATCTGATTAATCCCTGCGACAGCTCATATCCGTGTTCATCTGGACTAGCTAAAGCTAACTGAACCAGTCGTTGATGGGCATCAGGATCAGTTGCATAGGAATTAAGTACCTCTTGCATCCAGACTGGCCTCACTTCAGAGCACCCTTGGATAGTCATGAGATGGCCAATACGAGACAGAGCATCAGCTGCATGATTTTGAGCACCCTGTTTGTACACTATTTTGAACTGAAGACCCATGAAGCGTGCCATAGCTTTGCGCTGTAACGGTGTCTGCAAGTGCTGCTCATCTAGGTAGCTGAGACTATGGTGATCAGTCTTGATCACAAATTCGCCTCGCTGCAAATAAGGTCGCCATTTTTCAACTGCCATCAAAAGCGCGAGAAACTCCTTCTCGTAGATTGATAGCTGCTGATGCGCCGTACTGAGAGGTTTACTGAGAAACGCCAGTGGATGTTGTTCTTGCATGAGAACCGCACCAATCCCCAGGTCACATGCATCGGTCTCAACCACGAACTGCTTATTGAAATCAGGCAACTGCAATACCGGCGTGGAGGTCATAGCCGCTTTCAGCGCTAGAAAAGCTGCAGTTGCTTGATCAGACCAGATGAACCCTTTCTTCTTCAGTAAATTCGTCAGGGGGCGAGCAATTATCCCGTAATTCTTGACGAATTTACGGTAATACCCGGTCAATCCCAAAAATCCACGCAACTCAGTAACATTTGTGGGTTGTGGCCAGTCCTGCATCGCTTGCGTCTTCCGAGGATCTGTAGAGACGCCATCCGCTGACACGATGTGTCCCAGGTATTCCAGTGATTGACAGGCGAATGAGCATTTGGAGCGCTTGACAAACAGCTTCTCATCGCGGAGCAGGGCCAAGACTTCCCGGAGATGCTCCAGATGTTGCTCTATGGACGAGCTATACACCAAGATGTCGTCCATGAAGACGAGCACTGAGCGGCGCAGGCATGGGCGTAGAACCGAATTCATGACGCACTGGAACGTCGCCGGCGCGTTGCACAACCCAAACGGCATGACGCGGAACTGGTAATGTCCCTGATGTGTCTTGAAGGTCGTTTTGGGCTCATCGGCTGGCAACACACGGATTTGATGGTAGCCTGCTCGTAAGTCCAATTTGGAAAACACTTTGGCTCCAGCGAGCTCATCGAGCAACTCATCAATGACGGGCATGGGAAACATGTTTTTGATAGTGAGTTCATTGAGTCGGCGGTAATCAACACAGAATCTCCAGGAGCCGTCCTTTTTCTGCACTAAGAGCACCGGGGATGCAAACGACGACATGCTCGGCACAATGATGCCCGCTGCGAGCATGGCCGCCACCTGCTTCTCTATCTCGTCTTTGTGAGCAGGTGAGTAGCGGTAGGGACGCGCGTTGAAAGGAGCTGCGTTAGGTTTGAGGGTGATCGCATGATCATACTGACGTGGTGGAGGCAGCTCTTTGGGTTCAGCGAACACCTGGTCGAACTCCGTCAACAAAGCAGTAATTTCTGGCGAGCAGATGTCCATGTCACTATCCAGCGTTGTGATCTTGTCCTGGTGCACCACGGCCATGGCCCAAACATCGTTGCCCTTAGTCCACTTGGCGAGTTGTTCCACTGACATTTCGTGGACAGTTTCAGTTTTGGCTTTAGGAACGCCATGAAGTGTGACTTGTTTGCCATTGTACTTCTTGTCCCAGTCTGTAGTCATTGGACTGTGGGACTCAAGCCAGTCCATACCTAGGATTGCATCATATCCTCCCAAATCCAGCACCCTCATTGGTGTGTGGAAAGTCTCACCGTGTGACCACCAGGACAAGGCAAGCACCATTTTTGTTGCATACATAAACTGCCCATTGGCTACCTTGACAGCAACTGGATGTGCCTCTACTGTTTCACAGTTGATTCGGGACAGCATATTTGAATTCAGAAAACTGGTGCTGCTCCCCGAGTCTACCAAAATCAGCAAAACCTGATTGCCCACGAGAGCACGCAGTCGTAGGCAATTTGATCCTTCCGAACCTGCCATGGCATTGAGAGATAAACTGAGCTGCTGTGCTGTTGCGATATCGTGCATCTCCATAATGTTGAGCACTTCTTCAGATAACAGGATGGGACACTCCTGTTGCTCCATAGCATGTACTGTAACTGCTGCTGTTGGCTTGGCACCACATTGATGCGTGGGATCGTACTTGTCGCCGCACTTGAAGCACAAGTTATTTGCGCGACGGTAATCCCTCAGCTGTCTGTCCTTCCACAGATCACCGGTAGCAAATTTCAATGCAGACTCGGAACCTCAGCTCGATTTCTCACTGTTTCTCCTCGAGCATGCGGTACTGCCCTGTAACCCTTCTTCCTGGTCTCCTCCAAGACCTCTTGCTGAACTCGTGCAGGCAAAAATACTCACTCCAGAGTTTCAGGCACTTGAGACTCCACGCCACCGCGCAGTTCTGATTTGAGTCCCTTAATGAACTGTGAGATGAAAAATTGTTCATCATAATGAGGATTGTACATGGAGACTTGGTACACTAGAGATTGGAACTCCTTCTGGTACTCTTCCACTGTGCCTGACTGCTTCAGCGCTAGCAATGCTTTGATGCTGCGACGTTTGTCATCTGCACCGAATTCAGCTTCCACCGCTGCAATAAACTGCGGCCAGTTCCCCAACTCATGGCGTTTCTTGTAAGATTGCAGCCAAATTGCAGCGTTCCCATCCATATGCAGCGTTGCTGTTGTTAACCACAGAGCTGCACTAATGTTGAATGCACGGAAATAGTCATAGCACTTATCTCTCCAGATACTCGGGTGCTCTCCATCGAAGCGAGGAAACGGCATCTTCGGCATGTGATTTCGCCCTCCCTGATCTCCCTGAGCAGAACTTGATCTACCACCGCCCACGCCTCCAGAACCACCGCCACCAGCGCCTCCGAATCCACCACCGCCAACGCCTCCCATGGCTCCACCTCCCAGAAATCCAGCGCCACCAGGGTCAAATTCAGGGCCTATACCCACCGCCTTCCCTTTTGGGGCACCGCTCGACGTGGCGCCCACCGTGTCCCCCACCCAGTGCGGAGACGTAGGCTGGGTGATGGAGTGACCCGCGTTGATGAGGATGCTTGAGTCGGGGTTGTGGTCGTCCGACGGTGGCCTCGTCGTCTCACCTTTGTCGAGGAGGTTCAGCTTGAGGAGCAGCGACTGAAGGATGCGCGCGGTGTCGTCATGCTTGGCGGCGCTCGCATCAATCGCCGCTGCCTGATGCTCTTGCTGGACGCGCATCTGCTTTTGGGTGGTGTCGATCCCTGCCACCACGCCGTGCAAGAGATCTAGACTGGACTGGAGGCGGTCGAGCGTCGTACGCGTCTCCTCCGCTGCCTCGCCCATCGCGTCCAAGACGAACTGGGTCTGTGGTGAGGGCTTCGCTGGAGCCGTGGTGAACAACTGCTAAATCGAGCAACCAGCGCGAGGATTTACTGCCCGCTTGACGAACTCGATCGAGATCGAGATCCCCAATCGCGCTACCCGACCCTGGAATGACAACTCAGATCAAGAGTGAAACACCCCACGAATCACAGCGAGAGCAGCCAGGAATTCGCCCAAATCTGATACCAAGTGTAGTGATCCCCTTTGCCGGCAGTGATCGCCGGCGTGAGGTGCTAGGATTCTCCTCTTTCGTGAGGAAGAAGAAAGAGAGAAACAAGAAGGAGAGCAAAAAAGTTTTGAACTCTGTTCTATTTCTTTAGGGTTGTTTGTCTCAGATACAACCAGTGGCATATATGCCCACCGAGCCAGACAGCCCGGGACACACTCACACACACAACGCTTACAATCCTGAAACTCTAGTCCACCACGGTACACGGTCCAGCTACGGTACACCGTCAGGTGTGACAATCTCGCCGGTCGTCGCAGGGGGCACTCGTCCGTCGTGGCGCCAAGCCGCCGCCACCCGCGTCGCCTAACGCCTCGCCGCCCGAAGTCGTCCATCTCCCACTGCTGCGAACAGTCGAAAAAATGAATTAGAAAAATTCACTTGGTTTGCAGCACATAGAGAAATAAGAGCTAGCTAGATGCGTACCAGTACCACGGTCGGACTATGAAGGTCTCGAGCTCTTCCGGCGGCCGTGGTGTCCAGACCTACGGGGGGGGGGCCACGCGCCGGCGCGGTTTCTCCGTCTCCGCTTTTCCTTGCCCTCACCGGCGGCGGAGGAAGTGGAGAAGCTAGTACCCCCCTTGGGCTTCCATTTGGCCCGGTAAGCTTGGCCCATAAAGTCATCTGAAACATTCGTTTATTTCTCAACTGGAATTTCCTTTTTCTAAAAAAAAACCGGAATTTCCTTGTCCTTGGTTTTATAATTTTCAATTGCTTTTATATTCTCAAGTTTATCGTACTGAAAGAGGAAGGAGGCGGTGGAGTGGAGGAGGAGGCTGCTGCCACAAAGACCTTTGTGATGCCTTTGTTTCTTAATTACTAATTTCTTAATTACTAATATAATAAAAAATTATACGACCTATTTTAATTTTGTCCACTTTCTCTTTCTTATTTTTTTTTGTGAAACACAGTACAAACGTAGATGCTCATAAATACGTACATACACTCACTTCTATTTTAGTTTTATCCACATTTTCTTTCCCATGGGGTGATTTCTTTATTGAAGAACGCGTGAAGAGCAGGAGACGATGCAATAGTATTTTCCGCTCATTTTCCCAGGTATATGCCCTAGCCTGTAAAATCATCAATACCATTTGATGATTCAGGTTCTTCCTTCAAACACAATGTTCTCGTGCGAAGAAATACAATATATTTTCCACTCTAGTGAAGAACTTGGGTAATCATTAGACATAAGATTATATTGATTAAGCTGTTCATGTGTCGTAGTGTCAAAGCTTTGAGGGGAAATTTCATGTGTAAGACGATTGCTTCTATTTTTGGTTTGGTGTTTCATGCCAATATCATGCCATGTAAGATGACTTATCAGTTCGCCGCGTCATGCCGTGCTGGAATTTGGCTTTGGGTCTTATCCCATGTCCCAATACAAATTCTGAAATTCTCTTGGCACATGTGAAAATAGCAAGAGGTGGGACTAAAGTCATTCCTAGTTGAGAGAGAGTTGGAGTGGTATATAAGGTGGACTGTTTTAGTCCTTGTAAGTGAGTGAGAAGAAAGAGCCTTCGCGCACTCCTCCTCCTCCGCCGCTCGCCTCGTCCCGACGAGGGATGCGGGAATCTCGCCGAGCCGAGCTTTATCTTTTTGCTGTTCAGAAAATTAATCGTGTGATTAATTACGAGTCATTAACGGGTGTGTTAACTTCGTTTCAGTTTTTCTGGATCGTGGTTGTGCCGACTCGGACATGAGCTGTGCCCCATGACCTTCCCGAACCGGACTATATAACCCTAGGTTGTACGAGAAACCATATGCGACCGCCTCATTCCATTACATTGCGCTGCCGCCTTCGCCTTCCTCATCCTGTCCTTCGGCGTGCACCGAGCGGCGGGACAGTAGGCCTCCGGACCCCTGCCTCTCGTAGACCTGTACGGGTGAGGGGCAATCAGGTTTTTGGGGAGCGCTTACGCGCGACTACTGGCAACACGACATCGTCCAACGACGAGTTCCCAAACGACAACTTCTTCCCGGACATCGACAACCTCTTCGGCAACCTCAACATGGGGGACAACCATGATCCTATTGCTGCCAATATCGTTGCTGCTGTTACGGCCAACGCTGGACGTTATGCACACTACTAGGAAAAGACCTATAGCTGCAAATAGTATTGCTGGCGCACCAGAAAGGATGCCCGCCGGTGCTAAATACTACCGCGCGCCATGTTTCGGCCGCGCCGGTGATGACCCCATACTACCGGCGCAGGAAAAAAATAGTGCGCCGGGAATAAGGCAGAATCAGGTCCGGGCCAAACTAAAAATTGCAGCTCCCCTTACTGCCGTCGCACCACCATGTTGGTGCGCCGGTGTTAATTTGCTTACCACCGGCGCACCTACATGGTGGTGCGCCGGCAGTAAGAGGAGCTGCAATTTTAGTTCCCCACCCCCGGGACACCTTTTCAGTTTTCGAAAAAATGATAGAAAATTTAAAAAATTAAATCCTTTGAAATGCCCATGTAATATGTCATCTGGGTTTAGTGAAAATTTTAAAAAATGAATTTTGATATATTATGCAAAATGGCGTCATCTTTCGGTAAAACGGGATTTCTAGTTGCATACGACCTCCGATGAAAAACTTTTTTATATTAAAATCTATCTACGCGAAATTTCCTATCCGAATTCAACCGCCTACGGCCGTTTGGACAAAAAATGGATTCTTCAATTGGAAAACAGATACAGGAATTTTTTTTAGGTTTTTAGATTTTGATGAAAAAAATAAAAAAATACCCCCGGCGCACCGCCATACAGGTGCGCCGGCAGTAACTTAGGCTATATATGCCATACCAGCCCGACGCACCTTCTCTCTCTTCCATTTCCCCCATCTTCTCTTTCACTTCTCCTCCTCCTCTTCTCTTCCTCCCTCCGGCCACCTTCTCTTCTCCTCCACTTTTCCCCCTCTTCTACCTTCTTACCCCTCTAATCCCTCCCTCCGGCGAGCACCTCCTCAAGCTACTCACCGGAGCACCTCCTCAAGCTACTCACCGCAACACCTCCTCAAGCTATCTCACCGGAGCACCTCCTCAAGCTACTCACCGGCGAGCACCTCCTCAAGCTACTCACCGGCGAGCACCTCCTCAAGCATCACCTCCTCTCACCCCTGGTCCGGCCACCTCCTCTCACCCCGACGATCACCGACGACCACACCGGCAACCACCTCCTCTTTATAAGCAGATGACCATGGTGGCGGCGGTACATCTCCAAGACACGACCTAGAACTTGACCGACGACCTAGAACACGACCGACCTAGATCTAGATCTAGATCTGCTTTTTTAATCCTGGAAAACATACCGCCGGCGCACTAGGCTGGTGCGCCGGTGATAAATCGAGTTACCGCCGGCGAACTAGATTGTGCGCCGGCAATAAGCCTTTACCACCGGCCCGTTCCCACCGGCGGGCGCTGGTGCGCCGGCAGTAGTGCTTTTTGGTGCGTCGACACTAAGCATTTTCCTAGTAGTGGCATTTTTTACCTCCTCGTTTCAGATCTTACTAGAGTTTCTAGTACTGTTGTTTGAAGTACATGCAATAGATTTATCTTGTCTAGATGATATTTGTTCATCTACTATGATCTGCATGGTTAGTTCATTTATTTTTTCTGTAGTTATGATTAGTCAACTATTAGTTCGGATTATTGCATATGGTAATTTGCTTATATATTTAACATGCCAAAACGAAATGCAGACGGGCGCTCGCCACGCGCGTCTTCGCGTAGTTTAGACTATGCATGGGCATGACACTATATTTAAACATTATGCTATTGAGTAGGAGCATTAAAAAATGATTGTATAAGCAAGAGTATATAACCTAACCTAAGAATAACTATTTGTCAAAACAAAAACCTCCATCCCGCGATGGGAGGGAACGCTAGCCTCTCCTTACTAGGCCCCCTCCTCGTTGCCTCCAGACGGCGCCGTCGGGCCAAACCCCGGTTGTGGCAGCGGTGGCGCTCCCTTCCCCCATCGCGCCGAGGCGATGGCACAGATTGTTGCGACCATGCTGGGAGGCGCGCTCACTGAGGGGCATGTCGGCGCGGTTACGACGGTCTGGAGGCCTTACAGTGACCGAGCATGTCCAGAGCGGTAGTCGCGGTCCTCGCGGCTGCATGGCGGCTTCGGGCAGTGCGGTTACCTCTGCAAGGTCGGCCAGCGACATGACATCAGCAGGGCTTTGCGGTTCTTGGTAATGGAGTTAGGGCGTTGTGGGAGGAGTCGACAAGCGGTCGACGGCTTGGAGACATCGTGCCTCTAGCCAGGTTTGGGCTTGTTGGGCCCAATTTGGATTGTCGGGCCCTGGCTATAGGAGCTCGCGATAGCCTGTAGCCCTTCGTGATGGCATCCATCTGGGCATCCTACCCTAGACGTGGTGTGGATGGGGCATCGGATCCGGCCCAACGAGGACCTGGCTTGGGGATAGTGAGCGGTTTGAAACACTTAGGGATAGTGAGTGGCTAGCTCGGTTCGCCATGTTCTTTTTTTTATCTTTGATCTACTTTGTAAGAGGGTCTCCTCATCGCTTGTATGGGTTCAGTCCGTTTGCCTTTATTTATTAATCGGAGCTAATGCGTGTTTCCAAGAAAACTAATAACCTAATATATGTATGCACATCATAAATAGGTAGATATTATTGGCTATTGTCAATTTATGTATTATTAAATTACTTATCACACGGAGAGCCCTATTTGTTTTAAAAAATTAAAATTAAACATGTTTTGTATTATCAAGTTTATGGTACATTAATTTAGATTTAGAATGCCATAATTTCATGCTTCCTCAAATTATCACCAGTGCAAATTCATGAAACTGGATAAGGTAACGATAACCTCACTGTGATATCAGAAAACCACCTTTCGAGGCCAATGCCCTGGCTTTGGAGGCCCCACGCAAGATGCAAAACCCTCCATGTCTCATCCAACGACAACTCCGAAAAGGGTGCAACATCCACCATTGAATCTGTTGGAACTGGGCAGTCCAATCCCATGCACGCGGCCGCACCTACGATGCATGTCGCCCCAACTCACGGTGGGCAAAAAAACCGACGACCGAAGACCGAAACCGAAAAGACCGAGACCGAACCCGAAAAGACCGAGACCGAAATGACCGATAAAATATTGGGTAGAAAATTTTATAGACCGAATTAAGTTTGGTCAATTCGGTCATTTTGTTCTTAGTAACCGAATAGACCGAACTGCCGAATTTTATGTAAGACTGTCCCAATCTTTAGATTTTGTGATATGTGTGAGATGTGATATTGTTGAATGTTCATAAACTTCTCTAGCGTTGTTAAATTTTTGTTTAGATTGTTGAACATTTATTCGTGCCAATTGATGATAATATATACAATGAAAAAACATCCAAAATACATCTAAAATGTTGCCAATCTTTTACTAAATAATGTCTAAGTTTTGCGTCGACAACGTCGGCCACATTGTTCGGTCATGACCGAACCCGAACCCGAATTATTGGGTACCCGAATTTGTCGGGTAGTAAAAGTAACAAGTATATTTCGGTCTTCATTTTTTTCTGACCGAATTTGAAATAGACCGAAATACAAAAACCGAATTTTCGGTCGTGACCGAATGCCCACCCCTAGCCCCAACTAGGAACACTAATGAAGGGCAACCCTTGTTAGTGGTCAACCGCCGGACCTAATGCGAGTGGTCATTTTCCAACAGCACCGCGTTTCCGCAAATGGAAATCCCAATCAGTTTCTCGGTTCCATTTCCAGCAGTGGCGTGCGCTGTAAAAATGTAAATGCCGCTACTGCGATTCGATCCCTAGACTTCGGAGCCACGCCCAGCGCGGAGATGGAGTTGACCAACTGATCTAGTTAGCTCTTTGTGTCATAAAAGGATAGGAGACACGTCAATTTTATACTCCCCCATCTTTAAATGTCTCAATTTTTTCTAGATACGGATGTATGTTTAACTAAAATATGTCTAAATAAATCTGTATCTAGTCAAAACTAAGACACCTATTTTTAGAAGAAGGTAGTACTATAATCAAATAATATGACAGAAGTAAATCATGAACTTGTTTCAAACTAAAAAAACCTAGCAAAATAAACATGAGTTAAATGCGGCTCGTGCATACTATATTAGATGAAATTATTGTTTTAGAGAGAATCTATTATAATTTAAAAAATCAAACATTTTATTTTAAAAGTAACTCTATTTTAAAATTCATTTTCATTAATAAATGGTTTAGCCAAGATCTTTAAAACTAGCAATGTTACTATATTGCAACAAACTTTTTTTTATCAAAACGTTATCATCCCTATGCACGTTATTTATCAACGATAAAATGTGAGAAGTTACTGACCGTAAATTTAATTTTATTTAGAATATTTTGACTACTTTTTTAGATCAGATGTTATCAATCCATCTGCCACTTTTATATGAACGGTAAAGTTCAAATATTTTAGATACATTTTTAGCTCACAATCAACCCTTTGCCCCGTTATTTGTCAATGATAAATTCGAAAATGTTACCGATCCGAAAAGCCAAATTAATTTAAAATATTTTGAAGACTTTTTTAGCTCACAATTTGTCAACACTCTGCCCCTTTATTCATCAACGTTAAATTTGAATAAATACCTACCCAAAAAGTAATTTCTTTTTTAATATGTTAGTAACTTTTCGAGGTCAAAATTTATTAACCATTTGTCCCGTTATTTATCAGCAGTAAATATGAAAGTTACCGATCCAAAAAGCCAAATTAATTTAGAATATTTTGGATACTTTTTAGGTCATAAATTATCAAGCCTCCACCCCGTTATTTATCAACGGTAAATGTATATAGCGACCTACCCGAAAAGCTAATTTTTTGATTTTTTTAGCTCACAACTTATCAGACCCTTGCCCCGTTATTGATGAACTGTAAATGTGAAAAGCTAGCTACCCAAAAAACAAAATTTAATTTGAATATTTTGGGCACTTTTGAGCTCACAATTAATCAACCCTCTCTCTTATTTACCAATAGTACATGTGAAAATTACCGACAATAAAAAATACTTTCATTTTGAATATTTTGGTTGCTTGTTTAGCTCACAACTATCCTTTGTCCCGGTTTTTATCAATGGTAAATGTGAAAAGTTACCAAACTAAAAAGATATTTTCATTTTGAATATTTTAGCGATCTGTTAAGCTAACAAGTTATCTGCCCTCCGCCCCGATATTTATGAACGATAAATGAGAAAAATTACCGACTCGAAAAGCTATTTTTCTTTGGAATATTTTGGTGACTTTTCCAGCTCATGTAACATCCCAAGTTTTCAAAATTTAAAAGTTCATCATGCATTCATTTCATCCATGCATTAAAAGCCAAATAAAATAAATAAACCTTAATAAATAAAACCCTAGTGGTATTATGTTGCTATTTTAGCCTATGTTGCAAAATTATTTTATTTATTTTCAAATGAACCTTTTTCTTGTCTCTTTTAGTAACAAAACAATCCCCTGAATTTTACAAAATTATTAAAACAAATTTGAGGTCATTTGGTTTTACGGTTCAAAAGTTATAAAAGAAAAGAGGAAAGAAAAATGAGAAACAGAAAAGAACAAAAACAAAAGAGAAACCGACCGAGCTGGGCCGGCCCGCATCGCGCCAGCCCAACCCGGCCGAGAAGCAGCCCAACCCGCGCGCCCAGCGCCCCTCTCTCTCTCTCTCTCATCCTGCTGACGCCGGACCCCACCCGACAGGTGGACCCCACCTGTCGGCGCCTTCTTCCACCTCCAACCGCCCCCATCCCGGCCACCTCCCGCACGTCCGGCACCCCACTCGCCCCGCTCGCCCACGCCACCTCTCTCGGCACCGAGCCCCCCCGTTTAAAGCCCTCGGCACCCTCTTCTTTTCCCCCTATCCTCCCCCTCTCTAGCGCCGCCAGGCCGCCTCAATCGCACGCCGGAGCGCACCGCACCGCCACCGTCTCCAGCCGCTAGCCCCGGCCACCCTAGGCCGCGGAAGACCGCGCCGACGCCACCAGACGCCCCGCCGCGGCCCAGCGCTTCTCGTCCGCCCCTTCCCCGCCGTCATAACCCACGACAACGCCGCCAGCCACCGCGCCCGAGCACGCCGCCGCCACCGCGCCATCACCGGCCGCCCCCGCAGTGAGCACTCCCTCCACTTTTCCCTTTTTCTCCATGTCCGTTCGTGCTAGATCCGACGGTAGAGATTAGATCCCCAACCGAATCGGTATGAGCGAATAGTACCGCGCCACGTGGCATGCACAGTCAGCACCCCCGGTCAATGCTAGTCAAATGCTGTTTAAATTTAAATTTAAAAGTCAGATTATGTCCCTAACTTGTAAAATCCATATAAAATCAACCGTAGGCCCAAATTTAGCAAATTTTATATCGTTGGAAATCTTGCAACCTGTAGAATCCAACCATGCCATAATACACTACATGTACTGTGATGAATTTTGCACCATAATTCAAAACAGAGAATTAAACCTTTGACACTATAAAATTTGTGTAAATTAATCCAGTGGGCCAAATTTTACAAATTTGTAGTATCTGGAATCCTTAGAACACGTAGTTCATCATGGAACCAGAGTGGACCAAAGTTGATACGTGCACAAACTTGCTTTTGCGAATCTATTCAAATCGAATCCGACAATAACTCAAATTCTATAAACTATTTTTGAATGAATCCAATTGCTATGGTCTTGTATTACTGTACCCCATCCAGAGATGTTAGGTTTAGATTTTTACAAAACATAAACACTACAGTACCTATTTTAGTTGATGTATATGCATTGTTAATTGATTAATAGCGCTATAAAGAAAACTCTAATAAAATAAATACAACCAGAGATCATTACCAACATTCTAAATACCAGAGGAGACTTAATAAAACATTTTCACATCATACCTATGTGTGAAATTAAACGATGCATATCATGCATGCATACATGTCTATGGTTGTGCATTCGTAATGTTGTGTTTATTTGGCTCCTGTTTGTCTTGTTTAGATTGTGAGAAGGACCAGGGACTTGCTTGTGATTGCTGTGATTGTTCAGGTTGCTTTGAGCAAGGCAAGTGACACTCATCTTCTCACCCAATTTTATTCCATGCATTAGTGTTTTTCTAGTAGTATGCATGATAGGTTGCTCTTTGTTTTCAAAGTGAATGCAATGCTAGAATTCCTAGTAGTGGATAGCCACCTTGAACCCCCCCTGTTAGGTAAATGCTTTGCCGTACCTGGCTACTATCAAAATTATCGCCGCTCTTGTAGTTGTTTGGTGGTTTACAAAAGTTTACAAAACTTTGAAAACTAACAACCTTAATGCACACCTGGGTGGATTGGCTGATTGGTGGGCGGCTACTGAGGGCCACATTGTGGTTGTCTTCGCCTGAGGGTGCGCATTGCTGAGTGGCTACTCAGGGCCACATTGTGGTTGTCTTCGCCTGAGGGTGCGCATTGTTGCGTGGCTACTCAGGGCCACATTGTGGTTGTCTTCGCCTGAGGGTGCACTCGTGGATCGCCACCCAGGAACAAAGAGATTTGTAGGTCTTCACTGTTTAGATAGCTTGCAGTGCAGCCTTATGGTATATGGCTCGCCAAGATTCTTAAGTTGTGGAGGTTCATCCCGTTGTCGGATTAGAGGGTGGTTGCGTAAATGCAAGAGTAACGGGTCTGGCTAGTATGGGTGAACTTCTCTTCCCAAAGGTCTTGTCTCATCTTACTCTTGGGTAGGATGGGTCTTAAGGTGAAAGTGCACAACCTCTCGAGAGTTAAATCTAAGATCTTAGCCGTGTCCCCGGTCATGGTCAATTAAAATGCGCTAGAAACCCTTCATGGTGTGTCATGGTGAGCCCTCTGAACACCCATGATGGATTTCAAAGTTACCTTAATAAACTTCGTGGTGTGTCATGGTGCGCCCTCTGAACACCCACGATGAATTTCAAAGTTATCAAATGTTTTATCAAATATAGGACAAAACTGGCTTTATGCAAATAGCCTAGCTCCACCAGCCAAATTCATGTAGTTAGTCTTTTCAAAACTGCCACCAAATAGGTGTCATTTGCCAGTACATCATTGTACTGACCTCCATTCGTGGGGCTGCATATTCAAACGTGCAGGTCGCTCTGATGAAGATTATTGATAGGATCTCGAGTCTACATTCCAACATGTTTGCCTGTGGCGCATGATGAAGATGGAGGCTCCATGCTACTTTATTTCCGTCGTGTTAGATATTTGAACTTTATTTGAAGGCTAGTCATTTGGACTATGCCAGTTGTATCTTCCCTTATTTGTCGTACCGGATCATTATGTTGTATTATTGATACTATTGCTATGAATGCTATATTTTGTACTGTGGTGCTATCAGTGATCCAGGGAGTAGCACTGAACACAGGTGTTCTACCCTTGTTAAAAGGTAGGACGTTACAAAATGGTATCAGAGCATAGTGTTGCCTGTAGAATCGAGACCCTAGGTTTGGATTAGAAATAGGAAGACCCTAGGATGAAAAATCTGTCAAATCTTGTTTCTATAGAAAAATGTGTATCTTGTGAACTTCTAGTACTCTCGTCTATTCCATCTTCACAAAAATGTTTTCCTTTTTCCTTAGATGACCTAACTCATGAAGACCATCAAGGAAGACAAGCAAGTAGCCATATTCTTTAGCTTGTAAGGTAGTCAAGAGGCATTAGAAGACCCCATTAACTCAAATGTATTCCGTTGCGTTCTGTTGTATTGCCCTACTACCAGATGTATGGCAGTACTAACGAGACTATGCGTATTTTTGAACCTTGTGGCTTATTAAAGAAAGTTTGGAATTTCTTGTTTTGAATGTTTGTGTGTTGCTTTATTGTTGTGGTTTTATGGATTGTTTATTGTGTGGCTTTTTTTGTGCATGGGTAGGAAATTTTATTCCCTAGATCTATCTATCTTGTTTCTCATCTATGCTAAAACAACCACAAATGCCGTCAAGACGTGATCCAACCCAACTGTACTTTTGGAATCCCAAGGTGTGGATGTCATCTTGAGAATGGACTGGATGACTGCCTATAAAGGAGTCATAGATTGTGTTAGTAGATCAATCACACTCACTACCCCTGAAGGAAAAAGGATTTGATTCAAATCCCAATTGGATGTTGGAGATTTTAGGCTGAACTATCTTAAGGGAGTTAGTCTAAACCATCTTAAGGAGGTTAGCCTAGACCGTACCAAGTGGCCATAGTAAGGGAATACCCAGATGTCTTTACAGAGGAATTACCAGGAATGCCACCAGATAGAGATGTGGAGTTTTTGATTGACTTGCTTCCGGGCACGGGCCCTATAGCAAAGCGACCTTATCCTATGTCCACTGATGAGTTGAAGGAACTCAAAAAGCAGCTTGAGGAGCAGCTGCACAAAGGATTCATCAGAGAGAGTTCATCCTCTCGGGAGCCCCGGCTTCGTTTGTTATGAAGAAGGACAATAGTCAGCGTTTGGTGATGGATTATCATCGGTCACTGAATGAAGTAACCATCAAAAACAAATACCCCCTACCGAGGATTAATGACTTGTTTGATCAGCTGGAAGGAGCAACAGTGTTTTCCAAGATCAATCTGCGTTCTGGATATTTTCAGCTTAAGATTAGAGAGCATGACATACCCAAGACCGCTTTTGTCACTAGGTATGGCTCCTATGAGTATACGGTGATGCCTTTTGGCTTAACCAATGCCCCATCATACTTCATGAATATGATGAACAAAGTGTTCATGGAATTTCTTGATAAGTTTGTCGTAGTCTTCATTGACGACATACTAATCTATTCCAAGAGTGTTAAGGAACATGAGGAACACCTTCGCCTAATTATGGAGAAGCTACGGAACACAAGCTGTATGCAAAGTTCAGTAAATGTGAGTTCTGGCTGAGTGAAGTAGGATTTCTTGGTCACGTGGTATCCAAGGATGGAATTGCCGTTGACCCTTCAAAGGTGACTGCGGTGACAGAATGGGAAACTCCTAAAAATGTCGGAGAAATCCGTAGTTTCCTAGGTTTGGCTGGTTACTATAGAAGATTCATTGAGAATTTCTCCAAGATTGCTAAACCCATGACTGAGTTGTTGAAGAAAGAAAAGAAATATGAGTGGACTGATGCTTGTGAAGCCAGCTTCCAAGAATTGAAGAAAAGATTAGTATCCGCTCCGGTGTTGTGTCTACCTGATCTAGAGAAAGAATTTCAAGTGTTCTGTGACGCATCACGCCAAGGGCTTGGAAGTGTGTTGATGCAAGGAGGCAAAGTAGCATCTTATGCTTCGAGACAGCTCAAGAAACATGAAGGCAACTACCCTACTCATGACTTAGAGTTGGCTTCAGTAGTTCATGCCTTGAAGACCTGGAGACACTACCTGATGGGGAAGCGTTGTGAAGTATTCACCGATCACAAGAGTCTGAAGTACATTTTCACTCAGAAGGATCTGAACATGAGACAGAGAAGATGGTTAGAGCTCATTAAGGATTACGACCTGAGTTTGCAATACCATCCCGGTAAAGCAAACGTAGTCGCTGACGCCCTGAGCCGTAAGACTTATGTGAACTGTATGTCAAGCAAGGAGTTACCCAAGGATTTGTGTGAAGCATTTAGGGATCTCAGCTTGGAAGTTGTACCAGAAGGTTATGTATCGTCACTATTAGTTCAACCAACATTGATGGATAAAATCCGAGAAACCCAGAAAGGAGATAAAGAAATAGAAGAAGTTAGAAGAGTCTTGAAGGAAGCATTGGCGGAAGGAAGAACAACAGAATTCCGTGAAGATGAGCAAGGAATTGTTTGGTTTGGGAAACGTATCTGTGTACCCGAAGACCCCAATCTAAGGAAGTTGATTTTCCAAGAAGCCCATGAGACTCCATATTCCATTCATCCTGGTAATACTAAGATGTATATGGATCTGAAGGAGAGATTTTGGTGGAATGGCTTGAAGAAGGACATTGCAGAGTACATAGCCAAATGTAACACATGTAGTAAGGTGAAAGCTCAACATCAGAAACCAGCAGGTTTGTTGCAACCATTGAAGGTTCCAGATTGGAAATGGGATCAAATTGGTATGGACTTCATAACTAGATTACCTCGAACTAAATCCGGGTATGATTCAATTTGGCTAGTAGTCTGTCGTTTGACCAAGGTAGCTCACTTTGTGCCAGTGAAGACCACTTACACTAGTGCGAAGCTAGCGGATATCTACATGAAGAGAATTGTGTGCCTCCATGGTGTACCCAAGAGTATCGTTTCTGATAGAGGTACCCAATTTACCTCGCATTTCTGGAAACAATTGCATGAATCACTAGGAACTAGGCTGGAGTTCAGTACAACTTTTCATCCACAGACAGATGGTCAAACTGAGAGAGTGAATCAGATCTTAGAGGACATGTTGAGAGCTTGTGCTCTAGATTATGGATCTAGTTGGGATGACAACCTGCCATATGCAGAATTCTCTTACAACAACAGCTATCAAGCTAGTATTGAGATGTCACCATTTGAAGCTTTGTATGGGAAGAAATGCACCACACCACTATTGTGGAGTGGGTTAGGAGAAAGAAGTTTGTTTAGACCTGATATTATCCAAGAAGCAGAAGAGAAGGTTAGACGGATCAAAGATAGGCTGAAGATAGCACAATCCAGGCAGAAGAGCTATGCTGATAAAAGCGCAGCGATGTTTCCTATGAAATAGGCGATAGAGTTTATCTCAGAGTATCACCCCTTCGAGGTGTCAAGAGATTTGGAATCAAGGGAAAGTTAGCCCCTAGATTTATTGGGCCTTTCAAAGTGTTATCTCGCAAAGGAGAAGTAGCCTATGAGATTGAGTTGCCTGAAATTCTTTTAGCCATGCACAATGTGTTCCATGTCAGCCAAATGAAGAAATGTCATCCGGAGATGTCAGAAACTCCGTTGAAGGATACAGTGTCCCTCGAGGAAGTTCATTTGGAGAGTGACCTGACCTATGAGGAGAAACCAATCAAGATCTTGGAAAGAGCTAAAAGGAATACGCGTACCAAGACTATCAAGTTCTGCAAAGTTCAGTGGAGTCACCACACTGAGGAAGAAGCAACTTGGGAGCGTGAAGACAATCTTCGAGAAGATCACCCTCACCTATTTGCTAGCCTTTTCGAAGCCCGAGGACGTGCTTCATCTTAAGGGGGTTAGTCTGTAACATCCCAAGTTTTCAAAATTTAAAAGTTCATCATGCATTCATTTCATCCATGCATTAAAAGCCAAATAAAATAAATAAACCTTAATAAATAAAACCCTAGTGGTATTATGTTGCTATTTTAGCCTATGTTGCAAAATTATTTTATTTATTTTCAAATGAACCTTTTTCTTGTCTCTTTTAGTAACAAAACAATCCCCTGAATTTTACAAAATTATTAAAACAAATTTGAGGTCATTTGGTTTTACGGTTCAAAAGTTATAAAAGAAAAGAGGAAAGAAAAATGAGAAACAGAAAAGAACAAAAACAAAAGAGAAACCGACCGAGCTGGGCCGGCCCGCATCGCGCCAGCCCAACCCGGCCGAGAAGCAGCCCAACCCGCGCGCCCAGCGCCCCTCTCTCTCTCTCTCTCATCCTGCTGACGCCGGACCCCACCCGACAGGTGGACCCCACCTGTCGGCGCCTTCTTCCACCTCCAACCGCCCCCATCCCGGCCACCTCCCGCACGTCCGGCACCCCACTCGCCCCGCTCGCCCACGCCACCTCTCTCGGCACCGAGCCCCCCCGTTTAAAGCCCTCGGCACCCTCTTCTTTTCCCCCTATCCTCCCCTCTCTAGCGCCGCCAGGCCGCCTCAATCGCACGCCGGAGCGCACCGCACCGCCACCGTCTCCAGCCGCTAGCCCCGGCCACCCTAGGCCGCGGAAGACCGCGCCGACGCCACCAGACGCCCCGCCGCGGCCCAGCGCTTCTCGTCCGCCCCTTCCCCGCCGTCATAACCCACGACAACGCCGCCAGCCACCGCGCCCGAGCACGCCGCCGCCACCGCGCCATCACCGGCCGCCCCCCGCAGTGAGCACTCCCTCCACTTTTCCCTTTTTCTCCATGTCCGTTCGTGCTAGATCCGACGGTAGAGATTAGATCCCCAACCGAATCGGTATGAGCGAATAGTACCGCGCCACGTGGCATGCACAGTCAGCACCCCCGGTCAATGCTAGTCAAATGCTGTTTAAATTTAAATTTAAAAGTCAGATTATGTCCCTAACTTGTAAAATCCATATAAAATCAACCGTAGGCCCAAATTTAGCAAATTTTATATCGTTGGAAATCTTGCAACCTGTAGAATCCAACCATGCCATAATACACTACATGTACTGTGATGAATTTTGCACCATAATTCAAAACAGAGAATTAAACCTTTGACACTATAAAATTTGTGTAAATTAATCCAGTGGGCCAAATTTTACAAATTTGTAGTATCTGGAATCCTTAGAACACGTAGTTCATCATGGAACCAGAGTGGACCAAAGTTGATACGTGCACAAACTTGCTTTTGCGAATCTATTCAAATCAGTAATCTGACAATAACTCAAATTCTATAAACTATTTTTGAATGAATCCAATTGCTATGGTCTTGTATTACTGTACCCCATCCAGAGATGTTAGGTTTAGATTTTTACAAAACATAAACACTACAGTACCTATTTTAGTTGATGTATATGCATTGTTAATTGATTAATAGCGCTATAAAGAAAACTCTAATAAAATAAATACAACCAGAGATCATTACCAACATTCTAAATACCAGAGGAGACTTAATAAAACATTTTCACATCATACCTATGTGTGAAATTAAACGATGCATATCATGCATGCATACATGTCTATGGTTGTGCATTCAGAATGTTGTGTTTATTTGGCTCCTGTTTGTCTTGTTTAGATTGTGAGAAGGACCAGGGACTTGCTTGTGATTGCTGTGATTGTTCAGGTTGCTTTGAGCAAGGCAAGTGACACTCATCTTCTCACCCAATTTTATTCCATGCATTAGTGTTTTTCTAGTAGTATGCATGATAGGTTGCTCTTTGTTTTCAAAGTGAATGCAATGCTAGAATTCCTAGTAGTGGATAGCCACCTTGAACCCCCCTGTTAGGTAAATGCTTTGCCGTACCTGGCTACTATCAAAATTATCGCCGCTCTTGTAGTTGTTTGGTGGTTTACAAAAGTTTACAAAACTTTGAAAACTAACAACCTTAATGCACACCTGGGTGGATTGGCCGATTGGTGGGCGGCTACTCAGGGCCACATTGTGGTTGTCTTCGCTCGAGGGTGCGCATTGTTGAGTGGCTACTCAGGGCCACATTGTGGTTGTCTTCGCCTGAGGGTGCACATTGTTGCGTGGCTACTCAGGGCCACATTGTGGTTGTCTTCGCCTGAGGGTGCACTCGTGGATCGCCACCCAGGAACAAAGAGATTTGTAGGTCTTCACTGTTTAGATAGCTTCCAGTGCAGCCTTATGGTATATGGCTCTGCCAAGATTCTTAAGTTGTGGAGGTTCATCCTGTTTTCGGATTAGAGGGTGGTTGCAGAAATGCAAGAGTAACGGGTCTGGCTAGTATGGGTGAACTTCTCTTCCCAAAGGTCTTGTCTCATCTTACTCTTGGGTAGGATGGGTCTTAAGGTGAAAGTGCACAACCTCTCGAGAGTTAAATCTAAGATCTTAGCCGTGTCCCCGGTCATGGACAATTTGAGCTACTAGGCAGGGATTGTACTGAAGAATCTCAACGCCCTTTTGTTTTCTAAAGTCAATTAAAATGCGCTAGAAACCCTTCATGGTGTGTCATGGTGAGCCCTCTGAACACCCATGATGGATTTCAAAGTTACCTTAATAAACTTCGTGGTGTGTCATGGTGCGCCCTCTGAACACCCACGATGAATTTCAAAGTTATCAAATGTTTTATCAAATATATGACAAAACTGGCTTTATGCAAATAGCCTAGCTCCACCAGCCAAATTCATGTAGTTAGTCTTTTCAAAACTGCCACCAAATAGGTGTCATTTGCCGAGTACATCATTATATCGACCTCCATTCGTGGGGCTGCATATTCAAACGTGCAGGTCGCTCTGATGAAGATTATTGATAGGATCTCGAGTCTACATTCCAACATGTCTGCCTGTGGCGCATGATGAAGATGGAGGCTCCATGCTACTTTATTTCCGCTGTGTTAGATATTTGAACTTTATTTGAAGGCTAGTCATTTGGACTATGCCAGTTATATCTTCCCTTATTTGTCGTACCGGATCATTATGTTGTATTATTGATACTATTGCTATGAATGCTATATTTTGTACTGTGGTGCTATCAGTGATCCAGGGAGTAGCACTGAACACAGGTGTTCTACCCTTGTTAAAAGGTAGGACGTTACAGCTCACAAGTTATTTTACCCTCATCTCGGTATTTATTTAAAGAAAATGTGAAAAGTTACCATCACGAAAAGCTATTTTCTTTTAAAATATTTGGCATATGTTTTAGCTCACTAGTTATCAACCATCTGCACGCTATTTACCAACGGTAAAATGTGAATAGTTACCGATCTTAAAAGTTAATTTCATTTAGAATGTTTTGACGAATTTTTATAGCTCAAAAGTTATCAACCATTTGTCCGTATTTCATCGGCAATAAATGTGAAAAGTTATGGACCCCAAAACATAATTACATTTAGAATATTTTAGAGACTTATTTAACTTACAAGTTATCAACCCTCTCCCGTTATTTATGAACGGTAAAATGTGAAATCTACCAACATTAAAAGTTAATTTTGTTTAAAATATTTTGGCCACTTTTTTTTAGCCGAGAAGTTAAAACGGTACTTAATTTGAGTATAAATTGCTGGTTTATTTGAGTTACAAGTGGTTTCCCCACCCGTTATGTTTCCCCATAAAATACCACTATCCCGAAAAAGAGAATTAAAAAGATTTATCCAAAATAACGTGATTTTTTAAATAAAAATAACAGCAACAAAAAGGGAATTCAAATAAGAATTGATAAAATAGAACCGAGTAAAAGAAAGGAAATCACGGTTAAAAATAGAAAGTAAAAACGACAAAAATGGAAACGAAAATTGACTAGGCGAAATTAAATACGTGAAATATATGCGCGAGATTACCGTATGCGATTAAACATGTGGGATTAACGTGGCCAAAAAGGAATTGACTTGGTCCAGCGAATTAAATGCGCGAAATTTACTGAAGTAATTAAATGCGTGAGGTAACTCGAAACGACAAAAAAAGGAAACTGGAATTGATTCGCGCGGAGCACGAGTGCTTCACTCGGAATAACCATGGACGTTGTAGAACATCATCCCAATGATTCCAACTAGCGAAGCAAGTAGATCGGGGCCGACTTGCCGCATGTTGGGACCACAACCCCACATAGCACCAGTCGGTTCCACCATAGCACGTGTCCGCCACCACCAACCCTATTCGCTCTTCATCCGGGGTCACCATCCCAGTCGAACCTGATCAGCATACCACATATCCCTACTTCGGTCACATGGAGAAGAGACGCCCCACTAGCTGCAATAGGATCATGCGGCCAAGCAAACATCTAGGATGGAGCCAGCAACGCGCCACCCCGAGCTTCTTTGTTTGTGCAACTCCAGCTCACACTGCCACAACCAGCAGAGCGTGCCACCCCGAGCTGCTTTGCTTCCGCAAATCCACCTCGCACAACCACCTCGCACCACCACCACCAACAGAGCTCGCCGCGCCGCCACCTGCTTGGGGCCGTCGCCCCGGATTCCATGCTCCTCCATGTTAAATGTGGCCTGAAGACCCCTGCCTGCCTGCGCTAGGGTATGAGCCCTCGGTTCGCCCCCTGTCTTTTCTTTTTAGCATTTGAATAAGAAAGAAAACATGATACCTACATAATCATATCAGCCAATATATGAGTCCATATCTACCTTCTTTTCTTTTTGTGATGTCATATCTACGTTTTTTTTCTCTTTTTTTTTGCAGGTAAAGGAGCTTTATTTCAAACTGTGAGATTACAGTCCTTTGAAAAGGATATCAACTAAGAATGGTGGTGTGAAATTAATCCACAAGTACCTTCTTCTCTCTAAACTGGCTCTCTTATCACAAAAATGAGTTGCTTCAAAAGAAAATGTAATATTAGAGAAATTCTCACTAAGCTTCTTGATTTCCTAGCATATCTACGCTCTTTTAAAAAAGGTCACATACATCCTATCAACCATTATTTGGTTTTTCCTCGGATATGTGCATATAATTAATGCCCTTGTGGAGCCGGATAATTGAACTAAGAGCATCTCCAGTCGCGCTGCCAAAAATAATTTGAGACGCGCCGTATGCTTAACCGTACATAGTTGTGCGCTCGAAAGCCTTTTTCGGTCCGGCACGGTTCAATAAGGTGTCTGGCGTCCCATCCCAGCTACACAATGGAAGTTTCGGGGGCATCAGATAGAACGAAAACCGCATCGCGAGTGTCGCACGGTGACCCAGCATACCACTGCATGTTGTAGTATACAAGTCGTTGATATGATCTTCATGAAGGGACTTCTTCACAAATATCACATCCTCGGAGTGGTACAACAGAAATATTGCAGGTCATAACACTCGATATAATATTACAATCATGGTCTTAACAAGTTGGTATTCTCACAGGTCCGATGAGAACACCCTAAGATAACTTAAGTACTATTACAATACAACATAAAGATAATAGAGAGCTCAGCAACTTATTTAAGTATGCCACTACGCTGCTCGGCTCTAAGGTAGCTAGGGTAAACTACTACTCCTCAGCTTCTGTATTGTCAGCTCCATAGACTATCCCATAGTCTACTCCTTCAACTCCTCTGGACAGATCAGGTTCCTCATAGACCAGCTCGTAGCCTCCTTCCGGTGCTCTGTCGTTGGCCTCCACTTCCATGTCACAGTCTAGCAAGGGTGTCGAAAGAAAGTGAGTACAGAGGTACTGAGCAAGCTTGATTTTATTAGGTCAATGCATGTTTCGAAATCATTTCTTAAAAAGATTGATTTTATTCTGAAAACTATGCCCGCCAGTCTTCACAGGTTGACCAGAACTTCACGGAGTTCCTTTTCTGCCGCGTTCGTAGTTCCCTTCCTAGAACTGGGAGTGATAAGCCACAATTTAATACACTCTGCAGAGGTGCGTTACTTTTCCCATAAGAGATCTTGTCCTTTTTGCCAGCCGCAGGAACTTGTCCCCGTCCACACTTCTTTGGTGTGAGGCCAGGTATGAAGATCCAAGCCCACACCGCCTTCTTCACGACCCCGCAGACCCACCCTTTTGTAAGTCTGTCCTCTCCTATATCTATGGGTAGACCGACCCAGGCATTTGTTCTCACCTATACCATTAAGGTAGACCGTGCTGAACAACTCATGTGCCCTGTCCTATACACCATAGATAGACCGATCTGGACAACCCTTACAATCCTTCATAGACCAATAATAAGTCTACTCTCTCATGTATCTAATGGTAGACCGTGACGCACCACATGTCCCCACCTTTACCAAAGATAGACCGATACGGGCAACCCTTATCAACAGTTCGTTGGCATGCGAGAGGGAAAAGATACAGCTGGCTTCCCCAGAGCCATTATAGATCTTATGGTCAACGCGAAATGTACGGCGCTAGAATCACTAGACGGCATTGGTGATTAGTCCTAAATAAATAGAACCCTTGCAATGGAACCTCTGATACGTCTCAAACGTATCTATAATTTCTTATGTTCCAGGCTACTTTATTGATGATACTCACATGTTTTATACACATTATATGTCATTATTTTGCATTTTCCGGCACTAACCTATTGACAAGATGTCGAAGAGCCAGTTGCTGTTTTCTGCTGTTTTTGGTTTCAGAAATCCTACAAAGGAAATATTCTCGGAATTGGACGAAATCAACGCCCAGAGGCTTATTTTTCCACGAAGCTTCCAGAAGACCGAGGGAGATACGAAGTGGGGCCACGGGGCGCCGCCACACTAGGGCGGCGTGGCCTAGGGGGGGCCGCGCGGCCCTAGCGTGTGGGGCCCCCGTGACTCCTCCGACTCCGCCCTTCCGTCTACTTAAAGCCTTCGTCGCGAAACCCTCTGTACCGAGAGCCACGATACGGAAAACCTTACTGTGACGCCGCCGCCAATCCCATCTCGGGGGATTCAGGAGATCGCCTCCGGCACCTTGCCGGAGAGGGGAATCATCTCCCGGAGGACTCTTCATCGCCATGATCGCCTCCGGATCGATGTGTGAGTAGTTCACCCCTGGACTATGGGTCCATAGCAGTAGCTAGATGGTTGTCTTCTCCTCATTGTGCCATCATGTTAGATCTTGTGAGCTGCCTATCATGATCAAGATCATCTATTTGTAATCCTACATGTTGTGTTTGTTGGGATCCGATGAATATTGAATATTATGTCAAGTTGATTATCAATCTATCATATGTGTTGTTTATGTTCTTGCATGCTCTCCGTTGCTAGTAGAGGCTCTGGCCAAGTTGATACTTGTGACTCAAAGAGGGAGTATTTATGCTCGATAGTGGGTTCATGCCTCCATTAAATCCGGGACGGTGATGAGAAAGTTCTAAGGTTGTGGATGTGCTTGTTGCCACTAGGGATAAAACATCGATGCTTTGTCTAAGGATATTTGTGTTGATTACATTACACACCATACTTAATGCAATTGTCCGTTGCTTGCAACTTAATACTGGAAGGGGTTCGGATGATAACTCGAAAGTGGACTTTTTAGGCATAGATGCATGTCTGGATAGCGGTCTATGTACTTTGTCGTAATGCCCCGATTAAATCTCATAGTACTCATCATGATATATGTATGTGCATTGTTATGCCTTCTTTATTTTTCAATTGCCCAAGCTGTAATTTGTTCACCCAACATGCTAGTTATCTTATCGGAGAGACACCACTAGTGAACTGTGGACCCCAGTCCATTCTTTACATCTGAAATACAATCTACTGCAATACTTGTTCTTTACTGTTCTTTGCAAACAAACATCATCTTCCACACTATACGGTTAATCCTTTGTTTACAGCAAGCCGGTGAGATTGACAACCTCACTGTTACGTTGGGGCAAAATACTTTGATTGTGTTGTGCAGGTTCCACGTTGGCGCCGGTTTCACTGGTGTTGCGCCGCACTACATTCCTCCACCAACAACCTTCACGTGCTCCTTGACTCCTACTGGTTCGATAACCTTGGTTTCATACTGAGGGAAAACTTGCTTCTATACGCATCACACCTTCCTCTTGGGGTTCCCAACGGACGTGTGTTAACTGCACGCATCAAGCACTTTTTCTGGTGCCGTTGCCGGGGAGATCAAGACACGCTGCAAGGGGAGTCTCTCACATCCAATCTCTTTACTTTGTTTTTGTCTTGCTTTACTTTACTTTATTTACTGCTTTGTTTGCTTCCTACATCAAAAACACACAAAAAATTAGTTACTTGTTTTACTTTACTTTATTTAGTTTGCTTTACTTGTCTTTATTATTGCTAAAATGAATACTCCTGAGAATACTAAGTTGTGCGATTTCACTAGTTAGGCTTAATGGAAAACAACAAAAATATTAGAGATCTTTATAGTATTTATCTTGAGTTAGGACATGAGGTGTTTGAAGAGAAAATTAAAAAACCTATGGAACTTTATATGCATGCTAATGGCAATGTTATAAGTATGAATGCCTTGAATACCATTGTTGCTAATGCTATGGAAGAATTTAAGCTTGGGGAGGTCGGTATTGATGAAAATGATCTAGTTAGTCCTCCGGGTATGGAGGAGAAAGTTTATGTTGATTATGATATGCCTCCTATATATGATGTTTGCAATGATGAATATGATATTTTCAGTCCATCTACTATTGAGGATAAAATTCATTATGATTATTCTATGCCTGCAATTTATGATGATTACAATGATGGATGTGATAGTTTTACTCCCACTATTACTAATAAAATTGCTTATGCTTATGTGGAGAGTAATGATACTTTTATGTATGTGGATCATGACAAGAATGCTTTATGTGATAGCTATATTGTTGAGTTTGTTCATGATGGTACTGGAAATTATTATGAGAGAGGAAAATATGGTTGTAGAAATTTTCATGGTACTAAAACACCTCTCTATATGCTGAAAATTTTGAAGTTACTCGTGTTTTATCTTCCTATGCTTGTCACTTTGTTCTTCATGAATTTATTTGTGTACAAGATTCCTTTTCATAGGAAGTGGGTTAGGCTTAAATATGTTTTGAATTTGCTTCTTGATGCTCCTTTTGCTTCATTTTCTATTTTCATGAGAGCATCATTAAAATTACTGAGCCCATCTTAATGGCTATAAAGAAAAGCGCTTATGGAAGACAACCCATTATTTTACTTCTGCACTTTTGTTTTATATTTGAGTCTTGGAAGTTGTTACTACTGTAGCAACCTCTCCTTATCTTTATTTTATTGCATTGTTGTGCCAAGTAAAGTCTTTGATAGCAGTGTTGATACTAGATTTGGATTACTGCGCAGACACAGATTTCTTACTGTCACGAAATTGAGCAGCCCCGTCTGTAGATAACTCATAAAATTCTGAAAATTTACGTGCGTGATCCTCAGATATGTACGCAACTTTCATTCAATTTGAGCATTTTAATCTGAGCAAGTTAAGTTCCCCTGGAAAATTCGTCTTTACGGACTGTTCTGTTTTGACAGATTCTGCCTTTTATTTCGCATTGCCTGTTTTGCTATGTTTGATGGATTTCTTTGTTCCATTAACTTTCAGTAGCTTTGTGCAATGTCCAGAAGTGTTAAGAATGATCATGTCACCTCTGAATATATGAATTTTTAATTATGCACTAACCCTCTAATGAGTTTGTTTCGAGTTTGGTGTGGAGGAAGTTTTCAAGGGTCAAGAGAGGAGGATGATACAATATGATCAAGAAGAGTGAAAAGTCTAAGCTTGGGGATGCCCCCGTGGTTCATCCCTGCATATTTCAAGAAGACTCAAGCATCTAAGCTTGGGGATTCTCAAGGCATCCCCTTCTTCATCGACAACATTATCAGGTTCCTCTAGTGAAACTATATTTTTATTCAGTCACATCATATGCATTTTACTTGGAGCGTCTGTTTGCTTTTATTTTTGTTTTGTTTGAATAAAGTTGGATCCCACAATCCTTTATATTGGAGATATTACGCTCCGCTTTTTCATATGGAACACTTGTGTTCTTAATTATGCTTTAATGTTCATGGCGAAGGTTAAAACTGCTTCGTTCATTGTTATATGGTTGGAAACGGAAAATGCCTCATGTGGTAATTGGTGTATTGTCTTGAATAATTTGATACTTGGCAATTGTTGTGCTCATATAGATCATGTTTAAGCTCTTGCATCATGTACTTTGCACCTATTAATGAAGAACTACATAGAGCTTGTTGAAATTTGGTTTGCATGATTGGTCTCTCTAAGGTCTAGATATTTTCTGGTTAAGGTGTTTGAACAACAAAGAAGACAGTGTAGAGTCTTATAATGCTTGCAATATGTTCTTATGTACAGTTTTGATGTACCGGTTCATACTTATGTTTGCTTCAAACAACCTTGCTAGCCTAGCCTTGTATTGAGAGGAATTCTTCTCGTGCATCCAAATCCTTGAGCCAAAAACTATGCCATTTGTGTCCACCATACCTACCTACTACATGGTATTTTTCTGCCATTCCAAAGTAAATTGCTTGAGTGCTACCTTTAAAATTCCATTCTTTGTCTTTGCAATATATAGCTCATGGGAAAAATAGCTTAAAAACTATTGTGGTGAAGAATATGTACTTATGTATCTTATTTCTTAATAAGTTGCTTGTTGTGCGGTAACCATGTTTCTGGGGACGCCATCAACTATTTCACCTTTTTTGAATATCATGTGAGTTGCTATGCATGTTCGTCTTGTCTGAAGTAAGGGATATTTTCATGATCAAATGGTTTGAGTATGCATATTGTTAGAGAAGAACATTGGGCCGCTAACTAAAGCCATGATCCATGGTGGAAGTTTCAGTTTGGACAAAAATCCTCAATTTCTTATGAGAATATTATCTCGTTGTTGAACGCTTATGCATTAAAGAGGAGTCCATTATCTCGTTGTCTATGTTGTCCCGGTATGGATGTCTAAGTTGAGAATAATCAAAAGCGAGAAATCCAATGCGAGCTTTCTCCTTAGACCTTTGTACAGGCGGCATAGAGGTACCCCTTTGTGACACTTGGTTGAAACATATGTTATGCAATGATAATCCATGTTAATCCAAGCTAATTAGGACAAGGTGCGGGCACTATTGGTATACTATGCATGAGGCTTGCAACTTATACGATATCTTATACATAACACATACGCTTTATTACTACCGTTGACAAAATTGTTTCTTGTTTTCAAAATAAAAGCTCTAGCACAAATATAGCAATCCATGCTTCCCTCTGCGAAGGGCCTTTCTTTTACTTTATGTTGAGTCAGTTTACCTATTCTCTCTATCTTAGAAGCAAACACTTGTGTCAACTGTGTTCATTGATTCTTACATGTTTACCTATTGCACTTGTTATACTGCTTTATGTTGACAATTATCCATGAGATATACATGTTACAAGTTGAAAGCAATTGCTGAAACTTAATCATCCTTTGTGTTGCTTCAAAACTCTCTACTAAGAATTTATTGCCTTATGAGTTAACTCTTATGCAAGTCTTATTGGTGCTTGTCTTGAAGTACTATTCATGAAAAGTCTTTGCTATATGATTCAGTTGTTTAATCATTGTCTTTACCATTGCTTCGAATCACTTCATTCACTTCATATGCTTTACAATAGTATTGATCAAAATTATGATAGCATGTCACTTCAGAAATTATCATTGTTATCGTTTACCTACTCGAGGGCGAGTAGGAACTAAGCTTGGGGATGCTTGATACGTCTCAAACGTATCTATATTTTCTTATGTTCCATGCTACTTTATTGATGATACTCACATGTTTTATACACATTATATGTCATTATTATGCATTTTCCGGCACTAACCTATTGACAAGATGCCGAAGAGCCAGTTGCTGTTTTCTGCTGTTTTTGGTTTCAGAAATCCTACAAAGGAAATATTCTCGGAATTGGACGAAATCAACGCCCAGAGGCTTATTTTTCCACGAAGCTTCCAGAAGACCGAGGGAGATACGAAGTGGGGCCACGGGGCGCCGCCACACTAGGGCGGCACGGCCTAGAGGGGGCCCGCGCGGCCCTAGCGTGTGGGGCCCCCGTGACTCCTCCGACTCCGCCCTTCCGCCTACTTAAAGCCTTCGTCGCGAAACCCTCTGTACCGAGAGCCACGATACGGAAAACCTTACTGTGACGTCGCCGCCGTCAATCCCATCTCGGGGGATTCAGGAGATCGCTTCAGGCACCCTGCCGGAGAGGGGAATCATCTCCCGGAGGACTCTTCATCGCCATGATCGCCTCCGGATCGATGTGTGAGTAGTTCACCCCTGGACTATGGGTCCATAGCGATAGCTAGATGGTTGTCTTCTCCTCATTGTGCCATCATGTTAGATCTTGTGAGCTGCCTATCATGATCAAGATCATCTATTTGTAATCCTACATGTTGTGTTTGTTGGGATCCGATGAATATTGAATACTATGTCAAGTTGATTATCAATCTATCATATGTGTTGTTTATGTTCTTGCATGCTCTCCGTTGCTAGTAGAGGCTCGGCCAAGTTGATACTTGTGACTCCAAGAGGGAGTATTTATGCTCGATAGTGGGTTCATGCCTCCATTAAATGCGGGACAGTGATGAGAAAGTTCTAAGGTTGTGGATGTGTTGTTGCCACTAGGGATAAAACATCGATGCTTTGTCTAAGGATATTTGTGTTGATTACATTACGCACCATACTTAATGCAATTGTCACGTTGCTTGCAACTTAATACTTGGAAGGGGTTCGGATGATAACCTGAAAGTGGACTTTTTAGGCATAGATGCATGTCTGGATAGCGGTCTATGTACTTTGTCGTAATGCCCTGATTAAATCTCATAGTACTCATCATGATATATGTATGTGCATTGTTATGCCTTCTTTATTTGTCAATTGCCCAACTGTAATTTGTTCACCCAACATGCTAGTTATCTTATCGGAGAGACACCACTAGTGAACTGTGGACCCCGGTCCATTCTTTACATCTGAAATACAATCTACTGCAATACTTGTTCTTTACTGTTCTTCACAAACAAACATCATCTTCCACACTATACGGTTAATCCTTTGTTTACAGCAAGCCGGTGAGATTGACAACCTCATCGTTACGTTGGGGCAAAGTACTTTGATTGTGTTGTGCAGGTTCCACGTTGGCGCCGGTTTCACCGGTGTTGCGCCGCACTACATTCCTCCACCAACAACCTTCACGTGCTCCTTGACTCCTACTGGTTCGATAACCTTGGTTTCATACTGAGGGAAAACTTGCTTCTATACGCATCACACCTTCCTCTTGGGGTTCCCAACGGACGTGTGTTAACTGCACGCATCAACCTCCACCATGTCAACACATACCATGGTTCCATTGCCAGCCACATAGTCATATTCATAATTGGAAAAGTAACATTTCATTTTCAATGCAGGAATGATAAGTATATAGATTTGCGGTAAATTGATAGAAAATACTCAAGATGACATGAGCAAGAGTGAACTTGCCTGTGGACTGCGAGATAGTGCAGTTCAATGTATTGGATGGAACCTGGACCTCGGGTTCTGTAAAGAAGCATCATTGTCCGGTAAGGACAATGTTATAAAATCCAAATAATGCATGCATGGATGTATTATTTATGTTGAATCCCTTACCCCAATATTTTATTAAGATTTAGGGTTAAATTAAGATTTCATGCCTTTGGCAGTAATTTGCAATTACTTTTAAATTATAAAATCACTTTCCTTTTAGAAAGGAAAGAATTTAAAAGTAATACAATTTTCCTTTTTGGAAAATATTTATTTCAAAAAAATAATTTGAAACAATAGAGTTTTCTCTATATTTTTGGAATAAGAATAATAGAATATTTTCCTTTGGAAAATATCTTTCTTAAAAGAAGTGACTTGGAATAATAGAATTTCCTTTTGAAATATTTGAAAACAAATATTTGAATTCATTTGAAATCTTTCCTTGATTTTTGAATACAAGGAAAATTACAAATTAAAACTTCCAAGCTTGAATTTAAATTCCAAAATTTGAATTTGTTTTCTAAATTTATTTCTTATTTTATTCTTGTTGAGAATCATTTTTCATTCACTAATCCAATTTTTATTGGATTTTTAAAGTATATATGATTATTTAAAATTTGGTTAAATTCTAGGGCTATTTTCAAATAGAAAATGACCAAAAGAACCCCCTGGCCGAATTGGGCCAGCCCATTTATTTGGCCCGTTTGGACAGCCCGTTAAGGCCTGCCCAAACACGGTTCGGTGGAACCGAACTAGTTCGGCACGCCTCACTCTCTCGCTCACTCCTCTCTCTTACGAACCCTAACGCTCTGGCGATTCGTGTGGCGACTGCGTCGCCGCCATGGCCGCCGCCACGCTCCGGCCAAGTCCGGCCGCCCCTGACCTCGCCGCCGACACCGCCTGAACCGCCGCGTGAAGATCTACCGATCTATCCGCACGGTTTCGTCGCTTCCTTCCTCCTCCTCCATATCGCCTCCCGGCTAGATCTGGAGACGAATCGCCTCCGGCGATTGGTGGTCTCCGGCGAGCTGTTGACCTCGTCATCGATGCTAGCGTGCTCCTGGGACTGGCCTGGCGCGGGTGCTGTGTTGGCAGCGCCTGTGCCGTCGTCCCCAGGGTGTTGTGCTGTCCGTGGAGCTCGTCGGCGTAACGTCGGCGTCCTCCCTGGATTTGCAGCTATTACGGCCACGCGGGCACTGCCTCGCCATGCCGTAGCTTCTGCTTCCAGGCGCGGGTAAGTTCCCCTTCTCGTCCTTCTCCTTCTCTTCATCATGTCTGTGCGCCCCCATGCTACTGTGCTTCTTCTACCTCTGGCTCCCAGGCTTCCTGATTATCCAATGATCATACAGGGCCTTGCTGCTGTCGCATATGCTTTCTGCGCCTCCTCTCTGCAAGCCCTGGCCAATTAACCAAGCTCTGGTTACTAGCCAAGTGTGTCCTGCTTGCTGTTCATGGCCATTGTTGCCCTCTCACTGCTTCTGCCATGCTATGCCATGCTATGTCATGCTCATCATGCTATATCATGCTACCTAGGCTTACTGGTGTGCCTTGCTTGCTTGACTAGGTATTTTGCTATGCATAACTGTGACACTTGTGATGTCTATGAGGTGCTTATGTGCCTTCTGTATGATCCAATGATTCATTGGATAAGTAAATCCTGATGGCTAGACTCTCTATATTGCTTGACTTGATCTAATTGATCCATTTGATCAATTAAATGTCAGTGGCTGGTTACTGATGGATTCCTTTGCTAAATAGATGGTTTGCTTGCTGATGCTGCTACTCATTCATGCTTATGCTACTGTGTGTGTTCTGTTGCCATCCATAGCTCCCTGGACCAGTAGCTAGGATGTAATGGTACATGCTTGTGTTGCCTAACAGTGATGCTACTATATGCTCGTTGCATGGATTAGTTATGTATTCATGCCTAGATGAATTATTTATTGATGAACTGCTTATGCAGTGTTGATTAAATGACTTGCTAAGCATGATTTGATATTCCCATGATCAATTGGGAAATAAATGAAGTCTGAATCCATTACTGGATAATGATGACTTAATGCTTTGCTTTAATTTGGATGTTTTTGTGTTTGTTGTGACCTCAGTAGCATTGCTACTGACTGTTTGCTCACACAATTGGATAGATCTTGTTGGCTACTCATCTTTGCTTGCATAGTTGGGGATCATAATTAATATGAATGCCATTATGCTTGCCTGTGAAGAAAATCTAGGGTTTTCCTGATGGTTTCTTGCTTAGGATCTCACTGGGTAGTCCTTGGTAGCTACTATTCCTAGTAATCCATCTACTGGTGTTATTTGTGCATGTGTGCTTGCTTGTGTGCACATCTGTGCATTTGTTCTAGTTGATATGTACAAGATTTGTATCTAGGTGGCTCTAGTTCTAGTGGTTTTCCTCTTCTGCCAGTGATCCTTGGTGAAAACCAAGTGATGATCACCCCTTGAGCATCTGCTCAAACCCATGACTTGTGTCATGCATGAATAATGGATTGGATCCACAGGATCCACTCCAAGAACTAGGTATACCTTGTTCCAGCTCCTAGAAAGAAATATTGTGTTGATGCAGACTTCTGGTTGGTTTATGTTCACAGCCCTTCACCTCCAGCTCTTGGTTGATCTCCTCCTTAGGTCACCATGCTTCTCTGGTTTATTACTTGGTGGTTTTGGATGGATGATTGGTTCTGTGAGGGTTGTGCTGTTCTTGATCAAGAACGGAATGAACTCTATCCTATCTCTCTCTGGTTGCCTGGTGAATGTTTGTCTGGTCGACTATGCATTGTTTCTAGGGTTTGTGCACCATTTATACCCTGGCTACTTCTTCTCTGGCCATGCCACACAAGCATGGCTTGGCTTGATGACTAAGCCATGCCTTGCCTTGATGTTGCTTGCACAGTAACTCATGAGCAGTGTGCTCATATGCTGAAACTTGAGCCCTTGAGTGTGCTTAGGTTTGGTCTGCCCCATCTTATCCTTGTGCTGTCCATGGTTTTGGACAAGCACAAGTGTACATGACACTTGGTTCCTTCCAAACTACATTCTGGCTTTCTAATAAACCCCTGGATAGTATTTATGTTTTGTTTTGCAGGTTTTAAAGGTGAATATGACTACAGAAGCATTTCTTCCAATTCATTAGTCTAGGATTTTAGTTTAGGATCAAACAATGTAATCTTCCTTTTTATTTCTATTTATTTTTCCTTCAATTCTTGTATCAAGAATATTGTAAAGACAATGTATGTGTGTGTATATCAATAAAGCTCAAGGTTTCTCTAAGAGCTTAATTATACTTGTAATAATTCTATTTCTAAATGTTTGTTGTATTCATATTTCAATTTGAAATTCAAAGTCTTTTGAATTTATGAGTTGTATTAAATCATGAATTTATTTTTCATATTCACTATTACTTATTGTTTATTCTTGAGTTATCAATTCAATATTACTTGTCAAATGAAATCAAATTCCAAAAATCAACAAGATACAAAAGAGTTCATGTCAAAATTCATAACTCAACTTGCCTAACCCTAATTGCAATTGAGAGAGAACCTCGATCCCTCTTAGGTTTAGTTGCAATAAGGCGCGAAAATTTCCCTCGTTTTGCGATGAAATGCACATCCCATTCCTAAATCTACCCTTCGTTGATCCTATGTTCTGGGTTATTACAGTGTCGTCGTGGTGAACAGACATATGCCATGGGTAGACTTAAGTTAGGGCTGATGTACGCCGATGGATACGGAGGAGGGAGGTGAGCTAACGAGCACACACGAACACAACGATCTACCCAGGTTCAGGCCCTCGTGAGTAGGTAAAACCCCTACTCCTGCTTGTCTGATTTGTATATCTCTCGAGGTGAAATACCACTACAATAGCGCTGCTTGAGCTGTATGCGAGAGGAATAAGAAGAGCGTCGAACCCCTGCTGCGGAGGTCCTGCACCCCCTTATATAGTGGGGGGCAGGTTACAAAGGAGAAAACCCTAGCATGTGATAAAGCAATGTTTTGTGGATCTAAGTCTACAGCTACCCGCTATCAGCATTCCTTCATCTTGTCACAAGCACGGTACTTGACGTGACTTGGCCTTCTGCCACCAAGCCGCTGACCACTGTACCTCTCGTCAGCGGTATTATCAGCCTTGCTGCTTGGAATGTAGCAACGTGCCTGGCGTCTTAATGAGATTCACCTGCACTGTTGCGTGATTACTTGGATGTGACTGGAGCGCTGACTTTGGGACTAGGCATATGACCGTTGGCCCTATGCCGAACCCAAAAAGCTTAGTCTTCCATCCTTGGCACCTTTCGTGCCAACCGAGTTAGGCCGAGTTCAGTCGTGCCCGCCCTGAGGCACCGACATTGGTATGTCGGTACCCTATGTCGGCAAGCCTGCCCGGTCAACGTGACCTTTGCCTGCAAACAAGGTTACCCGACTTACCTCAGTAAGTCGGTCCCACCGAGTTAATCTAGCCGTTTAGGCCACCACCTTAGCCTACCGGGGGTCATCCCTCCGACAGCGAGTGGCGGGCCCGATTCGTCAGCGACGCAGCGGCATGCAACGCTACAACTTTGCCTTAATGGCGACGACAGTTTCCAGGGCGGTGTAGGTGAGACGTCTCGTCGGCACTGCACCACCTCCACGCGTTGCCATCGTTCGCATTACCGCGCTTGTTCGCGCGCCTTCTCCACCGCTTCCCGCGCCGCCACCAGCTATAAAAGGCTGCCTCCGTTCGCCATCGCTACCATAGCCGCAGGCAAATCCATCCCTCCGCCTCCACGACAACATGCCTCGCCGCCTAGCCACCACGTACGCAATGATGAGCCGCACCGGTGGCGGCGGTTAGGCTCCTCCGCCACCGCCTCCACCTCGTTCACCTCTGCCTCCACCTCCACCTTCGCCCTCACCTCCCATGTTCGAGTTCGACTACGACGACATGGAGGAGGGCCCGAAGCTCGCAGCGACATGGCCGACGCGCTGTGGGAGGCGTCCGAGGAGGAGGCGGCCTTCGACTCGGAGCAGCAACAACGGCGAAAGGAGGCAGTCGTGGACGACGACGACTGGAGCGGGCCTGGCCCAGAGGAGAAGGCAGCGGAGCAGAGGGACATCCTCTCGTCCTTCGAGTCGCTGAAGAAGTCCGAGGATGACGCCAATGAGGTGATGCAGCAGCGACTCCTGGAGGACGCGGCGGCCCACCACACATAAGCGACCGTGCAACAAGGGAGCGGCGGGCAGCGTCGGCGGAGAAGCGGAAGAGGGAGGGGTAACGATGGGACGGGGCCGTCAAGTGCTCCGAGGAACAAGTAGGCCAGGGGCGATCACCTAGCCGGTTTTTTTATTCAAACTTGTACAATATACTCCGTAATAAATTTGAATGAAAAACTTTATATTTCTTATTATTAAAATGTTTCGTGATAGGGACTCTGCTAAAAACATACGCGCCCCAAAAACGCCACCACACGGTGGCGTCCCCAAACACTTGATCTAGCGCTCAATTCGAAGTATTTTGGGGACACAAATGGAGACGCTCTAGTACTACGGCACAGGGTTCGTATGGAGATTACGGCTGATAATGCCAGCGACCGCGCGGGTGCCACTACAAGCCATCGTCATGCAAAGTTCGCAGCATGAGCATCCATTCATCAGAAACAGATACTGTACTATCATTCTATTTTGAGAAAAGGCCCAGATGATCATCACAGAAATAATTTACAAGAAAAATTTCACAGATATGTTTCTCCCCATCTTTCAGCAACACTGTGGCGCTGCAAGAGAATGAGTTTGTGCATTCCTTCATTTGGATGGAATAAAAGTGCGTGTTCCTACATGCATCTTTACTTTCTAAGCAAAAAAAAAACAGATATCACTATAGCAGTATAGCACCGCATTCGACGATGCAGCACCTGTAGGCGAAGAGAGTAAACTGTTGCTTCCACCAGCAATCACCAACCAACATGGACCACCAGATCATTTCATTTGCATACTTGAAGATCTCTTGGTCTCCTCACATTGAAGTATAGGTATGTGCTCGTGCACAGCTCCAGATGTCGCTGCTAGCAGCAACTGAGCTGAGAGACATGTCAGCCTCATCGGCTCCCATTCACAATTATTGACGCATTGCCGGCTCTAATTCACAGGTGTTGGAGTTGTACATTGTTGATCTTGAGAGTAGAGTTCAGCTTCTCTTCAGGAGATTGATCCAGAGCAGGGTCACTCTTCTGAGCACTCTTACCATGCAGCGAAACGATGCATCAAATCTGACCCCCTGTGAATCGTGTTCACCTTTAAGAGGATCTGCTGATCACGGAAACAATTTTCACATATATGTAGGAAAATGTATGGAAAATCAATCAGCTCTAAATTATAAATTTCAGTACATTACCCCTTGTGTCAATCTAAGTATTTTACACATGCCCATTTCCTGTTTTCTCCATACTTCATCGAACCCGCAACCAAATAGTCAATCACCTAAAATTTGCAGATATTCAATTCAATTTTTTTGTGGGATAATGATATATGGCCATGCCAATTGCATGAGATGCTCATCCAGACCAGAAATTGCACAAAAGTAAGATTAACTGAAGACTTATTATTATTTGCTGATCAACAAGAACATAAATGGATGTAAAACTACTTGATTAGCATTTCCCACATTAAAGAAATGTTTGAGCATGCACGTATGACGAGACCCAGCAATAGAGAAAACCGCCTTGACTTTTCTTGCCGCCAATAAGTAGGACATGACAATGTGAGAGGCCTAGCTAGCAGCACCTAATGTGCCCTGAGATTGCAAAGGATCACATGTGGTAGTTAATAGCACTAGTAGAAACATGCAAGCGATTCTCACCACATCAACACACCGTGTTGCGCCCGAGCCCAGAAGTCAACTGTTCCTCCACCACCGATCCTCGCCAGCACTTTCTCTCAACATCTCCCTCCCCACTCACCAATCTCATGCTCTCGATCTGGATCTGACAAAAGACTACACGCTCGTGCAGATGACTCTGCCACCCATAGTAGAGACATGACAGGGTGATCAAAAGCTCAAACACAGACTGTTAGGGATGCTAGTTGCACTGATCATGAAACATAAAAAAGCATCAGCTTGTCGTCCAGATAGGTGGCTTTTATTCCAGAAGCACTACAACCCATCAAGGATGAGATTCTTGCTGTCTGCAGACTGCAGGGTCAGCCACTGCATGGCTTCTGCTTATATAGGGAGGTAAACCATACCGGTCGAGCACCATTGCAGCACAGTTTCTTTTCTCCGAATCTCTCTCTTCCATTTCCAGATACATAGAAAGGACTCCATCTCCCGTTCCAGCCATGGCTAGTCATCTCAGATCTGTGTGTGCGCCTTCTAGCTCCTGCTCCAGCGAAACCAACAGCAAAAAAATGTCTGGAGATGCTCGATGGGTTCAGAAGGTATGTAGGTATGCGCAACAACATTGAGGAGCTATGTTTGCAAGCGGCCAAATTATCCTTTGCCAACAATAGTGAAGGAAAGTTATGGAGCTGGAGATCGAACACTCTCTTCCACTTTTAACATCTGCAGCGCCATCCAAGAGCTTTTCTGAGCTCGGGAATTATTGGCTCTCAAGAAAGGAGATGATGTAACTGTTAAGGCCAAAAGACAAATCTTCGTCTACTGGTAAAGAAGGCCGAAAAACAGTCAAAGAAAATTGGCTGCAGGGTGGTCAAAGTGTTGGCAAGAGAGGCCCGTTGCCTCGATGCTTGAATCATCCACGCAGCTCCTATTGAAGCAAATTGCGATGCTGAGTTATACCAAGTGGTCTCTTGTCACCCAAGACATTTCAGAAGAAAAGAGTTGTATGCGACGAGGAGCAACAACTGAAAACAGAATTCGATATTGTTGATCTTCAGAGCAGTATTGAGATTTTGTTCAGGAGATTGCTCCAGAGAAGAGTTTCTCTTTCGAATGCTCGAAGCTTGTATGCATGATACCACACCTCTGATTCGTTGTGATTGGCATCCACCTTTTAGACAATCTGCTGATCATGAGACATTTTTCAATGCATAAATGGGAGTTGTACTGAAGTATACTTGGCTGGGAAACAAAACAAAAAAAATGGGTCCATTTCTTGTTCTCCAATTACTGTTTGTGCTTGCAGAGCCTTAACTCAGACCCTATCTTAACAAGGAAAAAATACTAATAAATTATGATCATCGCTGACCGTCATTCAAGCAGCTAACACTGTTTAAATTGAATATTAAAATTATTTACTAAAAGATGGTCATATTTCAGTTGGTAGCTATCACACAAACAAACAAAGGATCCTTGTGCGGTGGTCGGGCTATTGATCGCTAAAGAAGGCCAACTCCAACACTTGAGGTTGACCACACACGTAGCTATCACAGTGTACAATATTTGAATCCAGAGGCCCAAAAAAGCCACAGCCATGTATCCTAATACCACAAGTTTTTTTTCTTTCTTTTAATTGCCAAGCTGGGTTTGCACAAAAGATGTCACAAACAAAATTTCTCATTTTCATATCATTCTCAATACACTAATGAAACCCGATTGATTGATGAAAGGAGAGCAGCCAGCAAGACATGGTCACAGCTAAATGCTAGATTAGCAATCAATTAAATAATGCCTAGAGCATGCAATTATGCCAAGGTCCACTAGCAGACTACCACACTGCTGGTTGCTGGTTCTTGCTTCCAGTTGCAGGAACATGATAATGTGCTAGCGCATCTCGAGGACAGAGGACACACTAAAATATGTACTAACGACTTTGATGTTGTAACCGCTACCCTTAAGCCAGATCTCCATCCATGGCAGACAGCATCTGGAAAAAAAAATGGCACGATTCTTCGTGTCTACCTATCAAATAGTCTTGCTTGTATGCTTCTTCGGTATAAATAGGCCTCAGAGGAAAGGTAGACACATCAAACTTAAGTGCTTTGTTCTCCTTCTCACTTCAACCACAATACAGAGAAAAAAGCTTCAATATCCAAAATGGCTTTCCACCTACGATCGATAAGTTTGCCTTCAAGGCCTCAGGCCAACGAGGCCGAAGTCGAGCAGGAGCTGCTGAGCCTAGGGGCAAGCATATCTTCCTCCAACACCATCAGCACGATATGTGATGGTCTTAGGAGGCTTGGAGACATCTACAATGGTGTTGAAGAGATTGTTGGCCTGCCAAGCAACCAAGTCGGGAAGATGTTGGATGGAGAGATGGAATGCTCTCTTGAGCTGTTGGATCTCTGCAGCACCATGCAAGAGATCTTCATGGAGATGAAGGCCATCATTCAAGAGTTGCAAGTGGCTCTAAGAAAAGGAGATGATGTAGCTGCTCAAGCCAAGATCCAGTCTTATTCTCGATTGGCGAAGAAGGCCCAGAAATATTTCAAGAAGACCGCGAAGAAGGCTACTTCTGTGGGTTGCAGGATGGTCATGCTATTGACCAAGGCTAGAGAGATATCTGTATCTCTGCTGGAGTCTTCAGTCCATCTTTTGTCGAAGGAAATCAATATGCCTAAACAGTCTCTTGTCTCCAAAGCATTTCACAAGAAGAAGGCGGTTGTTTGCGAGGAGGAGCAATTGCAGGCGATAGAGTGCAGTATTGGAGATCTTGAGAATGGGACAGGACATCTGTTCAGGAAATTAGTCCAGATCAGGGTTTCTCTCCTGAACATTCTTAGCTCATAGATCACTCCGCACCACTCTTGGCACACTGTGATTGGCATCCGCCTTTTTGAGGACTAGCTGATCTTGGTACAATCTTCCTAAGATGTAATTATGTATATAATACAAATGTACAGGAGTTAAAATAGAGAGAGACCAAAGTTTTGATCCATTTGCCCATTTCATTCTTCATGATGTGTTATTTGATCTAACTATATACTTAATGTTAATATCCTTCGTTCGTGCAATTTGTTGGGCGTACACTAAACATGACAGGTCGAAGTCACATGGGCTAAGCCTGTTGTTAGCAGAAAAAATCAATTTGATCACCAAGATTCCCCACCACCACCACCACATGGATTTGTAGTCTGGCACTGCAGTTGAATATTTCTAGTTTCAGAACGCATATGCAATTCGCTTAAATAATATGAGTTTCTACAATGTTCAAGCATGTCACGGTGTACAATATTATGAATCCAGAGGCCCAAAAAAAGCCACAACCATGCATCCTAGTACCCAAAAGAAATGCCATTTAATAATCAAGATGGGGTCGCACAAAATTGGAAAGACACAAAATTTCTCATTTTCACATCAGTCTCGATACACTAATGGATATCCGGTTGATTGATGCCAGGAGAGCAGCAAGCATGACATGGTCACAGCTAATTAGTGGATTAGCAATCAATCAAATAATGTGTCTAGAGCGTGCAATTATGCCAAGGTCCATTAACAGACTACCACACTGCTGGTTTTGCAGGAACATGATAATGTGCTGGCTCGACTCGAGGAGAGAGGGCACACTAAAATATGTACTAAACAGCAGACGACTTTGATGTTGTAACCGCTACCCTTAAGCCAGATCTCCATCCATGGCAGACAGCATCTGGAAAAAAAATGGCACGATTCTTCGTGTCTACCTATCAAATAGTCTTGCTTGTATGCTTCTTCGGTATAAATAGGCCTCAGAGGAAAGGTAGACACATCAAACTTAAGTGCGTTGTTCTCCTTCTCACTTCAACCACAATACAGAGAAAAAAGCTTCAATATCCAAAATGGCTTTCCACCTACGATCGATAAGTTTGCCTTCAAGGCCTCAGGCCAACGAGGCCGAAGTCGAGCAGGAGCTGCTGAGCCTAGGGGCAAGCATATCTTCCTCCAACACCATCAGCACGATATGTGATGGTCTTAGGAGGCTTGGAGACATCTACAATGGTGTTGAAGAGATTGTTGGCCTGCCAAGCAACCAAGTCGGGAAGATGTTGGATGGAGAGATGGAATGCTCTCTTGAGCTGTTGGATCTCTGCAGCACCATGCAAGAGATCTTCATGGAGATGAAGGCCATCATTCAAGAGTTGCAAGTGGCTCTAAGAAAAGGAGATGATGTAGCTGCTCAAGCCAAGATCCAGTCTTATTCTCGATTGGCGAAGAAGGCCCAGAAATATTTCAAGAAGACCACGAAGAAGGCTACTTCTGTGGGTTGCAGGATGGTCATGCTATTGACCAAGGCTAGAGAGATATCTGTATCTCTGCTGGAGTCTTCAGTCCATCTCTTGTCGAAGGAAATCAATATGCCTAAACAGTCTCTTGTCTCCAAAGCATTTCACAAGAAGAAGGCGGTTGTTTGCGAGGAGGAGCAATTGCAGGCGATAGAGTGCAGTATTGGAGATCTTGAGAATGGGACAGGACATCTGTTCAGGAAATTAGTCCAGATCAGGGTTTCTCTCCTGAACATTCTTAGCTCATAGATGACTCCGCACCACTCTTGGCACACTGTGATTGGCATCCGCCTTTTTGAGGACTAGCTGATCTTGGTACAATCTTCCTAAGATGTAATTATGTATATAATACAAATGTACAGGAGTTAAAATAGAGAGAGACCAAAGTTTTGATCCATTTGCCCATTTCATTCTTCATGATGTGTTATTTGATCTAACTATATACTTAATTGCAATATCCTTGGTTCGTGTAATTTGTTGGGCGTACACTAAACATGACAGGTCGAAGTCACATGGGCTAAGCCTGTTGTTAGCAGAAAAAATCAATTTGATAACCAAGATTCCCCACCACCACCACCACATGGATTTGCACTCTGGCACTGCAGTTGAATATTTCTAGTTTCAGAGTGCATATGCAAAATTCGCTGAAATAAAATGAGTTTCTACAATGTTCAAGCATGTCACGGTGTACATAATATGAATCCAGAGGCCCAAAAAAAGCCACAACCATGCATCCTAGTACCCAAAAGAAATGTCATTTATTAATCAAGATGGGATTGCACAAAATTGGAAAGACACAAAATTTCTCATTTTCACATCAGTCTCGATACACTAATGGATATCCGGTTGATTGATGCCAGGAGAGCAGCCAGCATGACATGGTCACAGCTAAATCAAATAATGTGTCTAGAGCGTGCAATTATGCCAAGGTCCATTAACAGACTACCACACTGCTGGTTTTGCAGGAACATGATAATGTGCTGGCTCGACTCGAGGAGAGAGGGCACACTAAAATATGTACTAAACAGCAGACGACTTTGATGTTGTAACCGCTACCCTTATGCCAGATCTCCATCCATGGCAGACAGCATCTGGAAAAATAAATGGCATGATTCTTCATGTCTACCTATCAAATAGTCTTGCTTGTATGCTTCTTCGGTATAAATAGGCCTCAGAGGAAAGGTAGACACAGCAAACATAAGTGCTTTGTCCTCCTTCTCTCTTCTCTTCGACCACAATACAGAGAAAAAAAACTTCAATATCAGAAATGGCTTTCCACCTAAGATCGATAAGTTTGCCTTCAAGGCCTCAGGCCAACGAGGCCGAAGTCGAGCAGGAGCTGCTGAGCCTAGGGGCAAGCATATCTTCCTCCAACACCATCAGCTCGATATGTGATGGTCTTAGGAGGCTTGGAGACATCTACAATGGTGTTAAAGAGATTGTTGGCCTGCCAAGCAACCAAGTCGGGAAGATGTTGGATGGAGAGATGGAATGCTCTCTTGAGCTGTTGGATCTCTGCAGCACCATGCAAGAGATCTTCATGGAGATGAAGGCCATCATTCAAGAGTTGCAAGTGGCTCTAAGAAAAGGAGATGATGTAGGTGCTCAAGCCAAGATCCAGTCTTATTCTCGTTTGGCGAAGAAGGCCAAGAAACATTTCAAGAAGACCACGAAGAAGGCTACTTCTGTGGAGTCTTCAGTCCATCTCTTGTCGAAGGAAATCAATATGCCTAAACAGTCTCTTGTGTCCAAAGCATTTCACAAGAAGAAGGCCGTTGTTTGCGAGGAGGAGCAATTGCAGGCGATAGAGTGCAGTATTGGAGATCTTGAGAATGGGGCAGGACATCTGTTCAGGAAATTAGTCCAGATCAGGGTTTCTCTCCTGAACATTCTTAGCTCATAGATCACTCCACACCACTCTTGGTACACTGTGATTGGCATCCGCCTTTTTGAGGACTAGCTGATCTTGGTACAATTTTCCCAAGATGTAATTATGTATATAGTACAAATATACAGAAATTAAAATAGAGAGAGAAACAAAAGTTTTGATCCATTTGCCCATTTCATGCTTCAAGATGTGTTATTTGATCTAAGTATATAATTTGTTGCAATATCCTTGGTTCGTGGATCTTGTTGGGCGCACACTAAACATGACAGGTCGAAGTCACAAGGGCTAAGCCTGTTGTTAGCAGAAAAAATAAATTTAATCACCAAGATTCCCCACCACCACCACCATGTGGATTTGCAGTCTGGCACTGGAGTTAAATATTTCTAGTTGCAGAATGCAAAATTTGAAAATAAAATTAGTTTCTACAATCTTCATCCATTTCATTCAAGCATGTCACAATGTACAATATTATGAATCGAGAGGCCCAAATTTTCTTAATAAGAAGAATACTAATCCATATTGACAAATGATGATTTTGCCAATTTAGTTTGTACCTCACGCCTGCTCAAGCTCATAATTTTGTTTGAAGCATCTTGCAGTTACATTTACATACCGGGTCCAATCTGCAAGGCAAGCTTGCAATTAAGACAACATATTAGCTGGCCAGATTTCCTTCACAATCACACAGCCTAGACTTTGTTTTGCTTTGCATTGTTTGTATACATCTATGTTATGAAAAATGAGCTCTCCATTAAGAAAACACAATGAAAGACATAACATATTCAGTTTTTCGTTGGCCCAGCTGTGGTGGTTGTAAAACAATTTGAATTTTTGTTGAAACCTCGTGTAGCTCTAATGTTAATGTATAAAGCATCCATATTATTTGAGCACATACGCATGTGCTAGTGTATTACAGTGTGGTGTCCACGAAATTGAGTACTGACACCAACCAGATGTGTTAAATGGGTGAGTAATTTCACCAATACCGGATAATTTTAATGCTATGAACAATAGGATTTTCAATCAAATAATAAGACGCGAAGGACCCAACAATTTTGCAAATTGCAATCACTCATCAGCTTAGGTATCAGAGGTAGAACCAAGGTAGGTCACAAGTCGTTGCAGCACACAGAGAACTAAGATCTAGCTAGTAGCGTACCATGGTGGGACTTCTGGACGCCTCGAGCTCTGCCGGAGGCCGCGGATGTCGCCGGAGGTGGATGGCGCTGACGCGCCGGCGCCGTTTCTCACGGGCGGTGGAGGAAGCGGAGATGGTAGTAGCCCCTGGGCTTCATTTGGGCTGGTAGGCTAGGCCCTGCTCTGTTAACCTCGGGCCAGTATACATTCCAGTCTGGCTATGACGCCGCCCATTAAGGAAATATATATGTACTACAATTTTCTTTTGAATCTTGAAATACATTTCTTTTTTAAATACACTTCAGTATTAAGGAAACAATATACCCCTTCGTTCGCACAGCGATGTCTCAACTTTGTTAA